>NW_026555332.1:49611709-50211709 GCF_029017545.1 Prosopis cineraria
AATGTCACAATAAATATAAAATATCAACATATCACAAGGGTGCGGTACCGCCACCATGTACGTACACATGCATGTTCGCTGCTGGTGCTTGTGGGTGGGTGGATTTTTTTTTTTGCCCCCTCGAAAAGGTTCGTGCTGATGTGAGGTTACAAATCCACTTGCAGCTACCTGCTCATGTGGGAAAAAAAATAATTCATCTCATCGTAAACGTGGAAGTTAGATGATTAAGTTATATAACATTAAAAAAATAGTTAAGTTAGTTTATTTATAAATATATGTTAATTTTTCTGAAATATCATTCTTAATTATTTGCATTGAAAAATACCCCTTCCCTATAGCTGGAAATCACCATTTAATATGCGTAATCAATAAGGAGATTTTTTTTTTTAAAAAATCTAAATTTAGAAAACAAAATAGATGGCGTTTTACATTTAAGACTTAAAAAATCAACTAGTTACTATAATTAGGACCGGAAGTGTAGTTCGAATTTTAGTCTCAACAATGTAAGAACATTTTTTCCTTTTAGTTATAATTTTAAAAAGTAATATACTTTTTTGTCGTGGAATAGTGCGGATTCTAATTATAATCTGCAGATAATTCACCAATTAAGTGAAGTCAACTTCCAAACTGTGAAAAGTCAGTTTATATTATCACTTCTTAGAAAAACAAACCCAAATGTAGATAGCGCTGATAACGTGATATATCGAGAAGATATTTAAATAAATGGAAAGTGATTTTTTAATGTATGAGGCCAAGCATTTGGGCTTTGTGGGAAGTTTGCCGCCTGAGACAACGATATCTCTAGTTTGATGAAACTTGTGAGGTCCAAAGTTCCAACTTCCAATCAAGTATCAGCTTGTCTTCCTCACGTCGTGGCAAGCAGCACAATGTTCGAATCTTTGTTAGCAGAGACACTTGCATCTAGTATTTGATAGTATTTTGAATAAAATTATCTTCAATAAAAAAATATTTATAAGTAAAAAAAAAAAACTTGCCTTTCCAGTTCCATGTATGATTTAGTGTCAACTAAGGCTGTTCAGAATAGCCCGAAATTCAATCAACCCGATTTGACCTGAGGTTGTTTGGTCCAACTTGGTCTAAAAAAAATTAGCCAAAAAATATATAAGATAGACTGGGCCACACTAAATTAACGGGTATTAAACTAGGTTCAAGACCAACTATCCAGACTAAATGGTCCAAGCTAGCCTAATATTCATTGTTTTATTTTGTAAATAACGTCTCCAAACAAGGCCTTACTTAGAGTTGGAAATAGAGATCAGGTCTGAAGGTCAGGCTTGGAGACCTTATTTAAATAAGGGTGCGAGTTTTGAAAATAAATTTTTTTAAAGTAACTGAATTTGAGAGCCTAGCCTTAATAAGTGCTGTAAAAAAGGGTTTGAATCCGAGCAGCCCTTTAAGCCTTATTATATCATTGTTAATTTTTTTTTGGTGAAACACACGTTTGAAGCTAAGGACATGCTCGTTTGAAGCCTTGATCCTACACATATTATATTATTATTAATTTATTCTAAAATTAATTTAATATAATTTAATAAATATTAGTGTACAGTATAAAATTTTTTATATTTTTTATTTTTCTATAATTATTATGTTTATGTATTTATAAAAAATAAACTATTTTTTAGTTAAGATTTGAATTTTATTACTAGACTTTTAAATGTGTGTTGTTTAATTTCTAAAAAAATATAAGGATTTTAATTTTAGAATATTTTAATCAATTTGTAGTGCTTAATTTTATTTTAATTTTTCTAAATTTTTTTAGAACAGGGCTTACGGGTTTGGCCCTGCGCCCTTTAAATAAGGGTCGAGTTTTAAAAAAGGGGTGAAAAATGAAAAATTGGTATTAAATGCTCAGGCCTTTAAGGGCTATGCCCACCTATTTCCCAACTCTATTACTGTCTTCCCTATATTTAACTTTTCACACTTTGATTCTCAATTAAACTCTCATCTTTTACCTTTCCCCTTTTATCCTCTAACCCCCCATCGCACTAAGTTGAAGAGCCACTATGGGGGATTGTTGTTGTCGTCATTGAGTCACTGTGTGGAATATAAATTTATTGTGCTGGCGAAGCTAATTGTTAATCATTAACGTGAGGAACTAAACAATGGAGAGATGGTGGGGTTTTACTCTCATCCAAATCTAGTGATCTCGCCCATGATTCTCGAAGTCGCTCGTAGATGTTGTTGTCAATTAGTAATTTTTCTTCCTTATCGTCAATTTATGTTTGTTCATCCTCCTCGTGTGTGCTTTGTCTTCCTCTCTCATTTTTATCTATCGTTGGGTGCTCGGTGCTCCTTCTTCCTCCATTTGTGTTCATTTTATAGTGGGTTTGTCATGTGTTGAAAGGTTTGAAGTGAGACCCATTGGCTTTTTTGAATTGCTATTTGTTTCTAGTCCCATTAATGAAATTGACTTGCTTGTAGAACTATATTGGTGTGGTTTTTTTTTTAGGATAACTAGTTTGATGAGTTGCTTTTTTCATGAATTTGATTGCACAACAAGTATATGGGTAAATGGTTCTTCACTTCATCTTTTCATGTGAAAAAAATAGCATGGTTTGGGAAAATGGTCTCCCAACATAGAGACTAAACCTAACATAGTCTAGTATTGGTTTGCTTTGGACCAAACTAGACCTTAGATTGTAAGGTTTAGCCTGAAAATATTTTAGATTGGAACTCGAGTTGATGCACACCTTGATCTGGTCTAGTTTTTGTGCAATCATATTGTCAACTCGTGTCAAACTATGTTAATCACATTTTCAACTTGTTTCATTTCTTTCCATAAACCTAAATTTTGCTTTCATACATCTTGTGATTCTTATCCGGTTGTCTTCTTGTGCCATTGACAAATATGATTATTCCTACACGTTGCTGGACATTTTGTCTTGGCGTCCTTTTCTATCACTCATTCAATACCGAAAATTAGACTATCAACAAATCTTATAAGTTTTGGTAATGATTCGTTGTATGAATATCTCTTTATCTTTCATTATTCTTCTTACTTTGTTTAGATGAACAAAAAATAAAGATGATGAAAAATTAGGAGGGAAAACTCATAAAAATATAATGAGAAGTTTTTCTTTATAATTTTCTTTCATCTTTATTTTCTTTTTATTTTTTCCTTCATACAATCTAAACCTTTTTTTTTCCCACTCTATGTAGTTATGGCTCAGAAATGAGACCTGCCAAGATGCAAAATACTGTGTGCAAGGTCACATCAAGAGGGGAAATATCAATTAGGACCATAAGAGCATATTTATATCAATCAATGACTAATAGATTATGAAATTTTACTATGGCCCCTTGATCCTTAACTAATACTTTTTATGTGAAATTATCAAATCGCTTTTAAAATATAAAATAATAAAAAAAGTCACCTTCACTGTCGTTGGCACTGGCCATCAAGCCGTTGGCAAAGACCTTGCCACTGCAACCCCTAAGATTCGATGCCAATGACACTTTTTTTTTTGTAAAATATCAAACCTCATTGGCCACCTAAAAAAGCCACCAAGCCCATATAAATATATGACAAAACACGCGTGCACGCATGTACACACATGTAACAATCTAAATTTTTATACCATTTCCATATTACTACTTCCTTGCCATTAGCGACCTTATTGGAATTCCGATGTTGATGACACTAAAAAAATTGGTAAAGGTGGCTAAAGGTGGTGTGATTCTACGACCCTCGGATACTTAAAAATCCACCAAGCTCATTTGATTATACATGACAAATATGTGCGCTTGCGCGTGTAACAATCCAAATTTTTAAACCACTTCCATATTATAATATAATAGTGTATTGTTAATTTTAAAATGACACTTGTTCCTTTACTAATATTGTAACATCTCAATTTAAATTTTAATAGTTAATTTGGGTTAATAAAAATTTTAAAAAATATTTAGAGGTAAATAAATTAGTAGGAAATGATCATTAAATCTAACTTAGGATATAATTCTAAATTAAAAATTTTTTAAAAAAATTATTATTAATTAATTAATTAAAAATATTATTAAATTATTATTATAAAAAAAAAGGGTATCCAAAAAAAAAAGAAGAGAAGAAGAAAAAGATAATTGCTTTCGGCCGCCGCATCAATAGTAATATAAAATAATAAAAAAAGGGAGAGAGAGAAAAGAAGAAATAATAATAATAAAAAATGTGGGACCCACTGAATTTTTATAAAAACTCACCCGTTTCCTTTCATTTCTTCAATTCTTTTCCTGCGCACGAGTTGAGGCGGAGAGAAGCGAGTCGCCGGTGCGAAATATCTAAATTTTTAAGGTAAGAGTTTTTAATAGGATATTTAGGGTGTGATTTTAAGCTTTTCAAGACTAAGTGTTCTAAAAAAATTTTTTAGTCATCATTCTTCTTTGGTTTCTGAGTTTGTAGTGGTAGAAAATTTAAGATCTGGAAGAGGGATGAATTTATGTTGAATAAATATGGTTTTTGAGATTGTCAGTAGTATAATAAATGTTCTAAAGTATAAATTTACTGATGATCTTTGAATTTGTGGCTTATGGATCAAATTCTAAACTAGATCTAAAAATATATGTTGACTTATTGAGGTTTAGATGATTATTTGGGATGAGAAATGAATTATTATGGTTATAGGATTATGATTCTAAGCTAGAGACTCAATTTTTAATTTTTGAATATTTTAGGTACGAATTTATGAAATAAAAAGAAAATTTTGATAATAGAAATTAGTTTAGAAGTTGATTTTTAGATTATTAATGTTTATTGATAATTAAAAGAGGAGTTAAAAATTTTACTTAATAGTATTAACTTTCGATTTGTATTAAGATTGATATTAGAAATTATGTTATATTTTTAATTCTATTATTAGAATTATTTTATTAGTTTCAAAAATTGAAACTAATATTTATAAATAATATGTTATTTGTAGATTGTATTACTGGTAAAGATTGTGGTGAGAAAGAAATTTTAAGGAATAATTTATTGAAAAAGCCCGAGGTAACCATGCTTTTAATTTGTGATTCGTGTTACTTCATGTTAATTGGGTGATTATTGAGAAAATTTGAATTTTGTAATATTGTATAATTGTGTAATTATTATGAATTTGTTTCTTATTGTGGGAGGTGTTGGGAGACTTGCTATTATTGTTCTATTTATGTGCCACGTGGTACGCCCCTATTGGAGCTCAATATGTGACTTGTAAGGACTCGAGCTAATCTACCTTTGGCCGGGTAATTTAGCACTGAGTGAGGGCTACGGCTCAAGGTTAATTGAGGGATATAAGGATGGTTGTTTGTGTGTATTACAATATTTCTTATATTTGTTGGAATTATTTTTTTTTAATTCTCACTTAGTAAGTACACACTTAACTGTTTGAATACACTATCATAAATTGGCTTTGGTTACTGGGATTTTTGAGTCTCCTTATGTGGTTAACAATTTTCAGGAGAAGAGCCACGAGTGACACGTGGAGGAGTCCCAGAGGCTTAGTGGTATAAATTCACTGTCTTTTTTGAGTATTTAATTTATAATTTATAATATGTTATATTGCCAATATTAGGGCTTTTTGTTTATTGTCAATTATATGAATATATAAATGTAATCATGCCTTTCAAACTATTTCTATTTTTGGTACAATTTGAATGACTGTAATTTTAATATTTGGTTTATTTTGGATTGGTTAAAATGGCATGATTATAAGGCCAAATAACTGGCTTGTGTTGAAAATTGATTAAATTGCTTATTTTACTTGTTGGAAGTATAAGGATGGACAAATGTGATTTAATTTACTTGTTGGGAGTATAAGAATGGACAAATGTGATTTAGCCTAATAGCATGTGGGAGGTAAAAATTTATCTGAAATGTTATAGTGTGTGAGTTGAAGCCAATTATAAAATATTTTATATTGAAATTATTGATATAAGAATGTGTTGGATGGTTGTAACCTAACTATGGTTGAGTTAAATTATTTAAAAAAAAATTTTGGTGTGTTACAAATATTACTTGTCAATCTAATATAATCAATTACAAATTGAAAGTTTTAAAACTTCATACATTTTACTCGTTAAAGTTTGAATGTATTGTTGCTAACCACAAAATTGGTGTTGTCAAGACGTGAATGGATACTTATTAATAAATGACTAATACTTGAACAATTAAACATATCCTATTAGCTTTTTGTTAAAATACAAATGAATTACTGTTGATTTTGAAAGAATTATTGTTAAAATTTGAAAAGATACAATTTGATAAAAGAATAACACTTGTACGAATAAGCTCATTCTATTCATTTTCTAACTTATTAAACTGAATTATTATTAATTTCAAATATATTGTTGTGAAAATCAAAATTGATACTTATTGATAAAGGACTAACGTTTGTACAATTAAACCCATCCTCAGTTTTTCTAACTTATTAAAGGCAAAATTGTTGTTAATTTCGATTGAGTTATTGTCAAAATTTAAGTGAATATTTGTTGATAAATAACTAAAATTTGTATAATTAAGTTCATCTTATTATTTTTTCTAACTTATTAAAGCTCAAATAGTTTGTTGTTAATTTCAAAATAAGTTGTTGTAAAAATCCAAGTAGATACTTATTGATAAAAGACTAACACTAATACAAATAAGCTCATTTTGTCAATTTTTTAACTTGTCAAAACTCAAATAAATTATTATTAATTTCAGATGAGTTATTGTCGAAACTTGAATCGATATTTGTTGATGAAAGACTAACACATATACAATTAAACCCATCCTATTCATTTTTTTCTAAATTGTTAAATTTTGAATGGATCGTTATTAATTTTGAATGCATTATTGTAAAAAATTGGATGGCTTATTGTTTATACACCTTTTCCATTAGACTTGTGCTTTCAATCATCAATAACAAGTATCCATTAAAGTTTCACAATAGTGCATTTGTAATTAATAACATTTCATTCAAGTTTTAATAAGTTAAAAAAATAGATAAGATAGGTTTAATTGTATAAATGTTTGCTCCTTATCAATAAGTATCCATTTAAATTTTAACAATAACGTTTTCAAAATTAACAATAATCTATTCAGGTTTTTATAAAAAGTTGATAAGATGGGCTTCATTATATGAGTGTCAATTATTCATCAACAAGTATTTATTCATATTTTAACAACAACTATTTTGTGATTAACAACAATATATACAAATTTTAATAAGTAAAATACATAAAGTTTTAAAACTCTTAATTTGTAATCAACCATGATAGATTAATAAGTAACATTAGTAAAATAGCAAATGTCATTCTAAAATTAATAACACATTGTTATATTATGACATGAAAGTGGTTTAGAAACTTGTATGGCCATAAATGCGCGCACGTGCGCACATTTACCATATATAATTAAATGGATTTGGTGGCTTGGAGGCTACCAAGTTTATTTGGTGGTCATAAAGTTATAGGATCAAACCCTTTCTGACCACATTTTTCAATTTTTTTGAAAAAGGCACCAATAACTTTGAAGCTCCTGTGATTGGCCATTGGTGATCTTGTTAGTGGCAAGGGCCCAAGCAACCTTATTGGCGTCAAGGTTTCTTATGGTCAGTGCCAGTGATAGTGAGGGTAACTTTTTTTTTTTCATTTTATATCTCAGGAGCAAGTTGGTCGTTTCACATAAAAATTAATATTAGTTAAAGATTAAGAGACTGCAGTAAAATTTTTAGAATCTATTCATCTTTGATATAAACATGTTTGGCTGATATTAATCCTTGATTGATATTATTCCTATTCTTAACCCCCACGTGTACTCTCAATTCTTAAATGAGTATCCCAGCCTCTTTTCTATAGGAAGATTTTTCTCCTCTATATATGTTTTATTAAAATGACATTTTTACAATTTTCTATTGTTCGGAGATAGTCAAATGGAAAGGGGGAATGACAATTAGGTCCCAAGACATGCATCTAATCCTAATAAAGTCCCAAGAAATTCCAAAGCACTAGTAAAGTCCTAAGGTCCTCAAGGAGGATTATATGAACAAAATTAATTTACCAAGATATCCTTGTTTATTTTCCCAAAATATCATTCTCCTTCCTCCCGTTCATTCATATCTCAAAGTCTGAAACCAAAATCGAGAACCCATGAAGGCGCAGGTCTTACCTGTAAAACCCACTCTCAAGGCTGCTTTATCGATGGCACAATCCTTTGGCCAAGAACTTCACTAAAAAATCACAGAGAGGCTTGCATCCTCATAATTTGCTCTGAGATTGTTATTGTCACATTTCGCAGACCTAGCGACACTTACCTTGACAACCTTATGGGCCAAGCCCTTTTCGGAGATGATGTGGTTGCCATCATAGTTGGCTCCGACCCAATCCCCATGGAGAAGCCTCTATTTGAGCTAATATAAAAGTCATAGTTGGCTCCAACCCAATCCCCGTGGAAAAGCCTCTATTTGAACTAGTATAGAAGTCATAATTGGCTCCGTCCTCATAGTCCCTATGAACTTTGGTTAATGTTTGAAAAAACAATATATATATATATATATATATATGTCAACTAAGTCCAAGTTGATCTAATTTCAAATTATAAAAACATCAACCAAAGTTCACAGGGACTATGATGATAGAGTAAATTATGACTTCTATACTAGCTTAAATAGAGGCTTCTCTATAAAGACTGGGCTGGAGCCAACTATGATGGCAACCACAGCATCTCCGAAGAGAGCTTAACCCATAAGGTTGTCTAGGTAAGTGTCGCTTAGGTTTGCAGAATGTGATAGTAGCAATCTCAAAGCAAACTACGAGGATGCGAGCCTCTTTGTAATTTTGTAGCGAAGTCCTTGGCCAAAGGATTGCGCCATCGATAAATCAGCCTTGACAATAGGGGTTGCAGGTAAGACTTGCGCCTTCCATGGGTTCTCAATTTTGGTTTCAAACTTTGAGATGTGAATGAACGGGAGGAAGAAGAATGATATTTTAAAAAATTGAACAAGGATATTTAGGTAAATTGATTTTGTTCATATAATCCTCCTTAAGGACCTTGGGTTTTTATTAGTGTTTTGAAATTTCTTAAAATTTTATTGAAATTAAATGCATGTATTGGGATCTATATGTCATTCCCCCAAAGGGAAGGGGTTTAAAAATTGAAACAGAAATAACGCAGGACCGTTACGCCAGCCCCATCATGGTTTTTTCGATTGGAACCGGATCAAAAACCAGAAGATGAAAAAACAAGTTAACAAGGAGATCAACAATTCGGCACGATCTCAAGGTTAAAACTAGGAGTATGAGGGGCCCAGGGGTTTCAGGCTTCTGGCTCTTGGCCTGTCAAACCCCTAATTTCGGCAATGAATGAATTCGAGGTCTTCTAGACTTTTCCATGGTCTCCCTAGTCAACGGGTGGGATTTATGAGAAGCTTCATCACTTGTTTCTGCGTTGTTTAATTCTAGACCCTTCCTCCCTCCGAAGTGGTCCGAACAGCCCAGATTCAGCCTCCTCTTCCGCCTCCCTATTTCTTCCTTCTTTCTCTCAGATCTTTCATCTCGCATATTCGCTTCCACGTAGCTTCTTCTTCCATGGCTAGATACGGCGAGGGAGACAAGCGCTGGATCGTGGAGGAGAGGCTTGATGGCACCAACGTTCACAATTGGCACTGGGCCGAAACTGACTGTCTCGAATGGTCTCGCAGCTTCTTTAACAATCTCCTTTCCAACCTTGTCCTTCTTAACGGCGACGCCGATTTGTTCATCAAGACCAAGAAAGTCGACAGGCTCGATGGTGAGGCGTACGTCAACATTCGCAAGGGCAAAATCATTCCCGGTTACGAGATCAGCCTCACCTTGTCTTGGGAAGGAGAAGCTAAAGATTCCGAAGGCAAATCCTTGCTCAAGGTCAATGGTACAGTGGAGATCCCTTATATATCCGACGAGAATGCAGATGAAGACCCCGAGGTCAAGGTCACTGTCAAGGACGAAGGACCCATCGGAAAGAGGCTGAAAGAGGCAATGGTTTCCAAAGGGAAGCCTTTGATTTTGGAGAAAGTTAAGGTTTGGGTACAGAGTATGGCGAAAGGAGGACCTGTCCAAGACAGCCTGGAGAAGAAGAAAGTGGCGCCTCCGAATAATGCTTCATCCCTCGCCGCGGCTCCGGCAAAGAATGAGAACGCGGTGGAGAATCATGAAGTGAAGAAAGAAAGTAAGAAGGGGTGTAAAACAATTAGCTTGACGGAGAGATTGAACTGCAGGGCAAGCGATTTGTATGAGATATTGATGGATGAGAATAGGTGGAAAGGTTTCACGCAGAGCAATGCAAGGATAAGTAAAGAAGTCGGTGGAGAGTTTAGCATTTTTGATGGGTCCGTGAAAGGAACTAATGTGGAGTTGCAGGAAGCTAAATTCATTGTGCAAAAATGGAGGTTTGAGAGCTGGCCGGATGGTATGCAGTCTCTGGTAAGTTTTTCTATGTCTTTTGCACTCATAGGATTCAAATGTGGGCTAGTTGTCATATGATTGAGTGTCGATGATGTTGCAGGTAAGACTTGTGTTTGAGGAGCCTGAACCGGGAGTGACAATTATCAAGCTGACACACACTGATGTTCCAATTGAAGATAGGTGAGCAATTGAAAACATGGCCTCCGTTTATGGATTTTTCTATCAAATTTCTTGGATCTCAACCGACTCCTTGGAAATGCAGATATGGCAACGCCACTGTGGTGGAGAACACTGAGAGAGGATGGCGGGATCTCATTTTTCAAAGGATAAAGACTGTCTTCGGCTTTGGAATTTAGCATTATTCCATTGTGTTTCTGTGTTCCTATTATTTTTTTTCCTTTTTTAAAGATCAAGGATTCTGCTCCATTCAATAAGGAGTGAATGGATTGGCATGGGATATTGTGAACTACGATAATCCTGGTTAATGCTGGTAGAGTCTATGAAAATTATTTTCTTCTGCAATGCAAACGGTCTCCTGTTTGGTTAACTTAGTCTTGGTGAATTTCCGTTTGGTTTAGATGAGATTCTCTGGGACTGGAAATGCAACTGCAATTAATGATTCAATACTAGCTGTGGCAGCTAAGGCGTTTGCAATTTCGTTTTATTACGTTGATCTAATCAGAAAGACGTCCTTCTGAAGTAAGATTTAGCTCGTCCTCGAAAATTAGATTGACAAACTATTTCGCTTGTGGATATTAGACAACTAAACATGCATAAAACGTGCGTTCGTATCCGAGAAAAAATAGGATAACCTGTGTCTGTGTGCAACTCACAATCCACTACTCCCGAACTTGTGAATGACGTTTGATCATTTCAAGGATTGATTTGTTTAACAATGTTTTGTGGATAGTGCATACCCTTTAGAATTCAAACTAGGAAATGTTTATTATCCACGGGCCCCCAACGCAACGCGTTGAAATTGGAATCCTACAGCATCTTTAGATCAAAGAATGCTTGTGGTTTTTCAATTAATCCAATGAATTTTTTCCCATCATTTTCATTTGCCAATGAATTTTTCGTCCTCTGTCGTTGAGTAATGAATATTCGGTTTCGAATTTCTTTGTTTTTAATTTTTCTTGCGTGTTTCTGCTTTCAATCCTAGCTTTCTTTTCGGCCTCCGACATTGTTGGTCTAGTCATCGTGTTTTGTCATCCGTCTTACTCTCTCTCCCCTGGTGTGATTGGAGAATGTTCAGAAAAGTGATAATAGAAAACAAATTACTGGAAACTGATATTAAACGTTCATGAAAATTTGAAAAAAAATGTAAAAACACGTCGCCTGAGAGATTCGAACTCTGGCGGGGAAACCCCATGTACTTAGCAGGCACACGCCTTAACCACTCGGCCAAAGCGACTTATTGTTGATACTTGACGCAATAGTTTATAATATAATAAATCAGTGAAAATTCACCGATCCCAATTGTCCATAGGAACTGTCTTTCGCCCTTCAAATTTTCGTGCTATTGCAAGGCTTATCATGGATATACACAGCTTCATGACATTGACATATAGAAAAGCAATCGTGGGCATTACAGGAATACTGTTTTCTTTGGGAGTAGATGAAGAGGAGTGCGAATGATGTATATATCTTTATATGAACTTTTGGATCATTTCTCTCACTTCTTCAATCACCATCCAGGCCTTGTGCCCACCAATAACTTCCGCTTTCATCTCTCCGTCTTTCCATAGCTGCAACACATTCACCCATTAATTCCACACTCCCTACACTACTCACTCTACCATCTTTGTGTCTGTGTGTGAGAGACATTGATATGGTAAATGACGCACCTGAATTGTTGGCATTTTCTGGCAGGAAGAAAGAAACCAATCAAACTTTGCTTAAGACAGGCAAAGCCACATGCAATCAGTCAGACAGAAAATTAAAAAAGGAAGAAACTTGGAGGCTTACAGAGATGTTGCCACGCTTGACTAGCGATTGGGGCACTTTATTCACATCCACGCAATAAAATTTTAGCCTGTCAGCCACCATAACGACAAGCTTAGCACTATGCATTTAATTATTAGAGACTGACTCATATTGCAGGAAATTCATTTCACAGAGAGCAAGTCCTGAAACAAGGCTCACTTGTTGTGATACTCGGCGGCCAGCTTTTCCAACTTGGGCTTCAAATATATGCATTTCCTGCACCAAGCAGCCATCCTATCCCCAAAAATAAAGTAACAATGGCTCTAGTTAATTATTAAGCCACCCAACCACAATAGGTAAACGACATCAGGAACTTTGCAAACGATACGCAAGCCAAAATATCTGTCAGATGAAACTGACAGTGATACCGCCGATAGGGTATCACGGTAGGAAAAGATAAGAATTGAGAAAAGGAAATACCAATCGATCAGAATGGGCTGTGAATTTTGCTGAGCGCTTTGAAGAATTCGGTCGAGATGATCAGCATCTGTGATGGATTCCATCTCAAGTACAGCAGGTCTTGACAAATCCGGCCAAAGCGCTTTTACCCGCACATTCCTCTTTCCTATCCTCTTCCCTTCTGTTTCTCTCTTTCTGCGTTCAATCCAACCAGTCCAAGCTGAACTCTTCAACGAGAACAAATTAGTTCCTCCGCTACTGATCAACCTCTGATGCTGGTAATTCTCTCTGCAGATTATATGTGAACAAGCAGCTATCGCAGACATAGCCTTCTCGCTCTGAGTTTCTCAATTTGAAGTCGTAGAAAATGGTTGAAACTTGAAACCCGAGGAATTTAGACTAGCGGCATGGTGGCAGACGAGAAGTGGTGAACAAGAATCATTTTCGTGGAGTTGGATGGCGTAGAATGAGAAGCTGATGGCATTGAATTTCTATTCAGACCATAAATATGTTCAAGCAATGATTGGAAAAGTAACGATGTTGAAAGAGAAGGTTTATAGTTGTTTGGAAAACCAGCAAAATTGGCGACTGTGTGGAGTTGAAGGCTTATCCGGGAAAGATGTGTAGATAGTTGAGAGGAAAGCAAACCTCAGAAGGGGGGGGGGGGAATCAGGGTCCACACATTTCGGATGACGCGCTCCCAATAGTTTTATTAAAGATCTATGCAGATGCAGTGTTTGGCTTCTCCTTTTTAATAATGACAATTTTTATCATATTTTTTAATTTTATTACAGTTTTATGGTATGTATAAAGGTTCTAGTTTGAGAAATGGTGACACGGACGATCTCCTTGATTTAGCGTTATTCTTGGTTCCACAGGATAATTCAGCCATATGGCATTGGCTCCGCATTCAGTGCTCATTTCATCAAATCTTGGTCCTTCATTTTGGTTTAAAATAATCTTTGTGGTCCAGTTAAATTAATTTTTAGTATTATATTTATTAAAATTTAAAATATAAAAAAATTAATATTAAATCTACAGTATTTAGAACATATTTAAATGGTTAATTTGTAAAATTTATAATTTTTTTTAATATCAAATTAGGTCATTTAGATAATATTTGAACTTTTTAGAGTTTATTTGGATAATCAAACTTTAAAATTATAAAAATTTTTAATATTAAATTGAACTGTTAGATTAAATCCGTACTGATCAGATTGATCATAAATAGATTTATTAGAATTTAAAAAATTTAAATTTTTTATATTAATAAATATAAAATTAAAAAATTAATTTAAATAAATGTTAGGGATCAATTTGAACCAAAATAAAAGGTTAGAACTGCTCCTGGCTTTGATGGGGACATGATACCGAATGCAATTCCATTTAGCAGTCTATCTCAAACAATTGTCTGATTTTTTTTTTTGTTTTTGGGACTGGAAACTGCAGTTAATAATTAATTAGAAAGTATACAGTGTGTGCGTGAGAGAGAGAGAGGTTCAGTGTTCAGGAAATTTTGTTCTCTGCTGTATATTTTTGATGGTGGGAGAACAATAATTATTTATCACGCCATGATATTGTTATGGATGAACATGAACTATGTGGGCGGAAAATAAAAAATTATATCAGGGAAATGGGTTAACAAAAAGTGATCCAAAGAGCAACTTCAAATACGGCCCACTTGTTGAGAGCCCCAAAAGTGGACTAGCGCTGCTTGGTGCCGTTCTTGCCCGAACTGTTATTATCCTCTTGGAGTGGATGAAAAGCTGTACCCTTGACAGAATAAAGTTAATTTGAAGTGTTGCCGCCCAGAAAAAATTCAAGTGGGGAAGGCCAGTCTTTGTCAAATTTTGTTTGTAATATAAACATTTCCTGCCAAAATTAGGGGAAGCTTGCAACTGCAACTCAGAGTAAAAATATGAAATTACTTGTGACCTGCGGTGTAATTCATGTTATTGGAAACTTTGGGAGGCTAGTAATTTTAACTTGAATGCAAATAATAAGAGAGGGGGTGCTGAGAATAGGATGAGCAGTTATGTGGGTGGGTGCGTGAATTGACCGCCTTTCCCTCTTAAAATAGGAACGCTGAGCCTAAGTGCAGTATTAAAATCCAAAGCAGGTCTGCTTATTATAATTCTTGTTTTGTTTTGTTTTTTTCCTGAGTAACAGACAGTGATCACATGAGTGATGGGTCACGGGATTGGTTCAAAATTTACAAATGAAAACAGGTTCTTCCACCGGCAAAACTCCCAAGTGTTTTTTATCTTGTCGCTCACGATTGGAATCTCGGATGCCTCAAGTTCCGTACTAATATAATGCTGCTTCTGCTTCTGGATCCTGCTAAGCCACCACCCTTTGATTGCCATTGTGGCGGTAAAGTTGGCAGGATATTGAGAAGGAAGGTTCTGAATATCTCTCTTCCATGGGATAAAAGGACACGGGGCTATCTTATTTTTATAGGACAAAATGGGAACAAAGGATAAAGTAAAAAGATGTATACACGCACCTAGTCGAGAGTCGAGACCTGTATCCTTATTCCACGCACAATAAGTCGGAGGAAATTTTGCGTTTTTTTGAAACACCGTGTAAAGCGAGTTTACCAAGTGCGTGAACGGTGGATAAGAAATCCGTTGCCATCGGTTATTTTATTTGTGTCCTGATTTTTAGACCACTTATTGGCCATGAGTTGATCTATTGATACAAAGAGGTTTCAAAACAGAAGGGGAATATTATCAACGGAGAATATATTTTCTATATCACTCCCTTGCACTATTCATGTCATATTGTCATGTTTTACGTGGTGCGTGACTGGGGTTAATTTTTAATCACAATCTGCCGCATCGTGAGTCGTGATTGACTCCAAGTACAGATTTGATCCTTATATGAGCAATCAAATTGCAAAAAGAGCTGTACATGCGCAATCCATTCCTCTCTCTTTAATTTTCCCCCGGTGGTTGCTGATCAGTCGTGTTCAATTAGACGATAGCAATGCCGGTAGGTTTTAAAGCTTTAAATTGCCAAACAAATCTTGAAATTGATTCAGGGAAACATTCAATACTCGTTCCTTTGTTGAGGTGGCGGACTGCTGAACATCAATGCTAGGGTAGCTGGGCGTGTCAAGGACAATGACAAGATTGAAATCGAGCAACTAATTAAGTTACCTGATTACACTCAGTCGCGTTGATTCATCATATATGGATTTAATGCACGCTAATCTACATAGCGCTAAAGTGTAGTTTATTGGAAAGAAATAAACATATTATAGCTAAAATAAACATATAAAAATAATATAAATTGTTTGACTCTATACCTGGACAAACGCCCCATAGTTCTCGGCACAGTGTGAAAATATTCCAAATCTATGGTGATCATGTCAAACATTTTGACCAGTTCGATATGATATGTACCCAACCTATTTATTATCCAATTTGAACAACCCAAGTAGATGATCAATCCGATGTTTATTGGATTAGACTTGATGCTGGACCTACAAAGGAGTTCATCGTCAGAGATAAATACAATAAATAAATACTATCCTGGGCTATAAGGGATACTAATTAAATGCAACATGCATATAGTAATTGCTTTTAATTAGCTGATTGGAGGTTGGGATGACTTGAACTGAAATCAAATTGAGGGTGCAAGAATCGCCCGTCTTGCTGCCTCCCACTCTCATAGTTTCCTGCTTGTCTTTTTTCATTTCATGCTTCTGGTGAACGCTTAATTTGTTGAGCCCAGTTTTTGCTTCCCATCTTCGCTTGTCAGAGAACACGCACGAGACGGGAAACAGTTGATCAATGATGAGTTGTCAAAGTTGCAATAAACAAAATGAGTAGTTGGCATTGCTTTTTCAGCTACGTATAACCCAAGCATGTAGTTTTAAGATGTTATATTGATCTAACTGAACATGTCAAATATACTAGTTTAATTAGTCTTCTGGAGACTAGTCACATGCATGTATTGAGGACTGGTCATCCACTGAGGTTTGAAATTAACCAGGGTCAATAGTCGAAAGGCCTTCTAAGCTAGGATTGGAATCAGACAAAGAGAGTGGTTGAGGTCTTGGGGAGAGTCGGATTTATGCAGTAAACATATAAAATATATTTTCTTTCAACTAACGAAACAATGGATCATATAGCTCGGGGATGGTAGAGTGAATTGACAAAGCAGGTAATTAAACGAGTTTGAAAAAAGATGTGGGGCGAAAATTGTAATAATAGAAAATTGCAGGGTGCAAAGAGGAGCGCGCCAAGATGCACTGTTTTGTCATTCTGCAGTGTACAATTGTGCCCACCACCGTTCTCGAAGGCCACTGAAGATTTGTATTAACCTTGTCTTATTTATAAATTATTTTTATCAACTTTATTAATATTAATATAATAAAAATATAAAAATAAAAGAAAATAAAATTTTAAATATAATCCTTAAATAAAAAATATAAAAAAATAATATTATATTATTTTTTGTCTCTCTTTCTCTTATTTTTTTAAGAATAGTTTAAAAATTAAAAAAAATTAATCTTTTAGTCATCTAACTTTTAATTTACTTATAACTCAATCCCTCAATTATGACTCACTGTAACTCAATTTCTCAACTATAACCCACCTATAACTCAGTCCCTCAACTTTTAAATTACTTACAAATTAGTCCCTGAATTTTTGTTAATTTTTTTCATGTTAGTTTATATCTCACATTAATGAGCAAGAAGAGGGTATTTTAGAATAATATATGAGCACTTTTTTTATCTCTCTTATTTGATACAAAATAAAAAAATGAAAAATGAGGACTAAATTATAGGTAAATTAAAAGTTGAGAAATTGAGTCGCAACGAGTGATAATTGAGGGATTGAGTTACAAATAAGTTAAAAAATTAGGGATTAAAAGATTAATTTTTTTTTATTTTTAATTTAAAAAATAATTACATTAGTTAGTAATTTATAAAGTGAATTAAATTATATTCTTAAAAGATAATTGATGTACGGGACTGGAGGAATATGTGCATGTGCATGAGGGTGGGTGTTTGTCCATGTCATGTGTGTATCATGTCGACGGTGAACGATGAGAAGATTGGGCTGGCTAGTGAATGACACGTGACCCCTGTTCAGTGATGGTTTTGCGATTGCGACTTTTTCATCATGTCCTGTCTCATTCCATTACATTAAAGCATGCTCTCTCCTATACAAAATAAAACCCATTTCTTAATCACTGGTGGGTCCAGAATGATAGAACACTTTTCATGAAGTGGATAACATTAATAAATTATTTTTTGAAGATATATTTATTCTTTTTAAAGATAACATTGATAAAGTAAATGACATTAATAAATTATTTTTTAAAGATATATTTATTAATTTAATTGCATTGTAGAGAAATATCATATATAAAAATTTAATGTCATGTTTGGATGTATATGATTTAGATTTAAATTTGAGTCAAGTTTATTATTTGAAATCATGAGAACTTATAAATTTGGATTTGATCCAAATTCAAATTTATACTTAAACATGATTTTAATGTAATTTTAAATTCTTTCTACATATTAGAAATTTCAATTCATTTTCAATCACCCTCTACTGTCATCCATTACTAGTCCATTGTCACTGTCTAGTGTTAGTCTACCATTTTCACTGTCCAGTATTGGTTTGTGACCATCGTCTAGCATTTATTTGCCTTCACTATCCAATGTCAAACTTTGCTATTAATTAAGAATGGTTAATTGGCGTCATCTGTAACAGCCTTTCGCTCACCCCGCCTCCTCGAGGTCTTTTGCAGCACTGGACACTCTCCCCCTAGGCCCCACAACAGGGCGACCCCACACCGAAAGGGGTTGGAGGATCGAACCTGAGGAGGCTCTCCGCAAGGGGAATAATCCGCACACTATTGCGCGGAAGCCTTTGTCTCTTAATGTTCACCGAGAGGGGTGGGGTCGCCCTGTTGTGGGATCTGGGGGGAGAGTGTCCAGCGCCTCAAGTGACGATAAGATTTCAAGGAAGGCTGTTACATCATCATCCAAGACAAATCTATAGCATTCAAGCTGTTGTCATTGTCCTTGCTAATCCTTGCCACTGCTATCAAGGGCCTGTTCACAGCCATAGCTCATGATCGAATTATTACTGTCTAGAAGTAGACTATCGATGATGAATGTGACTAGAACTCCACCAAGACTCATATGGTTTGCCTATGGGATTGGACTATTAATCTTGACTGGGAACAAACCACTATTGACAAGGAGGGTCAAATTGCCTTCGTCGACTGTGATCGAACTTGCCAATGTTGGCTAGGACTAAATTGCTGCTGTTGATTGAGATAAAACCACTAACATTGTATGAGTTTGAACAACTGTAATTGACCGAGATCAAGCATCAATCGTGACCAAACCACCAATTTCGTTGGAGACTAGATTGTCAATGTCTTTTACGACTAGTTGTTGGCTTTCACTAGGACTAAACTATTGTTGCCAATTGAGACTTGACCATTAACATTGTCCAAGTTCGAACAACTGGTGTAACACATCAAATTTTTTTAAAAATAATTTAACTCAACCATAGTTGGGTTACAGCCACCCAACACATTTTTATATCAATAATTTTAATATAAAATATTTTATAATTGGCTTCAACTCACACAATATAACATTTCAGATAAATTTTTACCTCCCACATGCCATTAGGCTAAATCACATTTGTCCATCCTTATACTCCCAACAAGTAAACTAAATCACATTTATCCATCCTTATACTCCCAACAAGAAAAATAAACAATTTAGTCAATTTTCAACACAAGCCAGTTATTTGGCCTCATGATCATGCCATTTTAACCAATCCAAAGTAAACCAAATATTAAAATTACAGTCATCCAAATTGTACCAAAAATAGAAATAGTTTGAAAGGCATGATTACATCTATATATTCATATAATTATCAATAAACAAAAAGCCCTAATATTGGCAATATAACACATTATAAATCATAAATCAAATACCCAAAAGAGACAGTGGATCTATGCCACTAAGCCTCCGGGACTCCTTCAATTGTCACTCGTGGCTCTTCTCCTGAAAATTGTTAACCACATGATGAGACTCAAAAGTCCCAGTAACCATAGCCAATTTATGATAGTATATACAAACAGTTAAGTGTGTGCTTATTAAGTGAGAATTAAAAAATAATATAATTTCAACAAATATAAGAAATATTACAATACACACAAACAACCATCCTTATATCCCTCCATTAACCTCGAGCCGTAGCCCTCACTTGGTGCTAAATTACCTGACCAAAGGCAGATTAGCCCGAACCCTTACAAGCCACCTATTGAGCTTCAATAGGGGTGTACCACGTGGCACATAAATACAACAACAATAGCAAGTCTTCCAATACCTCCCACAATAATCAAACAAATTCATAATAATATTGCACAATTATACAATATTATAAAATTCATAAATTTCTCAATAATCACCCAATTAATATGAAGTAATACTAATCACAAATTAAAAGTATGGTTACCTTACGGCTTTTTTAATAAATTATTCCTTATAATTTCTCTTCCACCACAATCTTCACCAATAATACAATCTACAAATAACATATTATTTATAAATATTAGTTTCAATTTTTGAAACTAATAAAATAATTCTAATAATAGAATTAAAAATATAATATAATTTCTAATCTCAATCTTAATACAAATCCAGAGTTAATACTATTAAGTAAAATTTGTAATTCCTCTTTTACTCATCAATAAACATTAATAATCTAAAAATCAACTTCTAAACTAATTTCTATTATCAAAATTTTCTTTTTATTTCATAAATTCGCACCTAAAATATCCAAAAATTAAAATTGAATCTCTAGCTTAGAATCATAATCCTATAGCCATAATAACTCATTTCTCATCCCAAATAATCATCTAAACCTCAATAAATCAACATATATTTTCAGATCTAGTTTAGAATTTAATCCATAAGCCACAAATTTAAAGATCATCAACAAATTCATACTCTAGAACATTTATTATACTACTAACAACCTCATAAATTATATTTATTCAACATAAATTCATCCCTCTTCTAGATCCTAAATTTTCTACCACCACAACATTAGAAACTAAAGAGGAAGGATGACTAAGAAAAAATTTTAGAACACTTACTTAGTCTTGAAAAACTTGAAATCACACCCTAAATATTCTATTAAAAACTCTTACCTTAAAAACTCAGATCTCCCGCACCGGCGACTCACGTTCACTCTGCCTCAGCTTGCACACGAAGGAAAGAAGTGAAGAAATGAAGAAAACAGGTGAGTTTTTATAAAAATTCAGTGGGTCCTACATTTTTTTATTATTTCTTCTTTCCTCTCTCTTCTTCTCTTTTTTATTATTATTTTATACGTAATCATGCGCCGAAAGCCACCGATTGCGTTTTCTTCTTCCTTTCCTTCCTCTTTCTCATACCTTTTCTCTTTCTTTCTTTTTATAATAATAATAATAATTTAATAATATTTATTTATTTATTTTTTAGTTAATTAATAATTTTTTTAATTTTTTAATTTTAATTTAGAATTATATCCTAAATTAGATTTAATAATTATTTTCTACTAATTTGCTTACTTCTAAATATTTTTCAAAATTTCTATTAACCAAAATTAACTATTAAAATTTAAATTGAGATGTTACAACTGGTGTCAACCGAGTCTAGGCTGCAAACTTTGACTAGAATAGGATCGCTGACGTTGTTCGAGTTGCCTTTAAATTAAAATGTGAAATTTGATATTTGAAATTTTACTTAACATTCAAACAAAAAATATAATATTATAATTTGATATTTTTTATTATACAAGAAAAAAATTTAAAATATATACATTTTAAATTTAAATTTTTAATTTAAATTCTCCCAAATGCAACTCAAAGATAATTAAGGTGAACTGGTTTTAACTAAAAGGGAATCTTGAAAAGCAACACTAGATTTTTACAATCTCAATAATACAAGTCACTTCTAGAGGATGGGCACCCTATTTCATTTAATTTGCATGTAAACAAGAGAGATCAATCACACCCCAAGTCTTAAATATTGTATTCTTCGATTCTATTTATCAAATAGAGGAAGATTAATTTTGGATCTATTTATATGAAATTTTAATATTTTTTATATTCATATTTATTTTTATACATTTATTAAACGCTATAAAAAATTATTAAAAATAATTATGTTTGTCTTTATTAAGGAAAGTGTAGAAGTTGAAACTTCTTAAATTTTAAAACAGTATTAACGAGACTTTTTCATTTTGATAAAATATAATACAAATAATTTATAAATAGTGCTCCTTTCGTCTCACATTACATGTCACTTTTAAAAGAGTTTATCTTTCATAAAATATAAGACACTTTAAGTAAATTAAAATTTTATGAAATGCACTAGTTTCAACATTATCTTTTTTTCTTTAATTAATTTTATCTTTCTCTTTTTAATATATTAAATAATAAATATTTTTAAAAATTTATATTTTTTATTTTAAAAAGATAAATTTGTTAAATATTCCTTCCGTCTCGTATATTAGTCACATTCTAGAGGTAAAATTTGATTTACTTTATAAGTCGCTAGTTAATGAAATTATTTTGTTTCAAGTTGAAATTTCTAAACTATCATTGAAAAGTAAGAAAAAAAAAGATAAAAAAATAATATTAAATTATTTATTTACTTTTTTTTTACTTAAAGGTTATATTTAAAATTTTATTTATTTTAATTCCTTATATTTTTTTGTATTAATATTAATAAAGTTGGTAAAAATAATTTATAAATAAGACTGAAAGAAATATATTTAATAAACTTTATTCATACGTATAATTTTATTTAAAAATATTTTATAATTTAAGGAAAAAGAAGTTATAAATAAGCCTCCCTGGCTATGCAAACAAGTTTGAGGTCGTTGGGATAGGACAGGGACACTGCATCCGGACAACATAGCTGATGACACAACGGAGGGTATGATTTTTAGGTGCAAAGCTCAGCTATCATTCCCGATACCGAGCACCCCTACGGATAAATCACGCACGCTGTTTTAAAAGCAAGTAATGAATTCACGATTCTACATGTGCGTGTTTGTGCGCCATCGTCCACCTCGCCTGAATTTTGATCACTCTTTCTCCAGTAGCTTAAAGGGTTACTAGATTATCTATGCATATGCGTGTCTCGGCTAGCGTCTCTCTCTCCCTCTGTTTTCTGGGCTAAATTATCATTAACAGCACTTGACTTTCTTCTCCTTGAGCCGTTCCATCGGATGCTTTCACCCGCATTAGACATACTTGTCAACTGCATGTGCATTTCTCCCTCTTAAGCCTTAAATAACAATAAAAAATCAATAATATTTATGAATGCACTATTTAATACTCAACGGGATCTAACCCTATTATATAGGAGAGTCAATGAACAACGCCCGGTAAATTAACAAGTAAAAGGCTACGGGAGATTAGGAGAGTCGCTGAAGTTTCAGACTCTCCATCATTAGGGGTAGAATTTACACGGGGAAAACATCCAGAAGACTTGAAGAAATAAGAAAGATTTGAAAGGAAAAAAAATTAATGTAGTTATAGTATACTTTAAATTAATATTAATATTGATATTAATTATTGTTTTTCTTTGTTTCTTTTCGGGGTAGGTGGGCGGGCGGCTTGATTTGTGGGTAGGAGAGAGAAAAGAGGGCGGGAGAACCCATCACCGACACACTAACAACCTGTTCCAAGGTTGATGCGTATTGACGCCCACCCCTCCTTAGCACACACCCCAGAGCTATGTACGGTCCTTACTTCCTATTTTTTATTTTTTTGAATTCTATATAATATTATTATTTTTTGATAGAATGACAATAAAATATCTAAACTTAAAATTTATAATGGTGTAATTCTAATTAATTTTTTTAAATAAATTATAAATATTAATTCAAACCATTTAAAATAAAAAGTTCAATTATAAATTAAAAATTATATTTAAAATTTAAATATCATTTATAATTAAAATTATGAAATTTATAATTATTTCATTTATTAAGGGCTTGTTTGGTTAGAGAGGATGAGGCTTTTACTTTAACAAATGAGGAAAGGGCTTCTCTCACCTTATCCCATCCAAACAAAGAAGAGACAGGGACTCCTCTCTTTGTTTAGTAAAGTTAAAATTTTTCATCCTCCCCCCTTTAACACCTCCCAAATTGAGGAGTTACTCCCTCCCCTCCTCTAACAAAGTATAGCATAAAACTATTGTCTGCGACCCACCTCCATGCTCTCATTTCCTTTCATTTCAATTGCATGCTCTACCCATCTCTGAATCCAAATTTGAAAAAAAAAAAAAACATGTGGCGGTGGTGGAGGAGACGTTGGGGGCCCACAGTAATTAAACACCAACAAAAAAAGATAGAGAGTTGACACATTGATAGACCGAAACAACATAAATTTCATAGACCCAGCACTCCTTTAGTTTTAACTATAAGATAAAATTAATAAATTTCACATTTTTAAAATTTAATAATTAAATAAAATGCAATATAAGAATTACAACTTGATATAATTAAAGAGTGACAATATTGAAGAATAATTAACTATTGCGTCTTAATCTTGTTTTTAAAATTAAATAAAATTTTATATCCCATAATTAAAAATAGAAAGAAGCATGTAATATAACAAAATTCGGAGAAGAGCATTGAATGGGTGAGACATGAGAGAAGTACTCTTTCTAATTCCATTTACAGGGGAGAATGAGAAGACTTTTTTATTCTTTTTTCAAAATCATCTCATTAAATTTTTTTTTATTTGCCCTCCATTAAATATTAAAAAGATCAAATATATTGTTGGTGTGTGTGTGTTTAATAAGAGTAAAGTTAAAAATTCATTAAATTTTTACATAAAATTAATGAGTTTTAAGAATTTTTTTAATTTTTATAAAATATGTTGAAAGTGACTTATAAATAAGATTAAAGAGTATTGTGCAACCTTTTTGAGAAAAATACCTAAGATAAAGAGTTATTGGTAATTAATACTCTTTCAGTCCTCTTTATAGGTCATTTTTACTAATCTGATCAATATCAATGTAAAAAAAAAAGTAAAAAGAATAAAAGTGTGTAAAATTTTAAATATATTTTTATATAATAAATATAAAAAGTGATGTTATGTTATTTTTGTTTCCTATAAAAGGTAATTTAAAAAATATTTTTTAAATATTATTTAAAAAGTGACAACATAATTTATAAACAAAATAAAATAAATTTTTTTAAATGTGACTTGTAAAAAAAGTTGGAGGAAGTAATTGAAATTAAACAAAAAAGTCTTGCATGGGCTGCAGAATTAACCGAGGAAGATCTGCGCTTTTGTGCGGATGCGTGACGCTGCTTATTTTTTTGGTCGATATCTAATGGTATGTTTGGAAGTACACGATGAAATGACAAAAAAAAAAAAAAAGGATGATCATTAATAGAATGAAATGTGGTGGCATGAGATGGAGTGAAACATTTCATTATTTGAGAATTTTAATAAAAAAATAAATAATTCTATTTAATTATTATTTAAAAATAGTTATAAAATTAATAGATTTGAATAAAATATAATTATATTTTTTAATTTGTTAAGGGGGAGTGAAAGAGTGAGGGGGAGTGAGAAAGATAAGGGTAATTTTATTAAAATATCATTTATATCATATCATTATATCCTTAACCTCCAAATTAGTAGTTAAGAAAAATGAATTTAAAATGATAAGAGATAATTTAAAAAGTCATCCTAAACCATTCTATCATCTTTAAATTTTTTTCTTCCAAGCAATGACATAAAGTTTCGAGCCATTTTATTCTATCTTGAAAAAACTCCCAAACATTACCTGAAATCCTTGAGGCTTGCTTCTTGCTCACTCAATCACTCAGCAACTTCATCTCATGATGGAAAACATGACTATTTTCAACCTGAACAAACCTGTTTACTATACAGACTTAGATTAAAAGAAGAATGACATGGAGGTATCAGGGAGATTAACTTATTCAAATTTAATCTCAAGTGTTCAACTTTAAAAAATTTTAAATTTGACTTTTAACTTTACAATTTTATTATGATAAATTTATAATTTATTTTTTAAATTTTAACACAGTTAAAAATTTTATTTTTCATGTTAAAATTAAAAATATAAAATATAAATTCATCACAATAAAATTATAAAATTCAAAGCTAAACTGGCAAATTCTTAAAATTTAATTTAGATTTATTGATTCCCTAAAAATTTATCTATCATTCTCCCTAGATTAAACGGTTAATAAATGTATCTTACAAACTGAAACTAACCTGCGAGTATTTTTGTTCCAACTATTTGTGATTCGATATCAATGACTCATTCGTATTCAGATACTCTATTATATTAATTTCAAACAAAGTTTGAAACTTCCGTATCTTCAAGTTGGGATTTCGAATATGATAGTTTTCAAGTTGATTAAAATTAGTTGAGGTGTTCGGCCCAAAAAAAAAAACAGAGAGAGATAAGTTGAAGACTTGAAGTGACTAGTTGAGTTCCCTCTTTAAGGAGGGATGCGCATTTCAATCTGGACGTGACTTGTATTATACATGTATATACAACGGGCTCACTTTCATATGTTTTTATGATTAAATAATGTGCTTCTATAGAAAAATTATAATTAGATCCTCATTGAGAAATAATTATTTTTCAACCCAATTTTATGTATAAATCAAAATTTCATATTCATATCATGGTCCCATTTTTTTATTGAGATGCGTCGGTGCATGAGTGTGACCCTCCAGTTAAGTGCGACGCGGATACGGACGCGGGCCTTCCTTTTGAAATGCGATTGACTACTGACTGCCGGATCCACATTTATTTATTTATGTATTAAAAAAACATATCTTTCCATTTTCATACTTTACTTATATTTTATTATAAATTTCTGTAATTTTTTATATTTTATATTTTTATATTTTTATTTTTCAGTATTTTATGTTTCTAGATAAATAAAATGAATAAAGTATAAGAATTTTGGATGAACATAAAACACCAAAGAATAAAAATATATGAATTTAAAACATTAAAAAACACAAAAATTGTCAAACGTATGCGAATGTAAAGATTAAAATGGATGTTTTTTTTTATTTTAAAATAAGCAGGCAGAGAAAGAGTGTAAATGATTTATAATTAAAAATTTCTATTCCAATCATTTAGCTTTGTAAAATACTTTTAAATAAATTATACTTTTAAAAAATAAAAATATAAGAATTTATAATATTAAAAAAAGTACAGGAAGCAAAACTCAAACAAAGTATAAGAATTTAAAGTTATTTTTTTAATAAATTAGCTAATTATTTTGAAAATGACACAATCTTTTTATGTTTATCTTATTTTTATTTAATAAGATGTTTCAATTAGAAAATTTTATTAACCACACTTCATGATCAAGGATATTTTTAAAAAAATTATCAATTACACTTTTAAGTACCCACAATGCCTTGTACTTTTTAGCTTGATCCTTTTAAAAAACTGTCTCACGAACGGGGGACTGTATATTTTTTGATGATGACATTATTTATAAATTTCAGTAAAAATAGTTTCAAATGAACAGCTTGTCTTATATTTTAAACGTTATGCAATTAAGAGGACATTTTTTAATTAAAATATTTATCTTCCCATATAATTTTTCTTTAACCTTTTAATTACTTCTAGAGTATCATCTACGTGTCGGTTGTCTTAAAAAAAAAATACATTATATTAAAATTTGAGTTAACTTAATTGGTTGAATTAATAAATTATCAAACCAGTACTTTTACTGATTCAATAAAACATCTTATTTATGATCAATATAATAATAGTCTAACCATTTTGTAATGATTTAGTTTTGAACCAATATTTTGAGTTTTGACTCACCAGCCTGTTTGAAAGGGATCAAACGAATATATTTCTGTCGATAGAATGGAAGAAGCCGTTGATGGTGAATGGCTGTGACTAGAGAGCATGGGCTCGTACGGAAGCGTGGGTACGGTCGCATTCCGGAATTGGAAATGCAGTTATTTTAAATTTATATGGATCGTGCTGAATTATTTAAAATGGTAAATTACTCAACGATCAATAGATCAATATAATTTTGAGAATAAAATAAATGCTCTTAATGCCTGGACTCAGAACGCAAAGCAAGAAGGGGTAGATAAATTGTAGCGCCCACTCGAACAGCGGCATCGTTACTGCTATATGATTGAACATTAACGAGGCCGATCCCCGCGATCTTTTTATAATCTTGTTATTGTTAGTTTCTGTTTTCGCTTCCCATAATCCAATCTCACCCTCTCTCTCTCTCTCTCTCTCTCTCTCTCTCTCTCTCTCTCACATTTAATACTCTTGCGCAGCTTTGATTTGATTGAGTCGCTAGCTCGGATACTCATATACCCATTTCGCCCCTTTACCCCCGTACTCCTGGCTTCAGCCTGAATCACCAAAAACCTCCTTCCTTCATGGCTGATTCCGCCAAATACCTCCCCGTTGGTGGGGCAATCCCTACCTCCGACTTCAAGACATTCTTCTCTCTCCTCAAAACCAGAAAAACAGTCGCTCTTGGCTATGCCTTTATGCTTGCTTTTGTAGCTTTTACCGTCTTCCTCGCTTTCTCTCCTTCCCCTAATGCTTCCTCACCCTGGTTCACCAACATCTTCACCACTTCCTCTGTCTCTTCCCCTCCTACTTCCTCCGATTCTCACTTCTCTTCCCTCTTCTCTTTCCTTTTCCCCCACTCTCCCTCTTCCCCTCAAACCAACGCTACTTCTAGATCTATTAATTCCACTTCTCAGCTTCGCGGCACTGCAACGGATGCATCCAAACCAGCCTCTCTCCTCAACCAGACTCTAAGCTCGGGGAATTCGTCCAACTCTCCGCTTCCGACATCAAATCACACAATAATTTCTAGCTCAACTCCTCCAAAGCCGAGTAATCTGACAGCAGATTCGCTGGGGAAGCCACCTCTTATTCAGAGTCACGAGCAGACTTCGGAAAAGTCTGATGCAGGTACATCTCTCGAGGCTAATCGAACTGCAACTGCTGCTCCTCCCTCTAAAATCTCGGTCACTCCTCCTCCTCGAGAAGCCCCTGCTGCCACCCCCAGACAAAATATTAGCTCTGCATTGAAATCTAACTCTCCGGTCAAGACTAGTCCCCAGAAATCGAATAACTATACGGCATCCCTGGCAAAGAAGCCGGGAAATGGGACTAGCACGAGGCAGAAGGATGACTTGATGGAATCTCTGATGAAGTGCGATTTGTTTGATGGAGAATGGGTGAAGGATGATTCCTATCCACTTTATCAACCTGGTTCCTGCGATCTAATAGATGAACAGTTCAAATGCATTCGGAATGGCAGGCCAGATAAAGACTTTGAGAAATACAAGTGGAAGCCCAAGGGCTGCACCCTCCCAAGGTATGTTATTGTTGATAAATTTGAAGCCTTGTCTTTTACTTCGAATGAAACGGTCGCTTGGGTTTTATCTGAATTCTGTTGTTCTATCATTGGTTGAAGTGTTCAGTTACTAAGCTTTCTCAATTTGATTGATGTTTGTGTCTGTAAAAACTCGACAAGATTTGTCCATTACTCCATTTGATCTCGGTGATCCGGTTTGGTAGTTGGTTCTAGTCTCAGTTTGTAAAATTGTTCTTGCATTTTCTTTATTTGGAATCCCAATTTGATGAAGAGAGCAAATATGCGTACTTTTAGGTTGGATGGGCATCGGATGCTAGAATTGTTGAGAGGGAAGCGATTGGTCTTCGTGGGCGATTCTCTCAATAGGAATATGTGGGAATCTCTAATATGCATACTGAGAAACTCCGTAAAAGATAAAAGAAAAGTTTACGAAGCAAATGGCAGAATTCACTTCCGAGGCGAAGCCTTCTATTCTTTCATATTCAAAGTAAGTATTAATTTTCCGTTTATTTGATTTTCGTTTCTCTTTTAGTCTTTCTAGGTTAGTGCACCTGCTTTTCCATATACCATTCCGTGAATGTCTCGCTGATGCTGTTATTTGGGTGTCGGTGTCGGTGGCGGAGCAGGATTACAAATTCTCCGTAGAGCTCTTTGTATCGCCATTCTTAGTTCAGGAATGGGAAGTGACGGACAAGAACGGAACGAAGAAGCAAACTCTTCGTCTCGATTTAGTTACGAGGGCTTCTGATCAATACAAAGATGCAGATATTATCATCTTCAACACTGGCCACTGGTGGACCCATGAAAAAACTTCCAGGGGGTAATTAAATGCATTGCAGTTTCTCTCTTTACTGCATGTTGCTGATGTTTAATGTCATCTCCTTATCAATTCTTTGCTTCTTCCCCATTTCCCTATTCAGTTGAGGCAATATTTTCAGTCCAAAACTCGCTGAAGTAAAATAAATTTCCCCTGAAATTTCCAGGAAAGATTATTACCAAGAAGGTAGTCACGTGTATGATGAATTAAATGTGCTGGAGGCATTTCGAAGAGCTATAACAACTTGGAGCAGATGGGTTGATGCCAACATAAATCCATCCAAGTCTTTGGTCTTCTTCAGAGGCTACTCTGCTTCTCATTTCAGGTAAATTCATATTGAATCACCGGCTAATTTTGGCATGAATTCAGGACATCGAGAATGTCTCTCCTCAGCGATGATTTGACAAAACCTAGGAATTCTGATGTTGGTGCAGTGGTGGACAATGGAATTCAGGAGGGCAATGTGACAATGAAACAGAGCCGATTAAGAACGAAGAGTACTTGAGAGAATATCCACCTAAGATGATGGTGTTGGAAAAGGTTTTGAAGTTTATGAAAACCCACGTGACGTACCTAAATATTACGAGAATGACAGATTTCAGGAAGGACGGCCATCCCTCGATGTATAGGAAGCAAAATCTATCACCAGAAGACAGGAGATCGCCGCATATGTTCCAAGACTGCAGCCATTGGTGCCTTCCAGGTGTTCCTGATACATGGAATGAGATTCTTTATGCTGAACTTCTTTTGAGACAATATCGAAATCAGCATCCGCAGCAGAACCGACCATAGGTGAACTTTTCATTTTCATTTCAATGACTTAAAGATTAAGCCAAGGTGAAGTGATTTTTTAAGAAAAAGAAAAAAGAAAGCTATACGTTATTTTTGCCCCGTCCTTATACATGATGGTAAGAAACGATCTTTACTCTTTTTTTTTTAAGTATATATTAAATTTGGAAAGCTCAAAAGAATATGCTAGTGGAAACAAAATCAAAGAGAATGGTACCTTGAAGATTTGTATTATTAATTTTTCTTTTCATAGAAGTTCCTATTGGTGGAGGGAAGAATTAGGCGGGTAGTTTGTCTGTTGTTGTAAATCCCTTGGGTTCGCTGTTTTTCTCCAAACCTGAAAGGCTAAGTCGTCTTGTAAATCCAATTAATGTTGAAGCAGATTCTTGAGATGATTTTTTGGTGCACCCATGACAATGAACCCCATTTATTTTCTTCCTTTTAAATTTTAAGATGGCCCTAGACGTTTATTTAGGACGGTTAAAAGCCGAAGCCGAAACATCAGTGACGGGTCAACAGTTATACTTACCTGTGTGCATTATGTGCACTTTCCGGGTAGCAGTTATATTTATCAGTGAAAATACACACACGGATTGTATACATCCATCTCCATCCACATCAGAATACATGCGGGACTAGGAGGAAATGCACGATCGCACATATATAGTCCGGCGGACTGAACCAGCTTGCTCTTCAACTCACTTTTGATTTGCTGAACACCATGGCACTTCTCTAACCCCAACTGGATACGTCTAGCTGTTAGCTGCATAAAATTTGTAAAATGTCATTGTTTATGATCATTGGATGGTGTCGTTTATTATACATTTTATCACGTAGGGGTATTTTAGATTCATCCTTAGAGAGAAAAGATGCCCCCTTTAGTCATTGATGGGCAGCTCGACTAGTCTTAACAGTTGGTGTTGTAGATGCTACATACGATCCATGTTAATAATAAACATGCTGTAATAAGCATCATGTTAACGAATGGCGACACCGTTCAAGGTTTCTTCCCTAGCTTAAAATATGGCCAGAAAATGATCCCGCTTTTCTTCCCACATGCCCATCCTTAAGGAAAAGGGGCTTTTCTCAAGCGTACTCGAAAGTTGTTTTCCCCAGTACCTGCAAACAAAAACGTCGAGGTTTTTTTTTTTTTGGTTAAAAAAAGTGACAAATTTGCTGGCCATTATTTTATCTAGGTTTTACTTTCAGCCTATACCATTCCTGATGCAACCGCTCCCCTCCATGCGACTCTCACAAAAAACCCCTTCCTATGTCTATGTAGGTTGATGTCCTCAAGACCTGTTAGTGTTGCTATATATAGAGGCTTAGGTTAGGGGTTTCCTTTCGCCGAATGTTAATGATTTCAACATTGTTCACCTGGATTTGAATTCCTCGCTTGCTCAACCAAGGGGCGAAATATAATTGAAGATCGCGTGGGATTCATTCTCAGCAGTCGAACCTTCTTTTATTCCTCCGTCTCATCAGATCACCTAAACAAATAGGGTAATTGAAGTGTGGGGTTTTTCCGTTTTTGATTGCAAATGAAACTATATTCCACTCAGGAAAAGGCCCTTGTACAAACTAGAAACACAGGTTAATTCCTCTCATCATCAATCACGTCTAAATTTAGAGGGAGTTGTAGATCAGAGGACAAAATGGCCTGTTACATCAACGGCCAGGATTATCCTTTTGTTTTTCACATTTTATACCGTACTTCGAAAAAGAAATCGCTCGCTTGTCCTTGAAACAGCATAATTGGTCAACATGCATCGTGACTTTTATTGGATGCCCTATTTTCACGTAGATTTTATACCATCTATGACGTGAATTATAGATAGTTTGATATAATTAAAGACCGCTGGTATTCAAATAATTATGATGCCACCCATCCGTTACATTTAACTCCCCCACCCTTTAATGTCAACGTAACAGCAGTTTGAAGAAATTCCTGGTTTCCTCCATCAGCTTTTTCGTTTTTCTTCAAAACTTCACCAATTACGGTTTACTATCTCAATCATCATCATCCTTTCCTGTTTCCCTCCCACTAAGCCTTTAAATCATCCCTCTTTCAATGTCTCCATTCCTATCCCCATTCCTTATTTATATCCTCCCATCTAATCGCCAACCAAGATGACGACAGGAGAGCTATTCACGTCAAGACTTGAACACAACATATCAAACCTACCATACCCAATATACACACACACATATATGTATGTATGTATGTATGTATGTATGTTGGCGTTTTTTCTTACCGAAAAAAAAAAAGATCGTTCCATTTATCCATGCATAAATTCCTTGTAACTCCACTGCCATAGAGCCAAAGCAAAAAGTAATATACAACGTGAAACAGGAGAGCACGTCTCTTTTCCTTTCTATATTCCAAACCTGTGATATATAATCAAAAGCCAACTTAAAAGTGGGTCCATTGGAATTGGATCACGAGGCCGTCTGATGGGCCTAGGCTTGACCATTAGCGAAAGGTAGCATTCCGGGCCTTCCGAGAGACAAAGAGATTGGGATTCCAGAAGCACCGCCGGTACAAGTGGCGGTCGCCGTCGCGGTAGATGTGGTTCCGGCGGCCGAAGATTTGGTAACGACCCTTTCACAGGAGGGACACATGGTGAGAGTGGTGGCCGGAAGCTGCATGTAATACGGCTGCGATGTCTTTAAAGCCCTTAATTCTTGCACCTCCTTCTGTAACCTCCGATTCTCCTCCGTCAGCGTCTCGCAACATCTCTTTAAATACTCACAATCTACTTCCGTCTGCTTCAATTTCGTCCTTTTTTTTCCCATATTAATGGACCCGGAAGACAAGGTTAGCACATCGATTTCATCCTTTATTTTGAATACAAGGAGATGGAGAGAGAGTCAGTTTCTATATATTTACCTAGCCCGTCTATTTTGGAACCAAACTTCCACTTGACGGGGGCGAAGGTTTAACTGCTTTGCCAGTGAGAGTTTCTGCTTCTGCAGACCAGGTAACAGAAATTTGCGATTATGGTAAGTCGGTGATGACAAACACGGAGAGAAGGAAAGCAACAGCCAGAAACTCAGACTTACGGGATTGAGAGTGGCATGTTCTTTGAAGCTCTCTTCCAGGAAAGCAGATTGTTCCTTAGACAGACGGAGTTTCTTTCGACTCGATCCATTTTCGTCATCGTCGCTGGGTCTGTCGGCGTTGCTCTCGTGCTCCCTCTTGTATCCGCCGGTGCCATCACCATTTCTGACACGGAAATCCATGTGAAATGATGAGATCCCACTGTTCGGGGATGAGAGTGCGGCAGCGTCGTCGGCTTCATCTACGTCCGACGGCGCACTGTTCACATCCAAACCCCTCGAAGCTACCGCTCTATCCAATGAAATCTCTTCACCGCCTACTGTCATTGCACAAAGTACCGACCATGCATATTACAAGACTCAGACGAAAGGAAACAATAATGACACTGTCAGCGAAACAAGCCGAAGGAGAAAAGGGAGGGAGGGAGAAATTACACGGACGGGAGAGCCAAGGAATTGAAAGGCGTGAAGGTGGAGGAGGAAGCGGGGTCAAGGAAAGAAGATCGAGCTGAACTGGCGGACCTGATGAACTCCTACTGTCCTCATCGCTGTCTCTGTGATTCCATCTTTTGGCCGCGAAACCAGCGACGAGGGGTATGCAAAAGCCAGGTTCTTGGCCGTGCTTGTCGGTGACCTTGTCAAGAAAAGAGAAGGGCTTCGGCGCGTCTCCCAAGCTCAAAGCCAACTCCATAAATGTTTGAAACCAGAAGTGATCGACGAGGAAGGCTTTATGGCATGCAGTAAATAAGAGGGATCGCCGGAGGGAGGAATCAGGCGGGAGGGTTTAGGGTACGCGTAGTAGACGTTCCTTCTTCTGTGTAAAGCGAAGGAACTCACCAAGTTGAATGCTGAGAGGGCGGATTGCAGAAAGGCCTTTGCCCTTCCAGCACGGCCTTTTTATTTCTTCTCTGCGCTGCCTCGTTCTAGGAGTAAAGATTGACCCACAATTCCAAGTTGACAAACGCACGTGACTCCTATATTTATTTCAATGCACTACCCCTTCGCCTCGCTTTTTAAATATGGAATTTCGACGTTTTCAACTTAAAATGAAAAATGTAGCAGTCTCTTCTTCTTCTCCTTTTTTATTTTTCATTCACACCGGGCCGGGGAATCGTAGAAGATTGTGGAGAAGGAAGGGGTCGCTGGCCAGTATAGGACAGCCGGATACTGGATTCTTTTCTTTTCAATTCTCAGTCTAATGAGCGGTTTGCCCTTTTTGTATGTATTTTTAAATATTTTGACGAGGGCGACATGTTGGATATCCATCACAATAAATTTAAATTTGGTTAATGGTCCATACTATTATCATATCAATATGTAAGTTATGGATTGTGATGTTACGTATGTCTCAAGTTAAGTTTATGTGACGCGATTTGGGTCCACGTCTCCGGGAGGATTTATAGCTCTATCTACTCGGTACATACATTTATTCATTATTTAGTACTGTGATCTATCTGGCAAGTGATCAATGATTTTAAGATAGAGATGGCAGCACCAAGTGAATGATTTCAATCCTTTTTTCCAGAAGCCTTATTAATGTGGATACTGCGAATGCGTAGAAGAAGGAAATGTTTAATTGTATAGAGTGCAGATCGATGGAGAAGGGAAATGGTCGGAAGGAATTTGGGTGGTGAACAGAACCGCTCTGCCTGAACATGGATTAATAAATGCGTCAGGCTGTGACAAGAACGACACAAATTTAAGAGGTTCTGCAAACAAAAAGTGCAGAGAGCATCATGATGACAAGAGAAAATGAAATATCAGCAGAGCGAGCGAGAGAGAGAGAGACAGAGAGCCGTTGTCTTATTGACCAGCTCGCAACATGCTGGTTTTAAACCCATAAACACTCCATCGCTGTCATCATGATGACCCTCTCAATGTCGGTCTCATCGTGCATCACAATGCGATAAAAGTCTTTAAAGACGATGAACTGTGAGTGTCTCGGTTGCCAAATACGTAGATTAATCAATCATGTGAGCTCCCAGACACTAATTTTCTCTGGGCCGACTTGTTTACCGCTACCCTTCGTAGAGAACCAAAAGCTTTTGGGCATGTTTGACAATTTGTTTTAAAAATAATTTTCTATTTTTTAAAATAAAAAAATAAAAAAATTTGTTTAATAACGTATATTTTTAAAAATAAAAAAATATTATTTTAAAAAATAGAAAAATAAAAATAATTTTTAAGTATTTAGAGATTATTATTTTAAAGAATAAAAAACAAAAAATATCTATTTTTATTATTGTTTTATTTTCATGTTTTATAAAACATTATTTTTAAAAATAATAAAATAAAAACAATTTTAAACAGCCTTTCCTCCTCGGAGTGAAATTAAGGATGATTAGAGAGGCAAAATGTAGTGACCGAGACCGCCACTAGATGACCAATCACAGCGCTGCTGCTTTCGCAGAGATCAGCTTTGTGACCCATTGTAAACAGGAAGATTTATCTTTTTTAAAAAAAGAGGAAATAATGAAGCAAGCACGATGTGAGAGATTTAAAGAAGAAAAAGTGAAAAAATGATTGGGAACGATGGGTCCGATGATGAGCAGGAAGCGAGAGATAAATATAGAATACTCGGGTGTGGTAGTTTGCTTTAAGGAGTGGTATGAGAGAGAGGGGGGGGGCAAGGGAACCAACTTTTACCATTCCCAGAAAAGGTTGAGCTTTCCGATGGCAGAAGGAGTGCTTTGAGGCGGACAAGCAAGAGGAGGGGGAAATAATGAAAGATTGAAGGAGAAGGTTGTTCGGAAGCCCCGGGGGGGGGGGTGATGAGATGAGAAAAACGAGGGGAGGATCCGATGAGAGGAAGCGTGGGGACGTGTCCAATCAATGAAGAGGGCAGCAACTGCTGCAGGAGTGGGGTTTAGTGAAATTTGAGGGGAGAGAAGGAGAAGAGGTCAGAAGTGTCATGCTTTTGGGATCACGGCAATAATTGAAGTGACGCTGGCTTTAATGATATGCTGTGGGGAGGGAGAAAGAGAGAGAGGGGGAGATGGGAGAGTGCATCATTGGGGGGGTTCTGGCCAGCCATTGCTGTCGTCTTTAATTATTGTGAATTAGGCCCACGCCCCCACCTATTCATTCCCCTATTAAGTGCCCCTCTATCTTCCCCCGGCTTCGCTGTTTTTCTTTCACGCAACCCTTTACATGGAGATCACCGTATCTAGTGACAGTGTTTTATAAAATACTTTTCCTTAATTATTTTAAGTTTGCATTTATCAATCAAATTTTATAAATTTATTTTTAAAAATAAAATATAAACTTTTAAAAATCTACTTCATTTGATATAACTATTTCAATTTCATTGATATTAAAAGATTCAAAGTATATATAGTAAATGGAATTTTGTTTTTAAAAATTATTTTATATTTTAAAATAATAAATTCTTTTAATATTAATTGTCTTATAATTTGAAGTGAAAGAAGTAAAACATTATACATGATTAAAAAATATTTTCAAATATTTTCAAAAAATGATGCATTTCATAAGTACGTATCATACAATTTCTTTCTCTTCTATATAATATAAATAATCTAATTATGTGTGTGTTTATTTTTCACTTCACATTTGACAAAAGTCTACTTAAGGATCCAATTATGTATTGAATTTGATGAAAACACATCCCAAATGTAATTTGAATGCATTTTTAAGGGTCACCTAAACAGACTCTTGTAACTTTTAATTTCAGCAAAGTGGTTAGAATTAACTTGTACTCCTTAGGTCAAATTTATATGATAAAGAAAATATTTATTTTGATTTTATTTGCTCCCTCTAGACCACAATATAAGTTATAGTTAACTAATTCACACAGTTTACAAACAATGTTTGTTGAAACTTTAAATGGTTAAAAATTCTCAACATCTTTTTATTTATACCGTCATTAAATAGCCTATAAAAGAACATTAATAATAGTAATTTAAATTTAAGTGCATGATTTTTTTAGAAAGAATTATACATAAAGTAGGACAGAGTTCAAAAAATAAATATAAAAACTATCCAATATTCTATACTTTCGATCAAGCAAAAATGTCAGGGTATTCTTACATATTTCACGAGCGGCAAAATGCTAAATGCACAGCCTTCACCAGATCTTTCTTTTAACGTCTTCGTTGGTCAAAGAGAAAAAAATTAACATTTTCACTTTTCACACTGCACGCCAACGCTTGATAATAATGCCTTGTAATATGAACATAAACTAAATACCGCAATAGCAGTGTGTGTGTACGTATACACGCTGCTCGTGTTCCAAACAAGAGACAAGTTAATATTGATTAGTCAAGAGTAGTCTTGATGACTTCGTCAACTTGTGCAAGTTGACTTCATCGGTAAAAAAAAAAAAAAAAAAACTTATGCAAGTTGAAGGTGGCATTTCGATTTGGGAGTCGATACGGCATTGTTGCGTTGGTGGTGTGTTTAGAAATTAATATCAATTGTAGATGGGAATACAAGCGAGTTAAGCCATGCTATGCTCTGGTCATGTGCTCCTTTCGGTTTAAAATATAAACATTTTTTTTACTAATTTTAATTTTAAATATAAACAATACATTACATGAATTCATGGTGAAAAACAAATATGAGGCACCTCAAAGATGTTGAGTTTTAATTGATAATAAAAGAGTTTCGAACTCTCTTATTATAGTTCACTTAGACGTAAAAGACACACAATACTTTGGTAGAATAAGTGTTTAATTTTTATTGAAATGGGAGAAGTTATAAGTCTAAATTAAAAGTAAAATTATCTAAAAAAATTAAAAGCTAAAAGGTGTAAAAGTGTGAGTCTTTGATTGAGTACTGATTGCTCTCTTTTGTGTTTTCGTCTTCTATTTATAATGTCAAAGTGGTGATAACCTCTCCCTTAAAACTAGCATATTTTGCTGAGAAATTAGGGATCTCGTAAAACTTATGGTACGATCTTTATTTCGTATTCTTTATTTTTGGTAATCAGCCTGTCTCACTGAGATATTTTGGCACGAAGTTTATAGATTTCGACATTATTTGAGATCGTGTCTTTTCATGCCAACGGTCCAATATTTGCAGCTGATAGAATTTCTGTATGTTTATTTTATCCTGGCCTCTTATTGAGTTTTGAGGCCAATCCCTTTGTTTTATTGGGCTTGACTTTTTAATTATTCAGTTCAATTAACTCTGTTACCTAGTCGAGTAATATTTCATATTTTAATTCAAATGACATGTAAAAAAAAATTCATCTTACCTTTTCAACCTAGGTCCTTGTACAAATTTACATGAATTGCGGTGATAACTGAGATTAGAGTAAACAAAATAATATATATTTTTATAAAAATAAAAATTTGAGTGATACATAAATTTCACCGAAAAAATGTTAATGTTTTGGATAAGAGGAAGCATGTCAAAGTATGTAAAGTAACAAAGGAAGCCTTGAGCTTGAGCCTTGATTTGTGGTCTGGATGGCGCCTTAGACTTAGGTTGAAGCAAGCTATAAAGGCCTTGCCAGCCTAGAAACTATTTAAATGTTTAGTTTTTACTTTTTAGACTAGGACTCAGTCCCGCAGACTCAAGTGTGTAAATCGAACTTTTTAAGTTTATGCATGGGAGAGAATTCTCTGGTCTTTCCCTTTCCATGCTCTCCTGTTATTGTTTTCTTTCTAATTATTAAATTAAAATGTAGATGGTTGAGACTTGATTTCCTCTAAAATTACTAATAAAATATAAAATAATATAAAAGACAAATGAGAAAATTTAAACTGATGAAATTTAGTACGAATAGTTAAAAAGTACAGCAAGAACAAATTAATAGGAAAATGATAAAATGAAATAATCAAGGATTGGTCACGATGTGAATATGATTTATTTTCCCCGTGAAAAAAATGAAAGCCAGTTGACTAGCAAAACTACGTACGCACATGCGAGGGGGACCATGGAACATGCAAGTATATACGACTCTTGGAACAATGAATGATATATAACTTAATGCGGAACGACTTGGAATATTGCTGAGTTTGAATAAGAAATAAACATTGGAAAGAGACAGAAAGCAACCGAAAATGAGTAGCTAGTCACGCTTGTTTGCTTGGGTTGGAGGCATAACTAACTTTGATGAGATATGGAGATTTTACACACAAATTGTATGGACTCCTTGAGACTATTTTTTATGTTATCAGGCTTAGACTACGCGATTCACGTGGGAACGCTTTGAATCTGCAAATGGAGTAGTAAGTCTTCACTCTTACTTTCACTTCTCTGTTGTTATTTCCACGCTGTATTATTGTCCTTTCACAGTGTCTCCTTTTTGTTACGTACGGATTGGCACAGTCTGCGGAAGGCTTCTCCACAAACCTTTAAAATGGACTCAAGTTTCTGTGAGGGAAAATGCTCACGATTGTCCCTGTTTTAATTTGATTCTTTTTTCAAAACCATGCAATGGTATTTTATATTTTTGATGCATCATTCAGCTTTTATCTATCTATCTCACGGTTGATTTATAAGTCACCTTCAATATATTTTACTTAAAAAGTTAAAACAAATTAACTTACATAAAAATTTAATAAAGTTTTAATTTTATTCATATTAAATATATCTATTTTAATAATTTATTTATTTTACTAGCATTTAATAAAGTAAAAGAAAAAAATTGTATTAAACATTCATTGACATGAATTATAAATAAACTTAAAAAAATCGTTTACGTTTGTGGTGTTTGTTCTTATTTAGTTTTGTAACTGCTCATTAAACTTGGACACATATTGGAGAGCTCCAGGAGCAACCCACCTTAAATTTTTGTTATGAAGAAAAAATTAAGTTAGGGGAGTCACGTGAGGAAGGCGTGCGTGGCTAATGATTAGAGCTTCATCCCCTACTGAAAAGGCTTGACGTGACGGATGGGAGCGCGAAAATCAAACACGGGTTTCACTTTTGAAGCTTTATTATTTCGGAATCATTTCGGAGTTCATCCATTAAAAAAATAAAAAATAGAACATGTGAAAACTCTGAAATTGAAGTCGAGGTGCTCAGAATCAAATTAGCTTACATCGCCCCTCGCCCCGCTCACACCTGATTTTTTTACATTACTGCGTGACTGATTATCTATCACACGTGAATACTTGTGTTACCCCTCATCCATTAATATATTCATTCTCCAACTCTCGGAACATAGAGGAGGAATTAACAAGGACTTACTTTTTGAAGTTAAACTTCACAAATTTCAGTGATTTTTTTATTTTTAATTACTTTATTATCTTTTATAAAATTAAATTTCTCTCTCTCTCTCTTCCTTTTAATAAACACAAGTTTTGTAAAATTTATATATTCTTTATCTCTGAGTAAAGGTGTGGTTAAGTTATATTTTAGCCAAACAAGCTTACCTAAAGTCTAACTATTTGAGAGGTGATTTAGAAACTTATTTAAAAATAAACATTTTAAATAAGCATATATGATAAGTTTTAAAGGTCTCATAAATTGTAAGATCATTAGATATTATATTTGTACAATATGATTTACTAATTAAAATACATAATAAATAAAAGGGCTTATCAACTACAGCACAATACCAAAATTGAAATTAGTACATGCACAAGTCCAATCAAATTGAAAATATGACTAAAACTAGAAATGAAAAGGAACCTGTTGATTAGAAAGCGAATGATAAAATTGGTACATTGTAAATGTTTCATACAAAATATAATACAAAAGTATAGTTAAGGAAGAACCATCCAATGTTTTCAAGTCTTGATCTAAAAAAAAGAATAAGAAGGGGTTAAGGAAAGGGGATGAAGTTAATTATATCCAAATTTTTAAATTAAATATTATCTATACATAATATACTATATAATAATATATATTCCCTCCATTAAAAAACGTAAGATATTTTTTGAGGAGTTGAATGTTTAAAAATATAATGTATTTTTAATCTTTCAAGATGTAATCATTATCTTTTTTAAAAAAAATTATCCCTATTGATAATAATTTTATATTTATTGAAATGAGTTTAATAGAAGTAAAGATGAAAACGATATATTTAATTTAAAAGTAAATAATTATTTTATTCAAAATAAAATTTAATTAAAAATATTTTATATTTTTAAATTGAGGAATATGTTAATAGGGTAGCGCACAAGGCTTGTAGTTGTAGGTTAAACTTTGTAAAAATAGACCTAACTTAATCATCTAGATAGGCCTATTCATTAAGTAAACTTGACTTAACCTGAAGTAAACCAGCCCAACATGGCCTCTTGGACCTCTTTTTGCTAGAATTTATTCGCAAATAAAAGGGTTACTAAGAAACTGAAGGCAACGGTGAGAGGCAACAAGTCCCCCACTGCAAACAAATAAATGGGGAAATGAATGAATAGTAATGGGATTGCTCATATGTAATTTAGCTAATCTTATCAAAATACGGCGAGTCACTTAACGTAAATACTTTTCCCAAGAACTAATAGATGTGCAATAAGGGAGGTGGGTAGCAAACGTTGCCTCGCCTACCAGCTTTCGGGTTTTGCAATATTAAACGAATACTATTCCTCTTCACTGCTCACCCAGGCAAATTAAAAAAAGACCATCTCAGTACAATTTTCAAACCTCAGAGACGTTTTCATGTTACCGTCCTCCGACTAGCCGGCTCCTTCCCGTACTGCTTCTGCATTAATTTCAGTAACATATATTCGCATGTCCCAGCATGGGCCATTTAGGTGCCCAAACAGGACCCAATTAGTGTCGTGCCTGCTCCTCCTTTTAATGTATGCGTTAGTGCTCGGCATCAGGAGGGGATGTGACATTTTATAGCTTCACGGGTGGGACTCTCCAATTAGCAAAGATTATCTTCTCAACTTCATTTCCTTTGTTTTATCCTTTGATTTCAATGGGCAGACCATCAGTATTCAATACTAATCACGACCGCACACTACAACATTTTTTGGTTTATGAACACTTTTTTGCTGCCACAATTTTAAAAGTGTTATCTAAAATGAATATAAGCAATAATTTTTGTGTGTTTTTATTGATACTTATTTTAAGCAACAAATATTTGACAACATTTGAAAATTGTTTCTTAAAAAAGAGGCAATGATATACAAGTATTGCAATAAAATTTTTAAATAGGCAACATAAAAGATTATTGCTTATAATGAAACTTTTATCACAACATTTTAAAATTGTTCCTTGTTCTAATAGGCAAAAAAAAAAGTTGCATATAAATCTTCTTCTAGGCAACATTTAAAAATGATTGTCTATTATTTTTCTACTAGTAAAAAATTATTTTTATTTTTTGATAACTTTTCTATATTCTTTTTATTTAATTGTTTGTTTGTTTTATTTATTAATTAGAAAAATTTAAAATTTAATTTAGCAATTATCTATATATATATATATATATATAATATTTTGCTCTATAATAACTAGAAGTCATGTTGGAAGAGTGGTTAGTGGTTAAAGCTATTTCATTACTTAAGTGGATCATGGTTTGAATCCTAAGTGAGAAAGGACATATTAAATTTTGACTATTTAATATTTTCATAACAATATTAAGTGTTGCCTATAGTTACATAATAGGTCATAGGTAAAAATCATTGTTTATTTTAACACCCTAAAACTGTTGCCTATAATAGGACAATATGCAACAATTTTATGATTTATGATCTAAAATATGAAAGAATTGTTGCCTTAGACTATACGTAATGGAGGCAAGTTTCACACTAAAAAACCATTGCCTATACATATATGCAACAATTTTGCACCCTGTTGCAATAGTTTTTGACTGTTGTCACGGATAAAAATTTTCGTAATGACATGGTCTCTCGTGATGATGATGATGATATCGCAGCATATAATATAAACACATCATCATGGTACGTACTGAGCGTGGTGTTTATTTTGCATTAATTGCTCCAACAACTACTTGTTTAATCTTTCGATTCTCATGACGATGTGGCCAACATGTACATGTAGAACACATCTCGGCACGCAATCATCCACAAACCATGCTCTTTTTGCTTCACTTCTCACACATCATTATCACACATGTATTCCTCTTCCTTTATGACCTCTCTCTCTCTCTCTCTCTACATATACTTTCCAGCGTATATCATAAATAATAATATAATGATGTCCATCCCCATCATAATCTTCAATTTCTTCGTCTGGGATGCTGTGTGATGCTGGCAAAGTATGGGACAACACGCCCGCGAAATATATTTGCACTTCACTTACTATTCATCACAATGATGATTCTACGATGCCTTTTCCTGTTCGATTGGCTTCCCTCAAATTACCCATTTTCACGACTTAATTTGCAATATTAATAGCACCGTTACCACATTCAACGGAAAGTCGCTTAATATGTGCAAAACGTTCCCAATTAATAATTAATAACAAATTTTGGCTGTATATGTGCACCTAAAAGTATATTTTGACATGAATGACAAGCTATCAAATGATTCCGCACGGAAAAGACAAATAGTTATGTTTTCTCGTGTCAAAGAAAATGATGGACGTCATCGTACGTTGGCAGCCAAATAATGGCTACATTACAAGTATTAGCATTGAGCAGCGACCACGTTCATTTCATCAATTGTTTTCCCAGGCTTTGTCCCAACCTGATGCCACGCACATTTCGCCTGCCTTATCACCCAAATTCTTTGCCGTCAAATGTACAGATAATGAGATACGCCGACAAGATTGAAACCAATTTCATGATGTTTCCTGCAATCTCAGAGTAATCTCAACCATGATTTTCGGGGTAGGAGCTAGTGAAAGAGAATGTCTTAAGTTTATTTTGACCCGAGAAAGTTGTTCTCCGCAACGTGAACCGACCAGAAGCTCTCAAATGTTTGATTCATGAATCACGATGAAGAGATGGTCAAACGGGGAAAATCTTTCCTTTTGAAGTGAGGGCAGGGAATCGAGGGCATGCATTCCTTAATTTTCAAGGGGCACGAGCATATATCACCACAATGATAACGATAATTACTACAATCATTAAAAATTGTCTGAAAAGATCATCATGACATAACAAATCAAAGGAATATAAGAATATTGTGTCAGGGTTCCCTGCACTGATGAGTAAATAAACTCCCAAATAACAAACATACCTTGAGTCACGGTTCAAAGCAAAACAGAGCAAAGGAAATGGCAGAGGGAAGGGGAAGAATCTTGCAGAGAGATAGGTCAATACAAAATTCCACACACACCCCACATGGCAACCCTACTCATCTGCTGTCCCATTATTTTCAGCTACCGGTCCCTCCTGGTTCTTGCTCACCATAATTGCTGATCAATATTTTCTCCTTGAGCCGCGTCATTCGTGGCACATTGCTTTTAAATATATCCAATATATATATATATATATATATAATATTACATGTAGAGCATTCAGGTATCAAAGGAAGGACATGATGTTTGGCAACCGCGATGAGTATGGATTAAGTGTTGACCACCTACAACCGAAGATGATATACCTCTAAAAGAATTACTTCTTTGTGGGTAACTCCAATCATGCCCTTTCACTCCCTTTATCACATTGTTCCCTGCTCCTTTTCTCTGACTAATTCCCATTCTTCAACGTGCCCTGTAATCATAAAGAATAAATCACCGACACAATTTCTTGATGATCATGATCACAACCTTTAGTCTTCACCTAACCTCATCAGCAAGCACCAAGTTGTTTCACTAGAATAGCAGTCTTGTCTTGCTTATTAATCCATGACGTCGTTGATTATGAGCTTCAGCTTGGGCTTTAGGTGGAGAGCTCCATGCTGATGAATCTGGGCCATGCTGCATATGATTAGATTGCAGGCTCGCGATGGGGTCCAGTCCTTTCCGGGTTATAACCATGAGTGCTTCTCTCTCGTAAAATTGTCCCACCATTTTGGCGTCATGGATGATATACACAATGAAAAACGAAAGAAGAAACATACTTGAAAATTACGGAAAATGCATCAGCTAGTAAGGAATAAGAGGGTGAGCAGCAAAAGTTGAAACGGTTCCTTGAATTAAAGGAAATGCATTATCTGTTTGGAAAGTAAAGCTCGGCCCTTACAAAGGTGAGAGGACACGGTGGGGGCGGGGTAAAATTTCATTCAACAAAAAGTACTCAACCTAGTGGCTTCCGAAGGTGTTGCCTCTGCAGATTCCATCTGCAAACAGTTCTACGTGATGGGTGAAGAAGAACAAACATAGGATGGGGGAAAGGAGGGAATTAGGGGACCAGCAAAAATTATCAGTTATTGTTTTGGGTGAACACTAGCAACACTGTGACCTGGGGTTTGATTATATGAACAATCTAGAATGTCGCAGTCTGCTGATACACACCATAGTGACTCGTAGATCGTACCAGGGTGAAGCCGCTGAAGCGCCTCTCTTAAAAAGGTCCATCTCTTCAATAGCGCCTCTCTCGTAAGTCTCGCTCACGACTCACTCTTGTCCAGTTTTTGTTTGGACCAATTAATTATTCATAAGGATGAATTTCATTAATTAAGTCACTCCCTTTTGTTTTAAAGTGACTACAGAACTTATGTAGAACAGAGGCAGCCCATTTGAAAGCTCGCTTTGATCAATCAAGTACGACTGGGCACCCCAACGTACGGGAAAAGAAAATAAAACCAGTATCATGATTTGCACGTGAATATGGAGCGATAACCAAGCAGAATCTTCAATCAACACGGAAATTCCTTAAAATATGCATAATGTATCCACTGCAGAATGAATGCAGAATGTAGATTTTTATATGCATATGCCTGTTGTCTTTGGCTGTTTACAATCAAACGCGGCAATCTAAGCATAAGCGGTTGGAGGAACGAACATGGGGATTCCCTTTTTGAATTAATAGAGAAGCAGGAACTGATTGAGACGAGATTAGTTAATTGGAAGAAACAGCCACATGAATGTTGTCCTATTAGGCAGCTCAAAGTAAGATTTATGATATAGCCCATTAGGGGAGTAGTTTGCAACAGATCCATTTCGTGTAAAACATGAGAAGCATCGGTTAGGGTATGGGAAAATGCCCCTAATGGGTTCTCTACAAAACGTAAATCTGCCATAGCGTTTCAAATAGCTACAATAGTGCCAAGCCCATTTTATTTCGCTTAGAGTGTGATCCGTTCCCTCACTCCTAGTCCTCCGCCTCCCCTCCATTGTCATTCAATAATACCCATAGAGTGGCCTCTCTTTTTGTGTCGAGCACTCACATCCTCATACCACTAAGAATAACTGGAATGGCATATTATTAGATTCCACCATTGTAAACTTGAATGATAAATCACTTTTCATTATGCTGACCGTGGTTAGTGCGGTTGGATAAAAAAAAAAAAGGGTCAAACGATCAATTAAAACCCATAAAAATTACAACTCATAAGTCAGCAAAGATAAAATAAAAAATAGAACAAGAAAATAAAGGAGTACAACGTTGACTAATTTGTTCCGTCAACACTGAACTAAAAGAAAAGAGCATATGTACAATTTTTAGAATCGGATTAAATACTAAATTGAGTAGGTTAGTAATTTATAGTTTGTATGGTTTAACCAGTTTGGATCAATGGTCAAATCGATGACGTAATAATCAAATTAAAACAACTGTATAAGTATATAAAAAATAAATATAAAATTATTACTTAACTTAAAAATAAAACAAAATATTTTAAATTTATCATGACTTAATAAGTTACATAATACAACATAACATTAAATGATTAAAAAATATTTATTTTAAAAAATTATAAAAAAAAATTTTTTTAATAGTTTAGTTTTTAAAAATTAAATCCAGTTTTCAGTTCGACAGTTAATCCAAAACGGCTCAACCTCCAAAATAATTTTTGCATGTTAATCAAGCTGAAATCTGGACCGATTGACAGTATGACCATTCGGTCCAGCTTTTGATCACTATATATATCAAATGTCTTATAAAATAACACTCTTTCTTGAGAAGATTGGGAATGCAAGAAATTTTTCATTTTGCATGATAATCTTTAAATCTCCCAACCACAAACCTCCTATAACAAATTGATTACAAGCATTTATTATCCACCATTCCAAGATGCGTTGAAGAAAAGCTTGTTTGTTTATTCATTTTCATTATTCATTATTTTCTCTAAACATAGTCAAACATTATTTCTGGGGAATGGTGAAATTGATGAAAAAGAATTGAGAGAGAGAATTTTTGCCATACGATGAAAAAGAGCAATCGAGAGTGAGAAAGGTATTTAAGAAAATAATTTATACACGAATCATAAAGTAATTTTTCGAAACACATTTCCAAAATTTATTTCCATTCCTTTTGTCTATTCTCCCTTCCCATTTATTTTTTTCTATTTTTTATTCCTTAAAAAACATGAAAAATCTTCCCTGATGCGACGCTCACCAGCTTCGGCCACGCATTCGTCAGGGTGCAAAGTTTTGGCAGAAGGGTACCGTATCAGCTCAAAGCAACACGACTATAGAAACCGCTAGGTTCGTTACATGATATAGACTCTTTTCAAGGTTAAGGAAACGAAATTGATGACCAAGGAATCAACTAGGATGACCACGCATAAAACATAACCTCAAAGCTGTCCGTTCCAACTTCTGATTTGGACATCAAGAATAAATGGGACTGTCAAACATGCGGCCAACTAAAATTTTTACGGCTTAAGCCTGATAATCCAATATCTTGCGCCCCAATGATATGAAGGGCAAATGTATTCCCGATTCCCGAACGCTCAATAAGCATTTAGATCATGGTTTCAAGAAGAAATCCTTCCGATACTAAACAAAGAACATTATCAGTCATAAGGGTCAAAGCATTTGAAACGAGTTGTGATGACCCAAATAAATTATTCAGGAGGTCTTTCTATCTTTAATTACTCTAGATTGAATAGTGAAACTAAGTGCTTGAATGCTGAGAACAACTAGATGCTTGTTTGGACAGATAAAAACAAGGCAAGAACTATATAGCCTCACTAGGAATAACAAGAAATAATCATAACAAAGTTTTAATTTCTATACTTGTACTAAAACGCAGATGACTCGACAGATAGAATCTTTACCAAAAGACCATACTATCGAGCACATTAGCATGCCTTTTCATTTAAATATTAATCAGAGCACAAAATTTACAACGGGCAGCTCAGAAAGTTACTCGTACTTGTGCGTGAAAGAGTCTAATATACTGAGAACAAGAACCGCTATGGTAAAACCGAGTACGTCAATGAGCTTAGAAAGAGCACAATCTGAAAATTAAACTTTCTTGGTTATAAACATAACAAAACCATGGTATATAGCAGAATCATGGTCATTTAATAGCATAATTTAATTCGCCAGATTTAACAAAGATGATTGACTCTCAACAGTTCAATTCTTAAACAAGGATAAGTGACAATTCCGAAGCTTCTGAAAACCCATCTTATACCAATCAAGGGTGGAAGTAAAAGGAGAATGCTTCATTAATATAAAGCCATATAAAGGCACTTACATAGCTGTTGGAATATTATAAATTTATGCAGTAAAGAAAGGATAATAACTTGATCAAAAAGATTTTTGTCAGTTCAAACGTCTTCGCCTGGGAGCTCGAGAATCTCCACTATCCACATCAGAAACTCGAGATGCATCATTTCTCCTCCTGGAAGAGGATGTCGATAAGGAAACCATGGAATCAATTTCTACAGCAGTGTCTACTTGACTCTCCGAGTTTATAACAGCAGCAACACTTGAAAAGGAATCTCTGTCATCGACTGGTGGAGGCTGCTCTTGGTTTCTACCTATGGGATGGCCACGGATGTATGCGTCAAAAAATCTCTCAGCAGAACTCAGAGCTGATGAAAGAGAAGAAAGTGTTGTTCTATTTGATTGTCTTCGAAGCAAAAGGGATTGAACCCTGCGGTTATCCCCCACCTCAGGGCCGCCAGTGTTGTTTTGTGTTAAGTCCGCTACATCATCTGCGGTTGCCCCATGAATATGCTCTCTCCTTAATGCCCGAGAGGTCAAAAATCTATTTAACAAGGCTGTGGTTCTGTCAGCTGCTTCTCGGGCAATGTCAGGCTCATGTGGCTGGCCTACATCTCGAGAGGGATCAATTCGACTTCCAAGACGCCGAATCATCTCTTCAACTGGCAATGCAAATGCATTACGATGAATGGTTTGTCTCAGACTTTCAACACGCCTAGCATGGGGTCTAAGAGGGACCTTAAGAGAAGGATCTTCTTCAGGTTCACGGACATTGTTTCCACGACCATATATTGGCGTAACATTTTTAAATGTTACCTCTCCCTTGCAAACTGGACATTCCTTAGCATCTGAATGGTCATGTAGCCACCGATAGAGGCATGGCCAGCAAAACAAATGGCCACAGCAAGTCACAACAGGATCTCTAGCCAGGTCCAAACAGATATTACAATCAAAAAAGCTCCCGTCATTGCTACTACCTTTCTCAACATCATCCTTCTTGTCTGATGCTTCATCCTCCGTAGCACCATTGTTTGTTTCACAAGCTTTTGTTGCCAGCTCTGTTCTTTCTTCAGCTGCCACGCTACCTTCCCCAGCCTGTAACGCACTGCCATTACCAGGGTTGACCAACAAATGATTCAATTCCATTGAGATTTTGGGCTTCAGGTGAAATAAGTATTCCCGGTGTGCCTCAGGTGAAATAAGAAAGCCACGATGGGGTTCGGGAGGGTTAATGTGAAGATGCCGCCATCTCCACCTCTGTCGAGTCCTATGCCTAACCGCGTCGCTAACCCTGTGAAGAGGCTCTTCAATCCAATCCTCTAAGCTCACGGATTGATTGGTTATGGAGCCAGATGCTGGCTCTGGATCAGGACCCAGATTCAGATCAAGGTTCATCACATCCGATGTCTCTTCCCCCATTCCAATTTCAATGACCAGGGTATAAAAAAGCTTACTTTATTACAAATTCCGACAAACGGTGTCAGGAAGATTAACGAAATGAAACTACCAGAGAAAATTTTAAGAAAGGAGAATTAAATTGCGAAACCTCAACTTTATTACAAATTGGGGGGGGGGGGGGGAAGAAAAAGGTCGGAGAAACCCTCAATTGGTGTCAACAGCCAGAAAAGAAAATAGCCAAAATTCGCAACAAGGTTGGTCAAAACCCTAAATCCCGCACAGACACGAACGAACTCAGATCCAACACCTAAGGTTGACCGTAATTGAAATGAAACTCCACAGCCAATTGCTCCAATTGAACCCAATTACAGGAAACTCGTATTGGAGGCCATCGGATGAAATCCTTGAAAGGGTAATGAAGCCATGCGGAGAGTCACGGAAGCGGGTTTCGCTAATACGGGTTTAGGTATATCAGAAGCATTGAAAAGAGAACAAAGACGGGAATTTTTATTGCTGGAAAGAGGGGAGAAGGAGGAAGAAAGGGATAGGTACAACAATTGGGAGGGAGAGATAAAACCTGGGCGGCGGTGACGATCAGCTCGGACCTACTCCAATGGTGAGGAGGGGAGGGGGAGGAGACCGGAGTCTAGATAGGTCCGAGTAGAGTCGAGCATTATGTCTCTCCGCGGCTCGGCGATCTGATGAGGGAAGAGAGGAAGAGGGTTTAGAAGATGAGAGTGCAGAATGAAAGAAACCACGCGGGGGTAGAGGGGGCTCGGGGGAAGAGAGGAAAGAGGTGGTAAGGGAGGGACCGTGAAGCGGTGACGATCTCGCATAACTGATTGAGATGAACGGCCGTGATGAAGCGTGCGTCCATCGTTGCGACGAGTGGCCCATGTTTAACTTTAACTCGCATCAACTCGACTTTATTATATTGCGGAATCTGGGCCTTTCATAATATTAATTATTTAATATAATTGTAGAAGTTCCTTCCGACTTTGGACCAACTGGTTTGCGAATTGGCAAGCTATTTGGGCTGCTTGCAAAAAAAATTTCAGCCTCTCCTCCGTGAATGATGCTTGTAAATCTTGCTTTCCTGATTCGGTAAATATTTAACTGTGTAAGATATTTTGTCACTTTTGAAAGATGACTTTTTTTATTTTTAATGTTCGGTTGTTGTTATGCAATGCTTGTTTTTTTAATAAGAGGAGTTATAGAATTCTTTACCTGATTTACACTTGCCAATAACAAAAAATCAATCTGTAAGATCTAATTGTTTCTTGAGAAAATGAAACTATAATACATTAACAGTTACTTCCATTTTCATGGTAAACAAATATATGAAGAAGTTAATACGATTGCGCCCTTGATGATAAGAGTACAACTGGGTTGGTTCCTAAAATACCTGCATGTGAGGTGGGTGAGAGATGGCGTAAAAAATAACTGAAAATGGAGACATTAAAACCATGCTGCGTGAAGAGAGACATGGGCGTAATATAGGAGTCAGAGGGCCGACGACAAGGGCAGAAAGTAGAGTGAGAAGCCGGGGGGGGGGGGAAGTTGCACTCTTCGAGACGGCTGCCTTTTTCTATTCGTGCGTTACATACTTGCACAGGTATCTTTCTAATCTTGTCCGCATTATTTTAAATTTATCAGCGAAGGACTCCGAAAGGGTTGCTTTAATAAGCTGGTCGTTATTTTCGGGTGTGAATATTTCAAATCTGGGGTGTCCAAGTGTGGAGCTCCCACCGGGAGATGGTACTGAGGGATCCATGTGTATACGAACCAATGGAATTGATGATTAATATACCAATTAACAATGTCAGCCTGACACCATCGAGACTAGACTGACGCGGATAACGTGAGGTCTGATGGCGAATAAATGTGATGAAGCCCAGTGAGGAAGTCTTTTATGTGAGATCTGAGGGAGGGAGTGAACATTATTTGGGATAGGAGGTATTGACACCAAAGTATCGAACCAATGCTAGAAGAGAGAATGAGGGCTCTTATAGGCTAGACCTTTTAAAAATTCAAGCTTTAAAATTTAATTATATAAAATTTGATTTAATTTTGAGGTTTGACTTTTATTTTAAAGGCTTAGGGCCTAGCCCTTAAACTCTATTTTTCAAATATATCTAACATTTTAATTTAAATTAGATATCTTAAAATTCAACATAAAATAAATTAAAGTTTCACTTAAAAGTCAAAATAAAATTTGATGAAGATTTAAAATTTTAAATTTAAGATGAAAATTAAAATCTTCATCAATAAAAATTTAAATTTTTCTCATCATTATCTAAAAATAAAATATTAAATTTCTCAAATGTAGGTTCACTTGTTGAAAATGAAGGTAAAAATTTAATGTTAATTATTTTTGTAACTTTTTCATTATCTATAATAAATATTAATCAAATTGTGTCATTATTAGTTAAATATATGCATGCATGTGTATACATATATAACATAACTTTGCTTATCAGGGATGAAGCGTTGCTCGGATCCAAATCCTTTTTCTCAAGACTTGTCAAGATTAAACCTTCAAGCTTGATATTACTTTTAAAAAATCTAATTTCTAAGTTTAAATTGTTATTTAAATAAAATCTTTAAACTCAATCCTTATTTTCACCTAAAAACCAGCTTGTTCCCCTATCCATATATGTGTATTGCCCTTGTGTCTTGTACGTGTTGTCTTCTCTTCAGTTTTCTGCATCATTCAAGCTGTCAATAATCCAATCCCTTGCTCCTGTGATTTTTTGTATTGCTTGAGTTTGAGAAAATATATTTCACTGCACTCCCTCTGTTCCTGAGTATAATATCCGGTTTTTAAAATTATTGCCCATTGTTACAATACCTTGTTCAAAATTCTAGGATGTTTTGAAAATTCTTTTTACTCATACCCTTGTTTAATGATTTTTCCCCACCCTTGATAATTGAATTTATTACTATCATAAAAGAAGGAAAACAATTCAAATAGGGATAGATTTGGAAAGAACGCATAAGAAACATTTAGATACAGGCCGCTTTTTTGGTTTTAAAATTTTAGTTAGTTTTAATTATGTTATAACAACTATTTTAATTATTTTAGAAAAATAAATTTAATTATGTTCTAATATAATACTCCTTCCATCCCTATAATAATTAAATTAAGCATTATTCCAATACACTCCCTTATTAATAATTTTGGTTTTAGAATTTTAGTTTCAATTTGATAAAATTGTAACTTAAGGTTCATTATGAAGCACTCGAAATTATTCTTATGATCTAATCTTCGATTGATTTTTATTTTTACATGCAGATCAGAGTATACGTAAAAGCTATAGTTGAAGGATTGGTATAAAGAACTAGTCAAATTAATATTACAGTTATAATGTTAAATTAAAAGTATTTATCTACAAAAAAAAAACATAATAAAAAGAGTAAAAGAAGACAAAGTAGAATACTGCATCGAAAGGGTAACGCTCAAATCAACAAAGTCGGTCTCATATTTAGGAGAGCTACTCACAATTAAACATGACATTAATGTTTTAATTAGTTCAATCAGATAGATAACCATGTAAAGGAAAAAGGCTAAGAAACGCCCCATGCAGCGCAGCTCCCGTGCTCAACTTCCTCACTAACCCTGTCTAGTGCTCTCGCATCTTCGGCATTTTACGTAAATTTCATAGTCGCTAAATAAAACTGAGAGGATTATATATCCGTGTTGCTTCGGACTTTAACGACATATTTGAAATCTTCATCGACTTCATGCATACAAAATGTCACAAATGATCCTCTCAATTTGTCTCCATTATGTCTGTTTTGAATAATACTTGTGTTTATCCATTACCGTCGTGTAAGGCGAGGCAGAATTTGAAAAAAGTATTTATTTAACGGTTATTTTTAAAACCATCAATTATTAAAACACCTTAAATTGGACAATTAAATTAAAAGAAAAACGTCATATAACTTATAGTGGAGGCTGGGGGAAATACATACATGACGATTGTTTATTAAAGTGTCAAATATTAAAGACTTAAAATTTTACTTTTAGATAAATAACCGTTAACTATTGGTGACCAAAAATTAAAAGTCAACCCTATCTTCTGATTCTACGTCCCCTCTTTTCTTTTTCTCCCTGTTCTCGTTCTTCAGCGACAACGATCCAGACTGTCGCCCTCAGACATCCCCCCGCCTCCAGCCAACAACACATCATTCAATCTCCTTGAATATGTCTTTTTCATTCAGATCTAAAACCCTCGAACTCACTCTTCTTCGTATCCACCTAACAATTCCTCCTGACTCCTTAGCTGCTTCTTAATCACCTTTGACAAACCCTTGGCCCACCGCTTCATTTCTTTGCTTCATTTGCGTTACCGGAAAGAGAAAAAACTCCGAGCTTCCCTTCCTGAAGTTAGCATTCTCTGCTTCTTTATTCACTGATTTATTTGCTCTGTTTCTTTTCGTTTTGATTTCTATTTCATTGGGAGAATTTTTTATGAATTATATGTGAAGATTCCTTTCTTGTAAATATAGAGCGGACAATTGGGTAATTGTGAGTGCTCATCAAATCGGTGAACGGTGATCTGTCAGCCATGAATGCTTGGAGGTTAGCGTCGATTATGGATTTATATTTAGCTTTATTTTTTACGATATCACTCTTTAATATTCAATCTATGGAGTGTTTTCGGTGCATCAATTTGTGGATTCACTAAATCACTTTGCTTCTTTAAATTTTTTTACTTACCTTCCATTTTATCTCCTTCTGTAACTTTATGACTAGGTGATTTCCTTCATTCAGTCCTGTCCCTCTAATTTCACCGTGATTATTAATGCAAAGTGGGTGGTGAATGTCTTAACAAATATTTGGTCATTATTAATGCAGAGTGGCTTGAAACGTGAAATTTCACATTTGAAAAATTGAACATTTTCACGTAATTACTATTTTTTCACTTGTTGGATGCTCTTTTCCATGTTTTAACAATTACTCTTTCTAATAAGGTTGCTCCCTCTCAATCATAGACACACGATTGTGATCCATCGTGGAATTCCTTAGCTGTGAATGGAAAAACTGGTACTCAAGGTGCGCATCTTCATTCAATGGTTAAGCTGTAAAATGGAGAAAGGTCATTTTAGATATCTTGTGTGCATGTGTGTTTGCCTATTTTTGTATAGTTTATTGTTTAATTATATAGAGGACGATACACTTGTAGGGAAAAATATAATTAAATATGAGAAGAAATTGAATGTCTAACATTATATGATGCACATGACTTATGTTTTTTTTTTTTTAAGTACAAGTTAGAGTCTATTATGGGTTAGTGCTTTAGGATTAAGTTAGAATGCCATGCTAGATGCCACATTGTTTCATGAAATTACAAGGAAACAATAGTTCCATATCTCCTACATCGTCACATTTCTCCCCAAGTCATTCTCCCTCTGTTTAGTCCTGTGGATTTCCAGAACAGATGATTGGAAAAAAATTATGCTTGCCTTTCATAGTGTTATTTATTTCATGATTTAAAGCATTGGCAGCATCTACTCAACATTGTCTGACAGTGTTTGACTTCATGGGTGCATGAAATTTTTTTTTAATGCTTTTGCATGTAGGTCTAGTTTTTGTGATTGGGTAGTGCTCATTCATTCAGTTTCCTCTGTGGGCGTTATGGTATTATGAAGCATTGTGGATGCCGGGGTTTCAAATGAAGTCGTACACTTAATATTTAGAGTAATGATTTTGCGGGGCTTTTAATTGGCAATCAGAATTCAAGAGGAAGGTTTTGACAGCGTCCCTTTATGTTTACTTATGTTTTTTCTTACTTCTCAATCATATGACCGCACTTGCTCAATGTCATAAATTACTACTATAAAAATGAGCTTTTTATGGTGATTAAAATTTTAGTTTCATGACATTTATAAAACACTATAAAATTTTACTATTATCTTATGCCTTATTTGATATCTTAAAAATATTTTTGATAGAAATGAAAATAAAGGTGGAAATAAGTTTTGAAAGTATGTTTGGCATGTACATGAAATTATGATATATTTTTCATTTAATATATACATTGATATAATCAATATACTAAAATACCTCTGTCAATTTTTTTTAATTATGATATACTTTTTATTTAATATATGCATTTATATAATCAATTGACTAAAATACCCTATCTATTTTTTAAATTATGATATATTTTTTATTTAATATATGCATTATATAATTTAATTTACTAAAATACCCCTATCTATTATTTTTAATTATGATATACTTTTTATTTAATATGTGCATCTATATAGTCAATTTACTAAAATAACCTTGTCAATTTTTTTAAATTATGATATTTTTTTATTTAATATATGCACTTATATAACCAATTTACTAAAATACCCTATCTATTTTTTTAAAATTATGATATACTTTTTTATTTAATATATGCATCTATATAATCAATTTACTAAAATACCCCTACCAAATTTTTAATTATGATATATTTTTTATTTAATATATACATTTATATAATCAATTTACTAAAAACTTTTGATTTACTTCAATGATTGATGAAGGGAAAATTTGTCAAACAATTTCATAATTGAGGTTATTTTTTATCTAAAAATTCACTTCTATAAAACCCATCTCATTTCCATGAGCCTTACTATGAACCCCAATTCAATCTATTTTGATGAATTTCATTTCAATATAGAAATTCATTTCATGCATACCAAACAAAAAAAATATGAATTACAATTCCATTTTCATTTTCATGTCTCCATTTCCAGCATACCAAATGGGGCACTAGATGTTAAGTGACATTTCATTAATTAATGAAATACCACAAAAAACTAGTAACAGTGGTAGCATTTCCTTAAAAAAAATACCACCTCTTTACTTTTAAAAAATAAAAGAGAAGGGCAAGAAATGCCACCTCTCTACTTACTTTTTAAAAATAAAAGGAGATAGGTGGTGTTCTCCTTTTATTTTTTTTTTTAAATTAGAAAGCATCACTTTTTAATATCTTATATATCCATCAATTTATATCAATAATTTTTTGAGTAAATATACAATTAATTTATACAATAAAATTTATTCATACAATTAAAAAAATAAATAATTTTATACTATACAAAATTATGATAAATTTAGCAAGGTCATAAAAAATTAAGGATAAAAAAAAAAATTAAATATATCTAAAAGATATAATAATGTTTATTAGTAATTTTGCAATATAGTTGTAAAACAATATCTACAACAAAATAAATAAACAATGAATTTGAAAAAAAAATATGATTAATGTTTAATAGAGATTAAATATAGAGTAACTAAAGTAATTTATATAAATTATGAAGAAGAGACAAGTTATCATCTAGTTACATAAGTTTTGACTATCCTTCAATGTTGAACAAATACATATCAGAAAAAGTGGACATATTTTAAATTAGAAATAAGTTTCCTCTTACATGATCAACAGAGACTATTACTGCTACTACTACTGCGATTGTTGCTACTATTGCTGCTTCTGCCATTGCTACTATTGCTGCTGTTGCTACTGTTATTACTGCTACTACCACTCCTCCTGCTGTGCTAGCATGAAGATTGAAGATTTTAATGTATATTCCTTAGATCTCAATAAGGCTTTATACCCAAAGAATTGTTTTACTAACATATATGCCAATTAGAAAATAAAAAGAACAAATCTTTCAAGATTATGGAAAGAAATTTTGTCAACTGAAGAGAAATAAAAACAAAATCATGAAGATCCATATAAATATAGATGGATAGGTACATAAGAGGTAAAAAAAAAAAAGAAATTTGTTGTGTTGTACTCATACAAGCGATCTTAGCTAAAAAAGACGACAAAACCAACTTCAGAAATTAGAAAATAGATAACTCGTGAGTTGCCAAACAAAAAAAACAAGCAACTGGATAGAGAAAAGGACCAAAACAAGGGGATTAGCGTTTGAAAATATCAAGAAGAGTTAAAAACTATTTTCAATTTTAAAAAATGATTAAAAAAATCACAGCAGTGGTGTACCTCTCTAATTTTTAACAATTATATAAGATAAAAAATATTAAATCAATAACAGAATAGAGAAGTGGCATTTCCAAGCCCAGAGAATGTTACCTCTCTACCTTTTAATTATTAAATAATAATTCACATAATAATTAATATTAATCAAATAAATTATAATTAAATAATATTTGACCTTATAAGAAAATAATTAAATATTGAATAAAGAAGAGAGGTGGCGTTTCCACTTCATTTGTGTAAGAAATATTATTATATATTAATTAAAATACTAAATAAATAAATTACAATAAAATGATTATTTAATATGAAAAATAAAATTATAAATCAATAAAGAGTATAGAAGTGGCATTTTCAAGCTTAGCAAATGCCACCTCTCTAATTTTTTTTTAAATGATATGATGTACTAATTAAAATTATTAATCAAATAAATTATCATAAAATAGTTACTTAATCTAATAAAAAATATTAAATTAATAGCAGGGTAGAAAGGTAGTGTTTTCAAGCTTAGGAAACATCAAATCTCTACTTTAGAGTTATTAAATTATAATAGATACACTCTCTATTTAAAAATATAAGGTACTTTTTGAGGAATTAAATGTTAAAAAATGTAAGATCTTTTTAATCTTTTGAAATGTAATCATTACTTTTTTTTTAAATGTCTCTATTGACAGTGACTTTATAATTACTATAGGATTTTAATAGAAATAAATATGATAGATAGGGTTAGTTTAAAAGTAGGTAACTACTTTATGAGGGTAAAATTTGATTAAAAATGCTTTATATTTTTAAATAGAGGGAGTGTATATCTATATATATAATAATTAATATTAATTAATAAATTATAATAAAATAATATTGATCTTTTAAAGAGATAGTTAAATATTGGATAAAGAAAAGAGGTGGCGTTTCTACCTCTCTTCAATTGTTTAAGAAATATTATTATATATTATTACAGATACTAAATAATAAATTATAATAAAATAATTATTTAATATGATAAAATAAAATTTTAAATCAAAAAGTGAGTATAGAGGCAGCATTGTCAAACTCATCAAATACTACCTCTTTGATTTTATTTATTAAATAATATGGTGTATTAATTAAATTATCAATTAAATAAATTATGATAAAACAATTATTTAATCTGATAAAAAAATACTAATTCAATAGCAGTGGCACTTTCAAGCCTAGAAAATACTACTTCTCTACTTTTTTTGGTAATAATAATAATAATATTAATAATTAATATTAACTAAATAAATTATAATAAAATAATATTTTATCTTATAAAAATAATTAAATATTAAAAAATAAGAGAGGTGGACGTTTCAAATTTGGAAACACCACCTCTCTTCATTTGTTTATTAAATAATAAATATACTAATTAAAATTATTAATTAAATAAATTATAATAAATTAATTATTTAATTTAATAAAATAAAATTTTAAATCGATTATTAACAGAGTAGAGAGGTGGCATTTTCAATTATAAATGCCAACTCTTTGCTTTTAATGTGAACAAAATATTAATTTAGTAAAAAAAAAGGTGGCACTTCACTATTTTTAAAACACCACTTTTTATTATTTTCTAAAATTATAAATAAAAAATAATTTATAAGCAGTAACATTTTAAATAAAAAACACCACTTATGTACTTTAACTTTAATATTAGTAGTGTTTTATTTTTTATTACTATAAAATGTATGTTATTAAATTTCATTTTTGCTATAGTGAAGGACGGATGAAATTTATCAGTAAAAATGTGAAAAGAGAGTTAGAAAAGTTTGTGGTTTATATATTACTTGCCTTTTTTTAACTGGTCTTCCATTAACAATCTATTACTTGGTAAAATTGGCTTTTGCTAGCTGCACAGCTGGCTTGCAAGTGGTAGACTTCTATTAGGTGGTAGAAAAGACTCCCTACTCAAGGTATGTTGGGTTCTACTTTGTTCCTCTCAACGAAGAATAATGAGAAGTTAATTTGTGTAGAGAAGCTTTAGAATTGCCTAGTTACTTGATCACCTGTATGCTATTTCTTTCTTCTTTAAATTACTCAATGAATGTTCTATTATACTATTGTTATCCCTGGTGAACTCATTGGCAAGCAAGGCATGCTTTGTTATCTCTTCTCAATTTTTTCATCCTCGCTTTCCTATTTGGTTCTGTTTGAAATAAATCTGACACATGAAGAGTGTGAACACAACCAAATCCACTTAATTGTTATGGTTTTGAATCTTCCAACTCCTACTCTTTAATTACTATTCTTATTTAATTTTTCTTGATTTATTTTATCTTTTTGAGCTTTTATTGTTCTGAGAATAAGTTTCTACTGAAATCAATTGAACCTTGTAGATGGGCTATTGTCACTTGTTCTCCTGATCGATTCGCCACATCCTTGTAAGTCAAGCTTGAACACTCAACATCCTTTTATGTATTTGCTCATTTTCTCTTTGAATTGATTATTATTATTGTTGTTGTTGTTGTTGCAGGAGGGCTATCTTCTCTATATGCAAGCATGTGCAAAGAGAGAGGTGACTTGAACTATGGTGCCTGATCAAGAACTTGAAGATCTCTTTACTGCTCTTATGAATTGTTATTTAAGAAATTTTAATTAATAGAATTTCTTTTAGAATTTACTGAATTTATAGGATAATATTTTTTTTGCATGGTGAGTTCTCAAGTTATTGATATCTTTTTATCAATTGAATGATGTTTAATTATAATATATATTTGATTTTTAATTTAATGAATATAATATTTTTTATTAATATGATTCTCCTGCTATTCTTTAATGATTAAAGTGTGTATTGCAGTGTATATTGAAAATAAAATTAATAAAGATAACCACGTATGGGAAATCCTACTAAAATTTCAAATGCTAGCTTAATCAAATAACTATCAAATAAGCTCTTATATGATGATTATTTAAAATAATTGTCAAATATTTTTATTTGATGTTATATATTTGACAGTTATTTAAAATAACTGTCAAATATTCCTATATTGTTCTGTACTTTTGATATCATATATTTGATAATTATTTAAAATAATTATTAAATATAAAAAAATACATATGATAGTTAAATAATTGTCAAATGTTGATGACTTCAATAAATGACAAGGCACTGTTATTAACCATCATATATAATATAAAATAACTGTCAAATATTGTCAAATTTGTTGCAGTGATATCTCTTTTCTGAGTTTAATTATTTGTAAATCACCAATAAAAAATTTATTATAAATAACTAAATATTGTCCATAATTATTTTTATTGTAATTTTTTAAAATTTATAATCAAGTATTTTAAAAACAATATATTAGTTTTTAATAGTTAAATGTGCAAATTAATTGTTCAAAAAATACTTGTCGTCTTTTTTGGGAAATAGTAATCAGTAGTTAAAAATTATTAGTAAAAGTGTATGTATACATTGATGATGAAAAATATCTCAAAAAAACTTCAAACTTAAACCAAATCGACTAAAAAAAACCATATAGATCCCCAATTTTGTGAACCGATTAATTTAATTCAGTATGATTTTTTCTCAAAATCAAATTAAACAGATCATGTGAACACCTCAGGTTAGCATTAAAATTAAGACAAATTGAGGGATTGAAATTGCCGAAGCAGCGTTGACTGCCACGCATCTTCAAATTAAATGAGCACTAATGTTAAGTTCTCGAAATTTTATGGTAATTAATGCCATGCTAGAACAAAAATTGACCAATTCAGACCCATGCGTCATGTTGAAGAAAAGCATGAGAGGAATTCCCACACACAACCATTTTTGGCCCACAAAACAAATCAGAAGTCTGCATCTTTCATTTACATGAAGAATATTTTATTCACGAATACTCAAATTCAAGAACACCGTATAATTTAGGAAGCAGGTCCCACAAGACCTAGAAGGAAGATCAAATACAACCGTGAATATATAACAGCGTATGAAGAAGTTAAAGAGTACCCAAATAGTTGGAAGTGGATGATCGATGCATCAACTTCCGTTGAGTTTCTTACAGTCGGATCTGATTTCTCCCAGAGTGCCCGTCAAGGGGCCGATGTTGCCCATATTGATCATGGACTGAGCAAAAGCGAGGAAGAAAGCAGTCTGGTTGCCTGCAAAGTTGTTGACAACGGAAATGGTGGAAGAACCATTTGTGGAGAAGAGCTCCTGGTCGGATTGAAGAAGGCCCCGATTGGTAAGAAGATTAGCGAAGTAGTTGTTATCAAAAGCGTCAGGAGAAGAAGGATCCAGATTGTTCAGAGTTGTTCCACTCCCATTTTGAGGACAATTCTGCTGCAGCGTGGCCAGGTAGGTTGTATTCAGAGTCGGATCAGGCCCTCCCGTTCCGCTGAAGTTGAACAGCCTGCTGCTGAAAAATCGACACTGCGCTCGACCAAACGTGTGCGCACCTTCAAACCCGTTTCATTTTTTTCTTGTTAGATAGTAAAAAACGCGTTTTTCTGTGAAATGAAAAGTCACTGGTGAATGAGTATTACCTGACAGTGCAACGAGATCGGTCATGTTTAAGCCGACAGCGGCGAACTTGGCAGTGATATTGGCGAGGCTGTCAAATGGGGTGGGAATTGCGGAATTGGCTCCACTCTGATTTGCTACCACACCGTCTCTCCTCCCGAGTAGTACGTTCCATGAAGGACCCCCTGCCTGCAAATATCATATGAGGACATAGACATCGCCAATGTTTCAGTCGGCCGGGGATGAATACGTAACATATAAGATTGTGAGGGATGAATAGTTTACCAGAGACACAGAGGCTTCAGCAGCGAGGGCAAGAATATCGGCACAAGAAACCACGCCAGGGCATGAGTTTTCAATGGAGGCCTTGATTTTATCAACCACGTCGAATCCCCGTGCGGAATTGTTGTTGGGTGTCGCAGTTTTCTCGCTCAGCGTTATGTTACCGCCCTGGTCTAACAAAACCGATCCATCACATCCCTGAACACACGCATAAGAAAGAAGCCCTATCATCAGAAAATATATACAAGCCTGAAACCTCCTCACTGTTAGACTGTAATCAAACATCCCTATACTTGTTGTTTTTGAACACACACACACACACACTATTTACATTGACAAAGCAATCATGAAAGTGAAGACGAGTGAGGCTTGCTCCTATACGGGGATCGGATTGCAGAGCCTGCTGAATCACGCTGCGCACGATGGAAGATACGTTGGGGCATGTGTTCGAATAGAAGGTCGAAGATAGTTGAGCATTTGATGAATAGATCAGTGCAAGGGGAAGCAAAACGGTAGCCACAAGCGTATAACAGGAGCAGGAAGGCATTTTGAGTTGTTAATTTCTTCTCTCCTGAGAGAAAATGGTGGGTTCACAGACTGAAGATCTGCAGGACGCCCATCTATTTGTATGCTAGATAAAGATAAGAAGCGCGTCACGTGTCATGTAAACTTTATTATTTGCTTGATAGTAAAGCGTCGTCCTTTAGGTGTTGCTTAGAAGCATGCAAGTTTAGTGCATATTTTATGCTTATTAGGTTTAGTATCACTGGAAACAAAGTTGAAAATTCAAACTATAATCATTCCCACTTAACAAACTCGTCGTACTACACATGTCATCAAATATAATATTGTGGTCGATCTCCTCATATTTGAATCATTCTTTCTCGAGCAGGGGCCGCTTGTGATGATTCGTGTAAAAGCAGCAGCAAGTCCAAAAAACGAGTAAATCACTGCTTCGTCATCAAGCAAGGGGTTGATAAAAAAGCTAAGTAATTATTTCCTTGCCCATGTGTCCCTTTCTTCTAATTATTTAAAGCACGCAAGTTGCCTTTGCCTCTGGCTTTTTCTTTCTGAAAGTACTTGAATATTCCTCATTTAGAGGGCGTTTTCTGAAACCGAAAAGGGCAAAGAGACTGTTTGATATGAAGTCAATTTCTGAACCATATTAAGGGAGAAGATTCTCGGGGCCAACTTTTCCCAGAGGCAGGAAAGTAACCCAAGAGCTACAAAGGTGTCACTAATTCAAATGATTGCTTGCTTTTGTGTTTAGGTTTGGTGCCGGTACGACATCTAGTCCAAAGCACGAGAACAGTGCGCAAGCGTAATAAGGTTGTACTATTCATTATTATTCAAACTCCAGATGGAAGATTTTGATAATTCTCGTTCAAGTCACCTGCCCAATAAATGTTGAGCACCGCACTTACCATTGAAAGAAATTAAAAACATGACTGAAACAACAGAAGAGGGTAATTAGGGCTGATTGGTTTCTTTTTTTATTTTTTATTTTAAAAATTGTTTTCCAATGTAGTTTTTAAAACTTTTTTCAAAACAAAATAAAAAGGAAATTTGTTTATTAGTTGTGTTGATTTAAAAATCAATTTATTAGTTTTGCAATTAAAAATCCATCAATATATAGTAGTAATCGCTAATGGTTAATGATAGTGACTTATCAAGGTAATTAGTTAAAGTGACTGTAATTTTTAATAATAAAATATAACGTAACTTGAAAATAAGAAAAATAATACAAAAACAGCTTTAAAATATTTATACTTTTTTTGTTTTGAAAACAAATAATAGAATAATTTTGGAAACAATTAAATTTAAAATAATTTTTTTTATTTTTTTTGTTTTTAACTAAAAATATTTTTCGAAATAGAAACCAAACATGTCATTATATAGCCAGGAAATCGGTAATATCATCTTCTATATATATTAATGTTCATTATGGCTTTGTTATTTCTCAATGACGGACAAGAAACGGTGTCCAAGCCAGTTTATAGTAACTGCTTATGTATTACTGTCTCCAAACTATAATACTGGATATCTTTTAAAAATATTGTTTGGTCTAAAATACAGAGTATTTAATAACTTTTATAATTATTTTTTAAATTATGTTCCTACTTTATTTATTACTCTTTTTTTTAAAATGATACATTTGAGAATTTTTATAATTATAACTATCAAAACACTTATATGAAGTGTAGTAAAATTGGGAGTATATAAATTTGAGAACTGTGAATTAATTAGCAATGTGCTTAATACAGCAATGTAACGTTTGTCTAAGTAGAATTATAATTAAAGAAGCGCGAGATATGGTGATCAAATCTCAACCATCAAGAAGACAAAGAATATCCTCTTAGAAATTGAGATTCCACGTGAAGAAGGTTGCTTGCTAATCAAACAGCTGCGCTGATTTGACCATTGTTAAATAATAACGCAGCGCGTGAACTTGCATCGATCAAAACCCTTGTTCACATCGGACCAGAATTAATCTGGATCTAGTAAAACAAGTGCTGTGTACATGGAGTACACATATTTAGTTTTTCTATTTTGAGGGAGCAGATCTTCTACCCGTACAGAATATAAACTTTACACGTTCTAGTGGGTCTGCTGGTTGTGCATATTGAAATGTCAGGATGGTAGAAATCTAGACAATAGAAGTGTACAAGCCAGCGATAAATAAAGGGGACATATATTTTTGTGTTGGATACTCGAGTAGATAATATATATCCCACTGGTCCTTGGGCATTGTCAGAACCCCAAAAAAATCCCTGCTTTAAAATCCAGACGACGCTTGCCCAGCTTGAAAAATACGTTGTTTGTTTAATTTGTTGATATTTATCTGTATAGTGACTGTAGGTTAATTATCTGTGTATAATGGTATTCTTAGCTTGTTGAGTTTTCTATGAGATGTCTGATAAAATTGTTTACGCATTGTTTGGCAAGTTAAGACACCAAGAAAATGACAAGAGGGATTTGAGTTAGAAGAAACTAGTTGCGCGATAAACATGGTTATTATAAAGTTGTTGGTTGGTATTCAATCATCAGAAATCGCTTCATATGAGATGATTTATTTTAATTTTGCATGATTAGCAGTTACCAAGTCATTGTAACTCATTAACTCCTTAACTAGGTGTCAATCATGTTAAAAGTACGTAGCTTTCTAATTAATCCGATTGTTTTAATTACTAGATTATTTAAGTGGCACAACACTTTCCAACCATACGAAAACCGGTACACCTAAACAAAAATTATGATCTTGCTAATTTGTCTGTATTTGACAAAAAAGCACGAACCAGATCTTTTATATATGAATTATTTACCAAGTGTATTTTTAGAGTTAGAAAAATGAGCAGGCTTGGTCTATAAAGGCTTGAGTCCTTAAGTTTAATTTTTCATTTTTCATCTTTTTTAAGGTTTGAATCTTATTTAAAGGGTTTAGGATTATGCCCGTAAACTCTATTATAAAAAAATTAAAATAAAATTAAATACTATAAATTACTTAAATATTTTAAAATTAAAAAAATTTAATAATATTTTAAAATTTAAACAACACATATTTTAGAATCTAGTAAAAAAATTTAAATTTTGATTAAAAAATAGTTCATTTTTTTATAAATATACAAACATAATAACTATAAAAAAATAAAAATATTAGAAACTTTATATTGTACACTAATATTTATTAAATTATATCATATTAATTTTAGAATAAATAAAAAATAATAATAATATAACACGTGTAGGATTAGAACTTCAAGCGAGCAGGTCATTCTTGCTTTCAAACGCATGTTTCACAAAAAAAAATTAATAATAATATAATAGAGTTTGAATAGTTGCCCGATCTTGAATTCTCTTTTATAGGGTTTATGAGGGTTAGGATATCAAACCTAATTACTTTAAAAAAATTTAATTTCTAAAGCCTGAACCCTTATTTAAATATAACTTTCAGGCTCGATCTTTATTGCCGATTCAAGTATCTTTCAAACGTTGAAATCATAGAATTAAAATTTGAAACAAAATCATAACCTATATATCCTAATATAAAGCCAAAGCCTACAATCTACCTGTTAAATTAATAATAACGGCATCGAAATTTTCCCACCGGCATTATATGCTCATTTAAAATCTTTTTAATGCATTTAAAAAAAATTGTGGGCGGTTATAGTCGTTCGGCCCATGATTTCAAAGAGATATTTCATGGGTTTGTTCCTGGGCCACAGAGAACCAAAATGGTTAAAGGCCGAGTGCAGATCTTCTTTTCTAAGTTTAACCCATGAAGTCGGATGCAGTGCCGTTCGGGCTTTTAACTATGCGGCTGCCGAAATCACATCAGCATCTTTAATATAGTTTTAATTATGTAAATCGACGTTTAATTATCGTGGCAATTAATTTTTAAGGTCTTAACATTTCAATTCTTAGAACGCGGAGATCTGGCATCCATAATTGGATCGAGTGATATATTCATTTGTGAATACTCCCTATTCGTCATAATCTAGTGTCAATAAAAAAAAAATGAATGGGGTCAGACTAGGCCCAGCCGCATCTGAAGTTGAAACACAATCAAACATAGACGTGGTGTAAACAGTTACGATATCATGTGGGTACGGGGAAGGAAAGACAAGTGATGATATTGTGATTCAGATTTCAGACGCAACCGAGTGCACGGAATTGTGCAGTGTGGATGAGCAATAAAGGTATGGCTAAGAGGTGGAGGAAGTCCCATCATGGCCTTAATGCGTTCCGTAGTCATCGTCTCCTCCGGGTCTGTCCAACCCGACGAAATCAGTTGCAGTTGAATCCGGCAGTGGTGCCCAATTCTAGCCGGCGGTCAACATTCAATTTTACTCCCCACCATTTCCAGGTCACCACGTAATTGAGATCGCATGTTTTCAAAAGCAGGGCACGTGTGTTGTCAATTTGTAGGTGCTCAACCTGAAATGATCTCAAGCACAGTTTCGTTTAATAGGGAAAAGAGCACTGCACTGCGGCTCCATCAGAGATCATTTCCCACGAAAAAACGTCTCATCTCTACGCTCGAGCTTACCTCGCCGGGAGCGAATGTCATAGTTTTAGATTATTCTTAAGGATTATTTCAGATCAATTCCATCTACACAACCCTGGACCCCCTTCTAACCATGTGCTCTGGTATAACTTTTTTCTCTCTTCGAAATGGAAGGGTCGAAAAGAGGATGTTGAAACCCCCCAAAAAAGTAAAAAAATAAAAAAAATAAAAAAAGAGGCCAGAACGTGTGCTTACTGTTATTTGACGTGAAGTTACGTCAAGGGATCCATACAATGTAGATGGAAAAAAAAAACTCAATAAAAGTGAGGAGGTCCCCAGATCCTCTGCAGTCACGCTGTTGACTACAGAGCGTGGAATTTTCATTTAAATTCATAAATTTTCTATCATTAAAATCCGTTATGGTCGACTATTAAAATGTTAAGAAAATCACATCGGAGGACCCAAAATGTAGTGAAACATCACAGTAATTATTTTCTGGAAATTTAACAATAACCTATTAGAATTTAATGGTAAATGATTGAGAATTTTATAACAGCAGTAATATTTTAAAAACAATCAAATTTTGAACATTTTTAACACCCAACATGACTTTATAAATAATTTTGTTTAGACACTTCTTATAACCTCACGTGAAAGGAAGTGAATGCATCCGGGACCTTTCAAAAAGGAATACATCTCGAACCGTGTTTTTTTTTTTTTTGGGTGTGGGCACGTGGCTGTCATGGATGAGTGTTGGATGCTGGGGAGGGCCGACAGGGGTAGGACCAAAACGGCGTATTTAATTAACAACCAATAACGTACTCCTGTATGGAGAAACTGAGATTAAAATAAAAAAATAAGAAAACGCACCATTTCATTTGAGAGAGGGAATAACAGGCCCAGTTTTTTTTGCTTTGGTTTGAACAGAGAGAGAGGGGGGGGGTGTGTGACTGAGTTAACAGGCAAGGGAGTGGAGAGGAGCAAGGGCCCACGCGTCCCCACAGTCATAAAAGGAAGAGGGTTTGGGTGAATGTTAAAACCACCTGCTCCCCTCCTCCTCCTGCGCGTCAATTCTCTCCCACCCTGGCTACTGCCTGCCTTCCTCCTCCCTCTCCCATCACACGTGCTCTCTCCCTCCCTCCCTCCTCCATCTTCTCTTTCTTTGGTGCAACTGATTAAAAAGTTAGAGAGAGAAACCCTCCTCCTCTTGCCAATATATGTGGACTCCCTCACGGGGTCTGGGGCACCCAGAGCCACCCACCCCTCCTCCCCTCCTCCGCTCCCAATCCCTTTCGAGCTCCGATTTTTCCTAGTCGCTCCCTGCTCCCTCACGTAGCTTATGTCTTCCTCCCCCTTCCCTCCCTCCTTTTCCCCCTCTTCGCCTCTCCAATCTGTACCTTCTTCCTCTCCTTCCCGCCGCCGCTCCTGATCTTTCCGCTCTCAATCTGGTTGGGTTTCCCTCAAATCCTATCCTGCACCCCCCCCATGAGGATCCGCAAAAGGCAGGTCCCTTTCCCTCTTTCAGATCCCCGCCCGATTCCCCCCTCTCCCGTGCCTCAACTCCCCCGCCCTTCCTCCCCCTCATCTTCTATTCCTCTCCTTCTCCAACAACCCCATGCTACTGCTCTCTCCGCCTCCCTGTTGGATCACGACCTGGAGGACGCCAGGGATTCCTCCCGCTTCGTCGCCGAAGCCGGGCCAAACCATCACCGCACTGAGATGGATCGTCAAGTTAGCCATTTCTTTTTCTCTCAGTTTTCTATTTCCGCTGGCCTTTTGAATTTCGTACGACTGCACTGCTTTTTGTCCAGTCTCCCACGCGAGCCATCCGAATTAGATTTTAAACTCGCCGGGGGGCGCGTTTTGGTCCTCTCCTATATCTCCGGATCTGATAGTCGGCGTGTTATTTTGCAGGACGAGGCCGGCGGAGGGCCGAACGACGGAGGAGAGAAGCGCGATGATACCGGGTAAGAAAGATGACAATAAAAAAAAAGTTAGGAGTGAATATAAATTAAATACGATTATATGCGTCGTCTCTTCTTTGATGAGGGAAAAAAAAAAGGTAGAAAACATGGAGACCCATAACTTGATTTTACCCGGCATCGAAAAGGGAAATAATAATAAAAATAGGAGGCGCGGGAAGAAAAAAATAGTGATAGTGGAAATACTGTGGAAGTCGTCATGAGTGAGCGAGAGCACTGGGTAGCCACCACACCCCTCCTACGACTACGAGTAGGGGATCGTGTTTTTTCTCTAAATTGGCTAACTACCATGCGTCCCGGGGTCGCCAATCGCACGGATATGCTCGTCCCCATCTTCATTCCATCTCGCTCTTTCCATGCTACATTTACATTGCACCCAACTTTATCTTTCCTTCCTTAACATTCATGTAATTATATATGCTTGTTGCTGGTATGCATTCTGGGCGTCGCTTGTTAATTGGCAGGAAAGGAGTCCTCTTTGGTTCCGGTGCTGTCTTCGAGGTCGTCCCACTCCCACCCTCTAATCTAGGTAAATGTTATTTCTTGTGGGTGATGTACTCCGCTTTTTACGGCTTATATACGATATTCTTGACGAAAAAACGTCCCTTGAGTGCGGCATGCAGATGGGAAATGGTGCGACGGAGAGAAAGCGATTCCGCCCAAGAAACGGAGAGGGAGAGCAGGTGACTGCATGAACACGAGGGAGTGCAACAACAATAACAACAAGAAGATGAAAACTAGAATGAAGACCAAGATGAACAAGAAATGTACACAAAATGATGATGAAAGGCACGGGGGGGAGGAGGAAGAGAGAAAAGAAGAGGAAGTAAATGTGAACGCGAATACGAGTAAGAAGAGAGGAAGGGCAAGTGTGACGATGGAGGGATCGAGGTGCAGTAGAGTCAACGGGAGGGGATGGAGGTGTTGTCAGCAAACACTGGTGGGTTACTCTCTGTGTGAGCATCACTTGGGGAAGGGAAGGCTCAGGAGCATCACCAGTGTTAGAAGCCGATCCGTTCCTTCTGCAACGACAGCGACAGAGAATAACGATTCTCTCTCCCTCGACGACTCACTGTGCGGAGCTTCTTCATCTTCCTCTCCTGAAAAGAAAATAAATGTGATTCTTCGAGCTTTCCTAACACTGACGATCACAAGGACGAGAAGAAACCAGCAGTGATTACGAAGAAGAGGATGAAGCTTGGCATGGTGAAAGCACGTTCCATTAGCAGCTTGCTGGGACAGACCAACACCCAGGTTGCTCTACCTGAGGATAACAAGTAAGGTCACTCACAATGAGCATCGACTGTTATTCGATGTTCTTGATAATCACTATAACTGACATTCCAGTGCAACTGCTTTCAATTCAACCATCGCAGCAGCTTCTGTTTCTTTCCGTGATTGTGCTATATCTTCGTCCTCCTCGTACTTTGACTGTTAAATTTTATTCCTCTCTTGTGATAGAATTACTATATATTTATATTACTTGATGAGCGCATTGTTTTGTCTTGCAGTAATATATAGTACATGTATGTAGTCTCCCGATGGACTGGATCACGATCACTGTATGTTCTTTCCCACTAGCTAAGTAAATCACGCTAAGAATTCGTCAACGCTAACCATCTGGGATTTTGCTCGGATAATTATATGGTTTTAAATTCATCCTCAACTGATCACTCAAATATACCTGGTTTCGGTTTTAACGTAATAGACTACACCCTTCGATTCGCAGGAAAGTTTAGATCTTGATTTTCCAAAAGCATGTGGAAGAGAATCATTAATAGCCTTCCGATATTTACATTGTATAGTTGGAAGTTCACGCACCGAACCCTGTATTTGAAATTGCTGTTTCGCAGAAATATGCACTAAGATAGTTAGATGGCATTTGTTCTTTGCATATGTACTTGCCAAACGGATCGTATATTTGGGTGTATATATGGTTTAGAGGCTATATATATGTATATATACGAGGGCGCTAAATGTGGCAGAAAAAACGAATTAGAGACAATAGCGGCTTTATTATTAATTTGGCAACGTTGTTTATCATATTAAAATATAATTGAGTTTTGAACTGGGATTTTGCGGACACGGGAGTACGTGACCATTAAAAAAAATTGCTAGTTCTTTTTTTAACCTGAAAAAATTAATTCGATTGCAACAAAATATGTTGTTTCCAGCACTGTTTAATATTTATATTGCCAACGAATAGATTGACGGGCCAGGATTGTTGGAAAAATTTATGGAGATGTAGGGCATATGTATATATATCAAAATTTGGAATTAAAAACCTTGTCCGGGTGGGTGCGTTGCGAATGTATTTATTTAATATTAGTGTTTGGATTAGAGCTCAGGCGACGCGGTAGTGTATTTCGCAGGTTATGATGGAAAAAGATTTGGGGAGCTGCGTTGGAGAGCAGCTTTTGATGGAGATAATGGACCCCAACAGCTTTCTTTTTCCACTGCGTGATATGACCTTAATTCGTCCGGTTGTTGCCACTTATATCAAGTACTCCCAATTTCATTATCTCTGCGAATACCATAATTAATCCCTGTCCAGAAGCATCAATGGAATGTCTCCGAATTAAGTTAATTAATAAATTGTGTGTGTTAAAAGCTCTGAAGAAAAGATAACCAAGCATTTCAGACAGATAAGGTAAAACGAAGACTGTCGCTAGCTGGGAATGACGGACTAGACAGCTAAATCAATTGGTATTATTCTCAATGGACCAAACGCCGTACAAGTTGGGGGGCCATTGTTTATGTTACTTTCTTGAGCGAGTCTGCTTTAGTTGAATGCATACGAGGTGTGAGGAGTAGTTGTCAAGAGCAAGGGATACACTGCATACACAATACGTAGACATTAACAGAGGGCAGTCAGCAAGATAATTTTCAGCCCCAAAAAAGAACAAGGTGAAGTTCTTGTTCGTTAATGTACAAACGGCTGTAAAGTTAATTAAATGCACATGCGAGACCCTTACTTTATTACTGGAATTAATCGCGCGCACAAGCGCTAGTCAATATCCCATCCCATGCTATCCGCCACGCGTACATCTCGGGACTAAAATCTACCCACTTTTTACATAGTTCGATCGCTTAGAACACCGTGGTTTCGCCGTAATAATTTCTATGAAAAAGTGACATATATTATGGGCCAATCCATGCATATAATTATTTAAGGCAGAAGAAATCTACAAAGCACGATCGCTTGTGCGCCTAGTACCAATTGCTTTTATTTATGATAGCACTCGGTGCAGAATTTTCGGCAAGACCAAATCATTTAAACCCGTATCCGGTCAAAAGGCTTTTGGATGTCAGAATCCAGTATGTATGTATGTATGTATGTATGATGTGATGATGATAGTATCCGTGACACTTGTGTATAGTTTTCGAGCTCCTCTCTACACTTGTCTTCTTTAAATTTCTTCACCTTCCCAAGAAAATAGTTTTCGAACTCAACTGGAGACATACACATATAGCATGGGGTTTGGCCTCCCCAACCTTTTACTTATCTTGTTTCTTGTAGTTAATTAAGACGCATACCAATGTAGTACATTCCGCGGGGTGTTGCGGGGGTGGGTGAGAGAGAGAGAGAGAGAGAGAGAGTCTTGAGTTTAGGCTCGACCCCGGAATGTGTAAGAGGAATAAGATTTGAGATGAGCGGGGTTGGAGGCCAACGTGATGAATATATGGAATGGCCTTTGTGTGTTGGTGAGGGGCTATATTATAAGAGTGGAAGACAAGGCATGTCGGACGTAGCTGGGCGAGTGGGGGAAATTGGTAGTATCATAATCACGGAACGCTAAATATGTGAAAAGTCAGGGGTCGTAGTTGAAGCGTTGTTATCACTGTGTTTGAGCTGGGGGCTTTTTAGTAAGAACGAAAGAAAGGCAAACGTGTGATGAATACAACGCTACCCACTAAATTGACTCCCCCCTCTCTCAGCCACTCCCGTGCTTTTCATCACTTATCTCTTCGCTTTTCTTTTCTCCTCTAATTCATATCTCTTTAACACTACGTCTATCCTTTGCTTGCTCCATGATAAAATCTCTGTTTTCCTCACAAACACATCTAGGTCGAATCCTCAGTCTCCAGCCCTCGTCCTGTATACGCCGAAGAGGGAACTTTTGAGTACTGTTTTGGTTGCTGAAATTTAAATTTAAACCGAAGTGACGGGCCATGAGAGAGAGGGGTATTATCTGTGGAGTTTTGTTTGGTTGATGTTGAAAGGGGTTAGTTAATTGGTGGAAGGGCGAGTGGGAAGCAGGGGAAGGGCAAAGTTACCTAAAGGGAGAGGGGCCCAGACAGCAAAGCGAGAGTTGGCGTGCGATGCTAAATGCTATGGTTTTCACTTCGAGATCTCAGTATTGTTGAATGGCATGTGGGCGGGCGCCCCCACCAGTGGCCTTCCAATACAAACAAACACTCTTGTTCCTTCACACCCCTCCCTGCCATTTCTTTTACTCTCAATCTCCTCATTTGTGCCTCCCTTTCTTTAAGCTTTTCAATATCCTGTTCTTCCATTCACGGTAAAAGCCACCGTCCTGCCCCATGTTTATTCAGAAATACCCCAAAAACAATAAGGGGGAGAGAGACAGGTGAACATAGATATAAATATATATATATATATATATATATATATTACCCACAAAGGCCAGCCTGTTGTGCGTCTGGCGCAAAGGCGCCAGCATTTAGAGCAGGTATTTGAATTGCATTTGTGTTTTGTAGCTGCGCTTCATTATTGATAATTGGTTACTTTGAGCAGGGAGTGGACCCGCCGGCTCAGGATTAGGCTCCCGGTACAACACGCAGAATTAATAAACTGATGGATTCCTTTAAGTGGTTGCCAGATTTATTTAAACAGTGACATAGTGGTTGTAAAACAACTGGTGCTTCGATTAGGGGAATGGGATTTTTAGGAATGGCTGGATTCGATCCCCTCCTAGCTAGTCTGGCTAATAGGTCTGTCGTGGCTTTGCTTTGCGTCTGTTGATTCTGCAATAATGACAACATTATGGTGATGATGATCTCAGAATAGCTGAGTCCGCAGAAAGTACGTTATGATTACAAACCTTTGCCGTTTCTCGTGAAGAGCACATCAACTTGTAAAGTACAAGACTTTAAGACCGTGCACTGCTGCTACGTATTAACTCGTTAAGGTTTGGGCTCCATGAAATTGCCGAAGCCAGTTGCAACTGAGTTCGCAGATTCCTTAATCATGCTCTTAAGCTGGGCTAAGCAGTGCAGCCATCATCGCTTGCCATCACATTCATCTAAACAAGAGTTAAACTGTTTGATTCATTTAAATTTCGAAGTATGGCATTTCTTGAAATCTTGCAGCGCTGGTTATCAGAATGATTCATTTGAATTTCTCTCTTTCATTTGAAACTCCAGTCCTGAAGGCCGGCCGCTTCGCAATATATATCCATCAAGGCAGCACATTTGAAGTTATAAGCAATCAAATGAAAGTAACCTACATTTTCAGTTCTAGTGAATAGTGGGCTGTAATGTACTTATAGATTTCATGCGTAGAATGAAATCCCTTCAAGCTAGGTAGTGGACAATGGAAGCGCCAACAAGCACAAGCACATGCTCGAGCTGGTTGCCACTGCCATGTAGCAGATTTGTTTGTATCTTGTTAACGTGATGGAGTTGGCTAATATTGTCGTGTTTCATTCTCACTCTCTTTGGCCATCGCTTTTTTTTTTTTTTTTGAACAATTCATTATTTCTGGCTTTCCATGATCAGAGCAAGTATGGTAGGGTCACCGAACTCGGATGGTTTTTAATTCCAAGCGATATACACCTCACACCTCAGCTTTGAATCTCGACCGACAAGCACCCCAAAAAACAAAAAGGAGAGCGATTTTCTTGCAACATGAAAAGTCCATCTTTCGAGAGCCAGTTCATTGCTTCTTTTTCCTCTTCTGCTGCAGCAATTGGTGGTTGAGATCGAGAACCACTTTTTTCGAGGTTTTCGCTTTGAAGTTACGGGTATGTATAGCCGGGAAATAAATGCAACTGGAGGAAAAGTTGGCATCGATATATATGCTGCTTATGCCAGAGGAAAAATTACTTATGCAGGGGCGCAGGCAAGATAAAGATCAAGCCCGATTCATCAGATTGCATACATGATTATCGTATCCAATAATTATGGGAGTTTTAGCTTGGTTATCTGTTTTACACGTTGTAATTATATTGTCCGATGGTTTTTTTCTGTCCCTTCTACTTTCATCGGGAGGAAGGAACAGTAATTGATATTAAAGCTGTTGCAATTCCACTTGTTGAGTGGGAGGGGGCATGATCCCTTGTATGGTCTTTTCACGAGTAAATATGTCACAGGGCAAACAATCTAGATTTTTTATCGATTAGAAAGTCGCTTCTGCAATAGATAGAACGGCAATAAATCTAGAATATCTGCATAAATAATGTTTCACTGGCCGATGGTATAAATCTCATTATCGTCTTTAAAATTAAACTCATTCTAACCAAAAAAAAAAAATTCCTTATGATTCATTTTATGGTAATAACCTATTTTAATAATGTTGTTCATACAATGAATGATGATTGCGAGGGAGGGAGGTGATGAGATTCAGGAACCAGGAGGCGTGTCAGCAAAATTATGATCCGAAAATCTGGATATACATGCATGGTTACCAGGGAAGTTAACATTGTGTGCTTTTTTCCCTTGAATCAGGATGCGGTCCATTCATTGTTCGACTGGGTCTTCAAAGTTGCATAGCTCTATCCCATCACTTCCTAAAAAAAAAAAATCAAACAAATAACAGGGTTATTGATTTTTTTTTTAATTGAAGCCGAAAATAGATGACTCCAGAAAATATGTTTTTCTTAATAAAAGGCCATGAAAACCGTGCAAGAAATAAATGATAACTTCATACAAGAGTAAATGATGTTTTTGCACTAAAGATGGTTCAACAAAAAATTATAATATCCGCATGACAAGAATTTGCACATTTATTTATTTCTTTAAAAATATATTTGAATATAACAATCCAATCTTTTATGATTAAGCCTTTGATCCTATTTATATTATTAGAAAGAAGATGATTCCAGATTCCAGTTGCAGTCTGGATGAGACTCAGAGCTTCTTTTGGAAAAGAAGGTGGGAAAATATATTGTTTACCTAACATGAATAGGCCCGTTTTCCCCACTTCAACTTCCCATCAGCTGGAATGAAACCGGTGACGGGGGATGATTCGTCAGTAACTTCCTAGGAGCAGGTAGCCATGCACTGAAATTAAACGAGTATTTGTGTTTTATAAAAAATTAATAATGAAAATTTTAATCATTTAAGTTTATTTTAACCGTTGATTGGTTTCTTCTTGAGTTTAGTTTTCATCGATTTAGTTTCTTAAACTTTTTTTATAAAAAAATCATTATGTTAATCTTTTAAATTTGAAGCTATAAATTGATTTTAAAATTAATGTAATGTGTATATTGGTCCTTTGGCAAAAAAAATAATAATTTATAAAGTAGGTTAATAACTTAATATGTATATGTAATTAAAAATTACACTATCCCTTAATTTAATTTTATCAATGTAGTCTCTTACATTATATATTTGTTATTTGTTTTTAAAAATTCCCAACTCTTTTTTTCCTTTACAAATAATTAAATTTTTATTAATTTACATGTCCACCATGACTCTTTTGTTATTCTTATTAACAAATTTTAATAGTATTATTTTCATTTTAAATAATAACAATTAAATTGGTAATTGAGGCCAATTTGACAAACCAAATTAATTAAAATTAAATTAAGAAATTAAATAAATAATTGAAACAAATTTAGGGATTAGAAATTTCAATACCCCTGTAAAATATAATCAAAAGATTAGGAGATCATTGGCTCGTTCACAATTATTTACCTTGATTTTTGTTGGCTTTGTTATGTTTTTGGGTTGCGTGTATAATAATTTAAAAATTAAAGCTCCCGTGACAGTGGAGAGCCCTTTTCTAGTTTCAGCGGAATATTAATGGAAAGAAAGCAATCAAGCAAGACATGGATGGGCTCGGGAAAGGGTGGGAAACTGGGAATAGATCAGGCTCTTGATTCACTGACTAATTTTAAATCTAACCTAAATAAATTAAAATGAGGTTTAAGTTTATTTAAAAAATTTAAATTTTTTAAAGCCTAACTTATAAACTCAACAGACCAGCCCATATACACAACTACATACACATCAGTTTTATAATTTAATTTTTAATTAATTTTTTTTATTTTTTTAATTATATTTTCAATCAGATTAAACTTATATATTGATTTTAACTTTATTATTATATTATATTGTAATGGTAAATCCTTTTAATTATTATATATTATAATTGATAAATTATGTTATATATTTAATCTTAAAATATATTTAAGATATTTAAAATTAAAATGTGAGTCTATTTAAAATGTTTATTTTTAAATAGGATTTTAAATAAATTTTCAGGTCAGGTTAGGTTTTAAATAGGCTCATACTTGAGTAATAAGAAAGGTATTATATAAATTTTAAGTCAAACTCAAGCCTCTAACCTACCATATAAACTCATATCTATTTAGTCAAAATTTAACTTGACTTAATTTATTTTTACCCATATGCATGAGGATCTCCGTTTCGTCAAAGAAAATGAAAACTGCTTTCCAATTTTGAATTTTCTTTACATTCTAGATCTTATTCTTATTCCTTACAACTGTATTTGTTTATTTTCGATTTGAACTCTAGTCCCTATACATTGTATCCCTAGGGCAATGAGGCTTATATATTTCGTCCAAGTGACAAAATCTTGTCGTATCTCCACCCAGATACATGAATATTCACGAATTCAACAGGAGATTAAAAGAATAAAATAAAATAAAATAAAATAAAATCAACTTAAAAGTATCGAGTCGATTTCAATCCCAATAAATCATTGATAAGAAAGTGAATTTTATAAAGGCATAAAACCTACAACAATAATAAAATAAAGATATAGAAAACAAATTAAACGTTTATATGAATACAACATATGCAAATCAATCAAGTCATCTTGTAAAGCTTGAAAGAGTCAAAGTTTAAGATGAGAGGAGAGAGGCACGTGGGAGAAAAGTGATTGGAACTGAGAAATAAAAATAATGAAGTTCTAGAAGTGATGAAGTCACATGGTGATAAAACATCGAGTAAACAAGCAGGCGAACAAAACACGTCACACTACGCCAATCAAAACAAGTGGTGTGTGGGTTCTATGATTATATCCTTCAACTTTCAAGGCCATCGCAGCAATTATAAAAAATTAAAAATCAAATTGTGGTTCTACTGACAAGGAGCGCTATTCGTTCAAGTATGTCGGCGATAGTGTGGGACTTGTCTGTCATTATAAATTGAATGGTCCGAAAGAGATAGGCACAAGGCTGTGGCTTGTGAGATGGCAAAGACGAGGAGTTTGAATGTGCCGCCCGTCTGCCTCTGGTCATCTCCGATCCGGGTGAGAGAAACGCGTACCGGGTTCAGCCTGTGATTTGCGGATCGTTCCACACCACCACGATACGGGTCGCTCTCACCTGGATCGGGTCTGCCCACTCCTTTCCTTCTCGGATCTTCCCTCTAATTTGTAAGTTCTTTTTTTCTTCCACTGCATCTTCGTCCTCTTCATTTATATTTTCTGCTGGTGATTTCTTTGTTGGCCTTCTCTTTTGAAACTACTACAGGGTTTCAACATGTTTTTCCTCCTTTTGCTTATTTCATCCGCTGTCATGTGAAGGCTTCCTAGCTAAATTAATTTATGGATGGTTTACATCTTTTCCGATTATAAAAGGAAGCAACGACACTGCATTTTTTCTGCATCGATAAAGAACAACCATGAATTTTTAATTGATTTTTTAAGTGTGACCAACATGTATGTATATCAAATACTTGCAGTTTGTAATTTCTTAATAAATTGTTGTTAATGTGATGTGAATGGATCCTTATGCCTTTATCTATACATGTGATTCTTGAATTTGGCGTTTAATTGGTTTAAATAGACGAATGAAGGCTTACACGTATATCTTTCAAGGCTACTGGTATGTTTGGTTTACCTTTCAACTAATGTTGAGGGCAGCCCCAGCCTCGGTTGAGCCCAGTGTCCCATCTAAAATCTTGTTTGGGAGGGGAAAAAAATAAGTCGAACGAGCGGTATGACAAAACAAGCGTTAATAATGAAGCTAGGAAAAGGAGCTTATTGACGCGCGTTGCAAAATGACTTTGATCTCAGATTCTCTCTCCTCCTTATCTCCCTTGAATTACCTGAAACTACAAGCTGTCCCAAAATGGACTCCTGCTCTCAGGTCCAAATCTTCGACATTCTCACCGCCAACTTCGTCTTCCTAGTATCACTGAAACTTGCCGATCAGATAATCAGATCCAAATCTGCTATGAAGATCCCCATCTCGTGCCCTTGCGTTGATGGAATCCGAAGAGATCGATGTCCACAATCTACACAATGCAGGCATCGGACGCATTGCAGACCAAATCATTTGACGAATGGAGCGACGTTGGTGATAGCGTTGCTGTTTACGTGCTTCAACAATGTGAGAAATGGAAAATTATAGATGAAAGTGTAGATGACCACGGATAAGATATTGGAGAGGCATTTTTGTCAAATCTATTTAGATTGTTAAGATAGATTTATTATGTTTGTGATATAATTAGACATCAAATTGTAGTTCATACTAATTCAATATTTTGTAATCTATAAACTTCTCTTGATTTCTCATAAATGAATATTTTGAATTTTATTATTTAATTCAACCTTTTTAAATCTAAGATTTTTGACTTATCAATGTATTTATATTTGTAATCTGCTTTTCTAATTATAATTTTAAGTTCAATATTTTTCCTAAAAACATTAAATTAGTCAAAAATATATACAACAAAATTGATGTTCGTTTTTATTATTATACATCTCACTTATTTTTTGAATTAAATCATTTAAATAACTTTTAATTTGTCTAATTAATTTTTAAAAAAATTTAAATATAAATCACATTATAATCATAAATTTTTTTCCTAAACTCAATTTTTTAATTTTAATTGATTCTTAATTTTAATTATAAATTTTTTAAATCTAAACACACACTAAGTTTGGTTTGGTGTAAAGGTGAGGTGTGAAATGCTTGAGATAAACCGGAGGCCCCTTTCCTCTCGCATGCTAATGGAAAGGCAGGAAGGTCAAGGTTCCTGTAAAAGGGTTGAGTAGTGACTAAAATATTCTCACAATAATTCATATCCCAATTTTGCCCTTTGACTGCCACTACAATCATATGCAACATTTTTTTTTTAAAGAATTTTTATTATGCAACTTTCCTTGTATAGTTATATATTAAAAGTTCTTATATATCATGCCATAAGTTTTTTAGAGGATCTAACGTTGCTACTGCTTAAAATAATTAAAGAAGGTCAAGGCATTAATTTACAGTTGCTAGTGTTTGAAATAATTTTAAAACTATCATCAAGGATTTACAAGATGTCTTATAAATGCAAAGCTTCTTCTGCTTTATTTAAGGATTTAATTGCATGATATAAAAGGCTTCTTATTTTTTTATTTATTTAATGGAGTAACATTTAGAGGCGTGATGGTCGTTGAAGTAATTTACACATTCCTTTTCTCATTTGTCTTCTGATTCACACCAAACTAGAGGTAATTTTTACCCTTTCTCTCCTGTACATCCCGAGCGTAAGTTGGGTCTCCCTCTCCCTCTGGCCTATACTATACCAAGAACACGACACGGCAGATTCTCCCAAAATCCAAATTCCAAGGCATATATCCAATATTGTTCCGTTATAACATGATATTGTGTCCAACGGGAAATACTGACTTCGACATGTACGTGTCCCTGTTCGTAAAAATCCTTTCTGCCTCAATCACCTATCGCGAGGAAGACGTACGATTGGGTACAGAGAAAAAATATCTACAAATCAATTGTCTTAGCTTTCGTTGGACCATGTGCAATCAAACACCAGGCGTATGTATATGTGTGTGTTTGTGTATTGTTCGACTTCGTTAATGACTTCCATGTTCGAAGATTGTTTAAATACCACGTGTTTGTATATCGTTTTATACTATTACACAATCGCACATCAATTAAAAGGGCCTTGACCACGTGGCGATATCTGGAGAAAGCAGAGAATTGGACGGCAACGATGCATTCAACAATACCATGCACACCGTTTTGGTACTCCGCCCGGGAAAAGAAGGGGGGTCCTCTGAACTCTCCCACCCCCACCGGTTGAGGACTGAAAATACGGGATTTCGCGCCGCCGAGTCCGAGAGAACGGCACTCGCCCAAATACTGATTAGTTTATTTGAGATCTTTTTAACCTGCTGTTTGTTCGAGACTGAAAGCAACAAGTATTGCCATTTGAAAGTGTTCTATCGTGAACATAAACCGCCAACCCCCTTTGACCCAATATAATAAAAAAGAATTCCTCCTAAATTCTAACATTTCATTTCATATATAGGAGACTGAAATAAAATTAAATAATTAACTCAAACGATCTTATTGTCAATGATAAAAGACAAAACCAAAATAGAGCTGCAGATATGCACATCGCAATTGTTGTTTCCTGCATGAATCGTTCATTTTATTTTTCATATTTAGTAAATAACTGAGTCGAATAAAGTTGTTCCTCCCTTATACATGACAAGTAAAGCTAAAACTTGTATAGAAAAAAATAACAATTCATGCATGAAAAATGAATAATTAATATAGATGAAATTTACAACTCTTATTAATAATATAATACTACTATAAGTATAAACAAGTGAAATTAGACACATGACAAAATATTATCATTATTACCCCAACACTTAACCAAAATCACCATGGTGATGCTAGATTAACTGTTTTAAGTGTAGTTATAAAAGAACTACCCGTAATAGAAAGGAAAAGCCTTAACACAAAGGTCTACTATAGTTAAATTATTTAAAACCAAACAATTTATACTCTCTAATACATACTACTATAGTATAATAAAGTCTACAATAATAGAATATTTCAAAACTAAGTAAATTAGATTCAATGGAAACCAATTAATCAAAACCCAAATTAATACATGGTAGTAATAAAGATGGAATTTCAAGTCTGATAACTTAAATACATTAATTCTAAGTAAAAGCAAGTTATATTGGAGTTATAAAATACACGAAAGCATTGGATACTAATAAGACTTGAAAACATTTGACCATAGGGTCAAAAATGTTATTTTCCCATAAAATGAGTCATCCATCGGGATTAAGGAAAAATGCATCATGGCTAAAAACTTTTCATGACATGCATCATGACATATTGCATAAAATGGCTGATAATAATTTTTTGTCATAACTTTACTCCAAGGGTCAAACTTCTAGCTTGCTTTAAATCTTTATCTGACATCTAATTGAAATGATTTAAGTGTTTATATAAAGCTTACTTAGTGAACTATCAAATGTCACTAATTTCATTTCCTAATTATTTCATACTAAAGAGTTGGACACTCAAATTAAATTAATTACATTTTCACAGTTTGTCACATCAAGGGTGTCTAAAACTCAACCTAAGTACCAAAAACTCAACCTATCACCTACATCACATTCGAGGGACTTGGAATAACCTATGTAACACACCATAACAATCAAACACTAAATATAATTCAAATTCATCCCTCAACCCTGTGATTACTGTAACATCTTCAACTTTAAATCAAGATTTAATTAAGTTTAAATAGACTAATTAAATGATTTGTGAGGTGTGTGGCTAAAAAGGCCTAACGGGCATGTTTGATCTTAATTTCAATTCTAAACGTGAGTCTAAAGGAAAATTGGGTCACCCGGGAATGGAAGAGGAAGAATTTCTAAAGGAAGTGATTCTGTGCCATGCGTCACAACTTATGGTTGGTCCGCTGCGGTGCATGCATGACAACATGCCTAGAAGAGGCTCTTTGTGCCATACACCGCAGCACATGGTTAGAATTTTACAGTATTAAGTTGTGAACCTAAAGTAGAAGAGAAGAGGAAACAAAAGGAACCGAGAGAGTGACGAAAGATCTGAGCTAGAGCTTGAAGAAACTAATTATTAGGAGTAAATTGGAGCTCATAAACACTAAAAGTAAGCTTCCTTACTTAAATCTTTCTCTCTTCTTCCATTTTCTTGATAGTAGAGGTTAGAATTTAATTGTTAATGGTGATTTTCAGTCCATAAAAGTTATGGGTCCAAATTAATTAACTTAAATAGAGTTAATGAGAGTAGATTGAGCTAAGTAAACTTGGTATTTATGGTTTTATGATGATTGATGGTTGAAGGACATTAAATATCTAAAATTCTCATAAATTTGGTGGTTGAAAATAATGTGGTTGCATTAATGTCCATTTAAGAGCTTAATATTATTAATGAGAGTTAAAGAAAGCTAAAAAGTCTTATGGGTACTTTTACATGAGTCAAGAATAAATCTTGATATTAAAATGATGAAATGTTAGTGAAAAATAGTCAAAAATGAATATTGATGTTTTGCATGGTAAATACTTGTAGTGTAACTACCATTGGCACCATTCAAGCTTTTTGAAAGCTTTGAGAGTAAGTATTTAAGGGGTGAAACCTTTGACTTCTCAAATGTTTGAGATAACTAGGAGAATTTTATCTTATGCTTGTGTATGTTTATTAGTTTATTAATTTATGATCTATCATTGAAATGTGTAAAATAAAAAGAAATGCAAGTGTGGCTTAATTTGTTAGGAAATCTAGTAGATCCAATTTGTGAGTTTTATGCTTTGTGGTGTAAAATTTTCTTGGGAACAATAGTGGTGAATTTTATATTAATGTTTATTGAGAGTTTAATGATTCTGCAAATTGAGAAGTAATATGAATCTTTGTTAAGAGAAGTTCAATGATATTTTAAAATATGAAGTTCAATAATTTTGAAAGTATGAAATACAATAATTGTGAAGTTAAAGTTCAATGACTTATTTATTTTAAAGTTCCATGAAATGTGATTAAGAAGTTCAATTATTGTGTAATGATGAAGTTCAACAAAAATTGATTTGTAAAGTTCTATGAACTGTATATTTGTGAGTTATGGCATGAATGTGCATGGCATGATCTTGAGAGGCGGGAGTTCGCCTAAAAAATAGAATAGATGATAAAATCCATGTAATAAAGCCCATCTATGTGATGGTTTTTGTGGATTGATTCTATCCATATTATCCCACTTGTTCAATGAGGGACTGTCCCACTAGTTCAATGAGGGACTCAAACCTAGCTAGTTATTTATCGGTCCAATAAGGAGGTTAGTTTAGGGTGTATGACATCCCATGGTGTGAGAAATGGGAAAAACTGTAATTCATAAGTGAGTTGGGTGCGCCTTGGCTAGGTAATCCCTTCACAAGTATTTAGACTAGGGAAGTCAAAGAATATAGACTATTTCATTAAGTTATAACCCATGATTTCATGTCAAAAAAATAAGAAGGATATAAAGAAAGTGTGATCATGTACATAGTAAGTAAAGGCATTTGTTGTCTATATTGAGTCCATAATGATGGCATCTTGAGTTGAGTCTTAATTTCTACTATTATGTTTGTCAATGATTTTTTGTGACCAACTCTCTTATATAAAAAGTACTAAAAGCACTGTTTCTCAAGTAAATGCTATTATGTGAGTTGAATTGTAAATATCTAATTTTAATTGTTTCACATGGGTTAAAGTAGTAATATTAACCATTACTTGTATTTAAACTAATTAACATGCATTAGTATGGGTTAGTCAGAGCTTGGTTACTGAGTAGTTGTACTCATCCCGTCATCTTCGATATTATAGGAAATAGCTCAAGAGGAGTGGACAAAGAAAAAACACCCAGAGGCTTAGGATCGTGATCCCTTGTAGCATGCCTCCTTATTTTGAGTAAACTTATGTGTATGATAACTTTAATTGTCAACTAGGATTTCTATTTTGTTACTTGCATTATATGAGATGTAAATTGTAATGGTATTTTGGGCCTTAGAGAGGGAGTTGATGATTATGTGTCATGGTGATAGTGTTAAAATACTAATACAAGCAAGGGTTGAGAATATTATGTGATGATCTGGGAGAACTTGATAAAAATTGTGGTAAACTTTTCCTTTCCATGTTTTTGAGTTTAAGGGGTTGAATAGTAAAAATTTGATCTGAAAATATTCCTTGTGTTATGGTGTATTACACGAGTTAGTTTTGATGATTTGTATGTGGTTATATTGGTGTTAGTGGTTATAAGTTCTTGAGATTTGGTTTGGATACTTGAAATTGTGAAATCTGTTACAAAAGTGTAAGTTTTGAAAAGGGTATCTAATCTTTGTTTTAAGAAAAATTTGAGTTTGAGACCAATGCCATTAGTTAGAGCTCGAGAAGAGCTTTTTGTAAATACTTAGTTCGCATCATTCGGACGTCAAATAGAGATTTGAGATGTGTTGGAAGTTGGCCCTAATGCTATCAAAATTGATAACAGAATTCACTGTCAAAATTTGTGCACTTGTGTCGTGGTGTATGGTGTCTCGAGCGTGTGTCACAAAAGCGAACACGCTTTAAAATTTTTCAAAATTTCTTTTGTTTCAAATTCTTAAACAAATGTACTCACTTATATAATGATCCTTTGCTTTTGTGTATTTGTGAACTTTGATTTGTCTGATTACAAGACTTGAAAATGATTTTAGTTTTATAAACTTGGGGTCCCCATTTTGTTAACCAATGAAAATTTTATATTTTAATAATTATTATAATTCCATTTCCTAATTAATTGAGACTAGAATTTAATTATGGGATTAGAAGGAGGATGATATTACACTAAAAATAGATGGAGAGGGTTTCAATAATAAATCTCAATATAATCATTTACAATCATCCATATTACTATAACTATACTTACAATAGTTTTTTGGCTATAAGGCCACTTTTACTAATCTAACCCTTAACCACAATCATTTAGATAATCGTATGATTAACCTTAAATGGGTTACCCAACTATGTGTAAGCATTTTTAAAATTCAAATTATATAATTTTCACAATCAGGATCCCAAGTTTTCAATATGAAAACAATAAAAACAAAGCTTAATCAAATCTATTTTGATATTAAAAGAGTTATGAAAACTCAAGATACCATTTACAATTTTAAAATTTTAAAAACAGTTGAAAAACCAACACATTAAAAAATGAGAGATGCGTTATTGCATGACACCCTTGTGATTTTACAACATGTTGTTGTCATTTGATAACAGTTCTAGCTAACTTTTGGCTTGCTCAAATCTTTGTCTAACATCCAATTGAGGTAATTTAAGTGTTTAAAAAAACTCTTTTCATGAATTAGTTAATGACACAAGTTTTACCTCAAAAAGATTTCACACAAAAAGAGTTAGATGCTCAAATACATTTTCTTTACTTTTCATATTTTTTCCATCGCAAGGGAGTCCAAAAGTAAACACACGTGCTAAAAGTCACAACTAACACCTAGACTATACTCAAAAGACCTAGAATTACCTATACAACACACCACAGTCACAATATTTCACTTATATCTCAATTTCAACTTTCAACCCCTTAATATCATAAGTAGAAAGGGAGGTCTAGCATTGCTTTTAATAATTTAACATCAAATACAACATCATAGTTTTCTTTACATTTGCACTAGTATTTTGGTTCTATTAGAAATAATAAAATCTACTTACAATGATTTTAGAGCCCAAAATACAACAATTAAGTCATGCACATAACATAATGCAAGTATAACAAAAGCATGCAATCCTAGTTGGCAATATCTTATAATCACACTTAACAAACTAAGACAAGATGTGTATTGGATAGGTAGTAGAGTTAGGTGTCATAAAGGATAAGAAACTTTCCTAACCTGTCATATGATTGCAACAATAAAGTCAAAATACTAAGTAGATTTATCTGTGACAGTAGATAAAGTAGGAGATGGGCTAGATGAACTAGAGATAAATATGCACAATAAAATTTCAAGTTCAATCAAAGAGGATCCTAAAGTAGGATAAGCAAAATAATATTTTTCCAACCAAAGACAATAATTGCAACCATTCAAGGTAACTAATATAGATTGAGCAACATCTGAATTTTTTTTAAGGAAAAAAAGGCTTACAAAAGAGAATGATAGATTAAAACACATAAACCAAGATTGTAGTGTGAATGGCATAGCACTCACACTAGGAAACTAATCAACAATCTGACTTTTGAAAATGACGTGTTGGATATTCTTTACAATTTAAACATGATCAAATGGTTAATGAAACTGAAAATGTCAATTTACTGAAACTGTCATGTGGATATGCAAAAATAGATTTAAGATGGATCTGAACTCATGACAAAGGACAACAACATTATTGCAAAGAAAAGCTAACATTCTTCAAAAACTAACTTATCATGGAAAAAAATATTATATGACTCTAGTACCATGAAAATTATCAGAGATCAGAGAAATAAATTAGAGAATAATTGAAAAATGTCATGCTTCTATTATTGAAATAAAAGGTATACTGTACACACAAAGAAAATAAATAATACAATAATGATTAATAATTATATAATAATATCAAATAATATATCCTAATAATGATTGAGATATATACACAATAATTATAAAAAATATTTGAAAAATATTTTAAATAACAGCTGAAAAGACAGAGATGTATAACAAAAACTTCTCATTTATAAAGCGCACAATCATAATCATCTCCTCTGCCCATAATGCATCGCAGATCACACTTATGATTGCAAGTTCTTGCTGAAGGTGGCTGACCGACGGCCACAAGTTCGTTTTCATCATCATCACCTTTGTAGAAATCATCTCCATCATAGGAATCTTCAATCTGGAAAAATCATCTTCGGCTATGGGTGCTTCGTGGTCTTTATTTTCTTCAATGGCGCGGGTGAAAAGAACAGAAAATGAAGATAATTTGTTGAGATGTTTTAGGAGGCAATGAGGAAAGGAAAAGTGACGATGAAAAAATAATAATAATAATAAAACTTCCAATTTTTCCCCTCCTTTTTTAATTATAATTATAACGAAAAATAAAAACTATCCAAAAAAATAGAAGAGATTATTCTATTTTTCATAATAGATAATTAATTTTAAAATAATTTATCTGATTTTATAATTTTTTATTTTAATAAATATAAAATAAAAATAAAAAAACTTAATTTTTGATAAATATAAATGTGTGTTTTGTAAATGAAAAATCTTTTTATACACCTCTCTTTTCTCAGCTATCAGATAAAAAGCAGAGTTATAATTTTTCACTTCCCGACCACCGCACATAATCCGGATCCCAAATCCGTTTGTATTTCCATTTGATATAATAAATTATAAAAATAATTAATTAAATAATAAATTTTAATTATAATTGATTATATTATAACGAAATTTATTTGGATATCGTTTTTTTAAAATTAATCTTAACAAAATTAAAGATATTTAAATAATTTATTCAGAACCAATTTTAATTGTATAAATTATTATAAAGGACATTGTATTTTCAAATTAAATTATTAATAAATTTATATCTAATATTATTAAAGTTGTTAATTTTATTTAAGAAGTAAAATATATTATTAGTTTTATTTTTATTAAATTTTGGGCATTTTTATAATTTTTTTCTGAGTCTTTCTTCGTAATTTTTTTAATGTTTTTTGATGGATTATCTGCGCTTTCAAGAAAAATTAATTTTAACCAATAAAATTGATTACATAATTTTTATGTGTTTGAATATGTTTTTGATTAATCGATTTTTGCAGTGAATTAATTGATTATTTTGCTTAACCAAACAGGCACATAGTCAAGAGCCTTGGCAGGAACTTCGCTGGAGGTGATGGTGTCCCGGTTGAGCTTGAGAAGGAAGGCGGCGAGATTGATGCACTCGAGGGAAGCCTCATAAATAGCTGGATTGGGGGAATCAGGGAGCTTCTTGCGATTCAGAATCGGAGCCAGGTAGTTGCCAACTTGTCAGTTAAAAAGTCAACTAATGGTTACTATTGACGTTAAGGTAATACTGCACTTTTTTAAAAGTTGTGGAATAATATTACTCAAAACGAAAGCTTAAAATACGAAACGTCTCTTGTAAATAGAATTCTGAGATATTTTACCCTTCAACCTTAATATATGGAGTAATGTAATATCCATTTGAATTTCAATTAAATATAATAAATTATAAAAATAATTAATTAAATAATAGATTTTAATTATAATTGATTATATTATAACGCAATCTGTTTGAATATTTTTTTAAAATTAATTTTAATAAAATTAAAAATATTTGAATAATTTAATCAGAATTAATTTTAACTATATAAATTATTATATAATTTAATTTTTAAATATCAGATATCTATTTTTTGATAATACAAAGTTTGAATTTTATTAAAAAAAAAGAAAGTTTGATTTTATTTTTATTAGATTATGTACTTTTTTTGTAATTTTTTGAGTGTTTTTTTATAATTTTTCCCAACGTTGTTTCACAGACTTTTCCGGAACGCTCAGATTATCAGCTTGCAGAAAAAATCCATTTTTGGGCCAAAGGTCGATTAACCAAAAACAGGGGTGTTTGGATAATTTTGTGAAAAATTGATTTTTCCACCCCAAAAATGGATTCTAAACCATATCCAAACACACACGTAGTATAACAGTGAGAGGGCAAGGTGGCCGACCGGATTGGTTCTGGCCTTTTTGACTTATCAATCAACCCGGAGTTTCCCGGAACAACCCTTATTTTCTTGGCAAATGCTATGCCAACCTCATTTCATTTCCAAACACGCTATTCTACCAATTAATATATGTATTAATTTGTTATTCATTTCCTTGCTAGTTACTAATTCTATATTCTGACTTTGAACGTGGTGAGGGCAATCATATCTGAATATTATGCATATCATTCAAAATTCTAACAAAGTTTTATATAAAAAAAATATACATTTTTACTCTTAAATTATTTTTTTGAGAGTATCCTGCACTCTAAACTATTTAGTATATTATTTTTGTCCTTGAAGTAATTAAAATATAATATTTTCTACTCAATGTTAAATAATAAATGTTAACTATCAATATGATCTGAGAGAATATAGTTTAATTATTTAAGAAACGTGAGTATTTAACGTAAGGTGAAGAATGTTATATTTTAATTATTTTAGAAGTAAAAATGTTATATAAAAAATACTCATCAGATAATATTTCAGAATAAAAACACCCTCACTACATGTCCCTTCAGAGAGATGTACGAGATGCAGATGCAGCGACGACAACGATAGGAAATAATTTATAAATTCGATAAATGCAAGAAGGAGCTTTCCTCGCTGATGATCCGCCCGAGGACAAAATACATATATGAAAAGATAAACAACAATATTATATATAGTTTATTGGTTACGTTTTTTTGTTGAAGATATTCATTGACTTTGCCGGGCCTCGTGTACGGTGTACCCCATCGTTCTGCATTATATAGAAGAGTAAACGCTTAAGCATACATGACCAAGTCATATGCATACAAATTCTAGCTATAAAATATTTTCCAAACTTTCTCAACGATACACAGAAATGACAAGGCCTGCTCAAGAGCAAGGAAAGTTCCCATTGATGAATCAAGTCTTTAATTTTGATTGCTTCCTCTAAAATATATAAATACATATAGTGTATAATGGAATAAGCTAAGCATGCTTGATCATCATCATCAGCAGCAGCATTTTAGACTTGGCCTCCGATCTCTGATAGTTTCCCCCTCAGACGTTGCCATTCAATTTGTCTGGCTACTCACAGCAGGCTTAGAGCTCACTCCGTGTGTATTGCTATCGCAAATCCTTCAAAGCGCATATGTTATCGACCGTTTAATGATCAGTAGAATGCAATTTTGTTGGATGGTTAAGCCTCAACTTTTAGCAGTCATCTTCATCTGTATTCTCGGCCATACCAGGGTTGACTGCTTTTCTTTCAATTTCCCCACCTTTGACGAACAAGAAGATCAAAATCGATTAATACTGAGTAAATTTTCCCGTATATTCCGTGAGGCCATCCAAGTGACGCCTGATGCTTATGGTGAAGACTTGAGGAACAGGTCCGGAAGGGCCTTCTACAACAAGGCATATAGATTATGGAGCAAGAAGAACGAAAAAACTGCATCATTTAATACCACCTTCGTCCTCAATATCAGCCCCGACACTCCTTCAAACCCAGGTGCAGGCGAAGGTTTGGCCTTCGTGCTAGCCGCTGACAACAGTCTCCCGCCCAACAGCCATGGAAGATGGCTTGGCATCGTGAATTCTTCCACAAACGGCACTTCTGCTGCTGCCATATTGGCCGTGGAGTTTGATACCAGACAAAACTCACCCGAAGATGGCCCAACCGGACATGTTGGCGTGAACGTGAACAGTGTTTACTCCATCAAGCAGTCTCCGTTACTTCCCTTGGGGATCAATATTTCATCCGGCATCAATGTGACGGTGAGAGTTCAGTACGCTAACGATGTGATTTCTGTTTTTGGTTACATGATGAATGGAACCAAAGCACAAGACATGAACCTCTTGCTTCAATCTCCACCTCTCAATCTCACCTCATATCTCCCACAGAAGGTATTTCTGGGGTTCTCTGCATCCACCAGTAATTTCAATGAGTTGAACTGCATCAGAGCCTGGGAGTTCAACGGTGAAGATATCGGGGACCGAAATCAAAAGCTACTGTGGGTTTGGATCACAGTTCCAACGGTGGTGGCTATCGCAGGTGTGGTGGGATTTTTCTTGATTTGGAGGTGGAAACGAAGCAGGGAGATAGCAGAGGATGCATACCCGGGGATAGAAGACCAGATTCAGTGTTCCTCAATGGCTCCAAAGAAGTTCCGGCTGAGGGAGATCAAGAAGGCAACGAGCAATTTCAATTACCAGAACAAGCTCGGGGAAGGTGGTTTCGGAAAAGTGTACAAGGGAATCCTGGGAAGTAAGGAGATAGCTGTGAAGAGAGTGTCCAAGGATTCACGTCAAGGGAAGCAAGAATTCGTAGCAGAAGTCACGACAATAGGTAGCCTCCACCATAAGAATCTGGTTAAGCTGATAGGGTGGTGCTACGAGAGAAAAGAACTCCTCCTCGTCTACGAGTTCATGCCCAACGGAAGCCTAGACAAGTACCTATTTGGGAGTTCCGAGGGATCATCAGGTCAAAACCTTCGCTGGGAAACCAGATACAGTGTGATATACGGGGTGGCTGAAGCGCTTGACTATCTTCACAACGGATGCGAGAAGAAGGTGATTCACAGGGACATCAAGGCAAGCAACATTATGCTGGACTCAGAGTTCAACGCGAGGCTAGGAGACTTTGGACTGGCCCGAACCATCCAGGAAAGGAACGAGACTCACCACTCCACGAAAGAGATAGCTGGAACACCAGGTTACATGGCCCCAGAGACATTTCTGACAGGGAGGGCAACAGTGGAAACAGACGTGTACGCTTTTGGGGTTCTGATAATGGAAGTGGTGTGTGGGATGAGGCCAGGGAACGCGTGTGCCCAGAACGACTACAAGAATAGCATAGTGTACTGGGTGTGGGAGATGTACGGAAAGGGAAGAACATTGGATGGAATGGATAAGAGAATGAAGAAGGAGACAGAGGAGGACGAAGAACAACCGGAGAGAGTGATAGTGCTGGGGCTGGCTTGTTGCCATCCGAATCCGCACGAAAGGCCATCCATGAAGACGGTACTGCAGGTTCTCACAGGCGAGGTGGCTCCACCGGCGGTCCCTAGAGAACGGCCGGCTTTTGTGTGGCCGGCCGCTCCCCCTTCCTTCAATGTCAATGACAACTCCATTAATTCTGCAGCCCAGCTCACTCCTCCCTTCACTCAGCTCACCGGCAGATGATCGTCATCGTAATCACTTCAGTTGGCTACTGTTTTCCGTCAACCCTACGCCATCGTGTATATAGCCTGATATCCTATCACTGTAGATATACGGTGCTTAACGAACTTTCTTCTTAATTAGTTCTGTGTAAATTGATTTTCTCCGGGGTCGATGGTTAAGTCAGCGTACCTGCTTCAAGTTGTAGTCAACTTTTGGACACCAAATTGTACTATAATATTTATAATTACCCTGTCAGATGCAATTTCATTTAGCTGTTTTATCATTTAATCTCCTACCCCCTTTCTCTAGTCTCAATGGCTGTGCCCTGCTTTTTTTTTTTTTTTTTACCGAAAGTCGATGTCAAGATTGATTGTGTAAACGAATTGTCTGATTGAGATTTAAAAAGAAAAAGAAAAGAAAAATTCAACTCTGCTGCCAAAATCCAATTAAAATTAACCACATGCAATATATAATTACAAAGCATGTCCGGCGTTTCTTTGGCTTCAAGGTAATTACAATTTTGAGAATTATAGGATGCTAATCTGATTTCGGCAAAGAAATATTTTTGCATATGATCATTTGACTTTTATGTTTGGAAATAAATCATGATTAGATTACATGTTTACTGGGTTTTATGCAAGGAAAGGAAGACACAAGATTATTCATTATAGCAACAAAGAAAAAAGAAAATGGCAAAATTAAGGTAGATAACGATCGCACGTTGATGTTAGAAATCTTCGCTGCAACTGTCACAATAATCCACTTACATTCTCGGAAGCGTTAAAAGGTTCGAAAAATGAACTATTTTATTTTCATAATGATATTGATGATTATATTAATTGAGTGATCATTAAATCTTGTAAATAATTCTTTATCAGGACACCTTCAAGCAAACTTCGGACCTTGCCAACTTACCAAGGGAGTGAGAGGGCAAAGTGAACAAAGCTGCAAATTCTTCGTTTGGTTCAAGAAACTGCATGAAGCGTGGGGAGATCGTTGCCAAGTACTTCTGTTTAACGACTGGCGTGATTTGTTAAATGATAAATTTATTCTATATTTTATTAAAGATTAAAAATATTAAAATAAAACAATCAACATTCGATTTTAAAACAGACCATATTTATGGTAACTGGTAAGTATCCCGTGCCCGTAGGCATGAATTTTAGATTCACGTTTCCTCACATCTAGAGAAAGCAGGGCAACATTGTTATGCTGACAAGCAATTTTTGGGGCAATCAAAATGGTTATAATATTCCACTCAAAAATGGTTCTAATATACAAAAATAAATTAACACAACATTTTGTTAGCTGATTTTCGTTCCACGTTTGTTAAGCAATCCATGGTGATAATCAACTGCAGAAATCCAAGAACATGAGAAGTTCATGTATCATCAGTCTGCACGGTGAGGTCCTGCACACCCAAGTCATGGTATAGACCATGCACAAGTCCTAGTAATGGACGATCATCCACCCCTTTCCTCACCTGCCAAGTATAATAACTCGCTAGAGTCAGACTTCAGTAACAGCTCCCAGGAAAGAAAAAAAAATTGAGGTAAGTATCTTTAGACATGTATCCTAGCATGTTGTTAACTTGCTTCACTGTGTTTGGTTTCATGTTCGATATAGCTTGGCTTCCAGCATGAGACGAAAACACACTCTTACTCCTTTTTTCAGAACCGCCAAGTACACACCTAGCGGCAAAGGGGAGGGGAAACAAATGTTAAATGGGGAATCACCTGAATTGAGAGCGAACCAACCACATGACCAGGAACTAACTCCCAAAAACGAGCCTGTGAAACTTCCAGCACATCTTCCCGAGCAGTTATCTAAAGAAAATTGAAGGTATTAAAAAATACAAAGCATTAAAGGATCCCCACGTATATTCAAATGAAAACTATTAAAAGATCATAAATCACCGATAGCAAAATACAGCTTTTCACCCTTTCCTTTCCCCAAGGGACTGGAATTGTTTAGAGAGAGCTTGCATACATTTAAGCACCCCCTGTTAAAAGCTAAAACCAGCCCTATAGCCTACTTTACTCACAGAAACTAAAGCAATAACCTGTCTCAAACATTTGCTCAAAGCAGAAGTTGGAATACTAGGAGGTGCCATTTGGAGCAAGATACCACCAGTTGTCCTAAAGAGTGGCAAGACCAGTGTAAAAACCGCAGCAGAAACAAGTCCCAAACACAAGACTTCTGCATTCTGGACCCTATAAATAAAGGTAAAGAAATTACAAAATCAGAAGAAATCAGAACGAAAACTCATCATTCCCTTATTATCTCTCTCTCTCTCTCTCTCTCTCACACACAACTTTTATTGCAAAATAATGTATCAGGAAAAAAACGGGTTTTTACCCAATGGAAAGTAACCAGGATGCCAGTATCAAACCTGCACTGAGAAACCATTAAAGCATGTTAAGTTAAATAAAAAAACGAACTAAGAGAATGAAACTGATTGCAGTTGCAAGGGTGTCGCTATCCTTCAAATACACAATGATGTCCATAGAGACCAGCATATCTACCTGCGAATAGAATCTGCTAGAACATGCAGGAAAACGGAATGATGATTCATATCTTCAGCATTTCTATAAGCTGCAAGCAAAAATCCAAGAAAAACAGATAACAAATGGCAATAATCAAGCATCAATCATCCATCAATCCACACCATCCCATTTGAATAAGGAAACATTACTCAAGGCTAGCAGCCGGAAGAATAAAATGTTCAAATATACTCACTGAGATTAATCCGGGCATAATTCCTGAAGAACCATACACCAATGAGATTCACAACTAAATTGGTCACAGCTGAAACAATCAAGTAATGCCTACAAGAATATCATTATCAGCATCAGCAGATAGATACTGAAGAAAATAATAGAATTTAAGAACCAAAAATCCCAACCAAAGAAACAAATTTGCATGTATTAGGGTGTAAAAACTTGAATGCATCAGCAATCAGCCAAAAGATCCCATAACGGCTTCACATGGATGGGTTTTCTTTCCATTTTCTCACAGATAATACCATTAAGCACATGTCTTACACACATTACGTTTGAAAAGATCACAAATAATACACATGTATAGGACAAAGTGTCTAAGTCGACTAATTAACAACAGGTTTATGGAATATAACCATGATAGATTACAAATCAATGGTATCATGTCAAGATGAAAACACAGTAACAGAAATTGTCTGGCTAAAAGTCTTGCAGTCTAGAGCCACGCATTATTTTCCAAGTAAAAAACACATTTTCTTCGTTAAGCATGTTCAAATATCAGACAACGAAAAGGAGCTTAAAGTTAAGACTTAACTGCTATAGCAAGTACCTTGAGTTCCAAGCATGTATGAAATAGAACACATGAACAGAAAAATTAATTGATTGCAAAAATACTGAATCTTCTCCATGCTGAATGTGTATATAAAATGTAATACAAAAACTGCGATAGTCATTGGTCACACAAACTTACTTGTGCTCTGATTCATCTTGTATGAATGCGTGAAGTGCTTCAACCGCAAGAGAAAATGACATAAACAAAAGGAAAAGCTGTCTACACAAGTAGCAAACAAAATAAGGAAGTTCAACATGTTAGTGCAAATTGAGAGAGAGGGGGGTGCAAGTAGTGCCTTTGACCTTCATAATTGATATAATAAGGTGAAAGCAAAATTTAAAAAAAAAAATCCAGTTCATCAGATGACTGAGAATATCAAAATACCAAAATAAGTAGTGCCAACAATGATTAAAATCTCAAACCTAATCCCACACATCAACAACACTACAAGAATCTCGACTGACCCAAAAAAAAAAAAAAAACTATGCCAGACTCCATTTAACAAATATACAAATTTTGTATTTTTTTTATAGCTAATGGTGAGATTAAAAAAAACAAAAGAAAAAATCATGTATAAGTCCCATGAAGCAAACTTATTTACAAATAAGTCCCACAAAATTCAGAAACTACAACCAAGTCCCTTGGAACCTAAGTATAATTTGAAATTATGGTCAAAAGACAATAATGCCCTTGTTAAAAATACAATATATCAATCAAATAATTTATAATTACTTCATTAGTAATATACAACTATCACTTTTTATGGCTATAATTTCATATATCTAATAGTTAAATTGATAATGCATTACTAAAAAATTTAACACTAATTATTTACAATTATTTCATCACTAATTTACAACTATCAGTTCAATTTTTTACAACTGTAACTTCGTATATCTAATAGTTAAGAGGTTTGAATATCTGATGTAAAAAGTTGAAGCTATAGCTATAAAAAGTTAAAATGATAATTGTAAATTATTTGATAAATGTAATATATTTTAATAGAAGCATTATTATCTTTGCACCCTAATTTCAAATTATGCTCAGATCCCAAGAGACCTGGCTATAGTTTTTAAAATTTATGGAACTTATTTGTAAATAAGCTTACTCCACGGGACCTATATATAATTTTTCCTAAAAAATGCATGTCAAAATTTTTAAACTAAATTATCCTTTTTTTGGGGGGGTGTTTCAGTACAAATACACTTTTAATATTAAAAATGCACATGCTATGACTTTGCATTGACCGCCATTAGTTTTAGAAAGGATCATTCTATAACTTGATTTCTGTAATGTAATGTTAAAAACTCTAGTTGCAAAGGATATTTTAAATACTTACAGTATTTGTAAATGCAGACAAAACTTCTAGCCTTTTATACCTGAAATTAGAGGATAGTATGTAAATCAGAAATACTGACGGACAGCAGTAGTTCAAAACTCATGATCTCTGTCACCTAGACATAGGACAAGTCCTGCACGTGTGCATCTGCCTTTAAGAAATTGTGAGACAAATTCATATTGTTTTTTGTCACATCTCACATGCAAGAATAAGAATTTGCCACAGAATTCGTTCATCTTGATTTTATCTTTGGAAAGATCGCATGTTGTGCATTAAGTTCATCTTATTGAAAGAAAAATTGGAAAGAATGTTTTGCAATATATATCAAAGGTTAGGGGAGACAGACATTTTTTAAACAAGATAGTCCTCATGAAAAAAAAGTTGACAGCGCTAGAAACCAACATAGTTGAGTATCCGAACCTCAAACAGTGCATATCATTGAAGATAATTTTCAAACAGAAGGCTTACCCATATGTATAATCTCTATCAGCCTTCTTCCTTGAGGCCGCCATAACAAATAATGAAAATGTCAGAAGACCGCATCCAAAAGTCAAATGAAATGCATCAGACACCAAACCTGAAATCAGATGTATGAAATCGGAAACCGAAGTCATCTGAGGCTCAACTTTCAAATTGAGCAGACGTGAATGATTTTATGTTCAATCCATAGCAGTTTGCTCACCATGGACGAAGAAAAGAGGATATGGGAAAAGTTATTTTAGCAACAAATCTTGTCTACGAATTATTTGTGAAAAAAATTGCGAAACTGAGGGTAAAATCCGCATTTTCCCCCCAATAAAGTTCATACTTCCGTTGGAGGGCTCTCAAGAATGAGAAGCACAATCCTCAAAGCATCCAAAAGCCTTGTAGGATATTTAAATTGCAGAATAGCAGCCCAGCAAGAAATATCAATTTTACTCATTTTGAACACCTTTTAAAGGAAAGGTTTATAGTTGTATGAAGCAATTATTAATCCATTATGAGAAATTAATGATCTTACCTACGCGCCCAGTAAAGAGGCCAATGAATAACTCTGCAGTGGAGTAGGCTACATTCAGGGAAATCATAAAAAATAGTCTCTTCATATATCTATGCCCAGACCTGATGTTTCGAAAAACGGAGAAAATAAGAGAGGACAAAGAGACTTTCTCCGGGTACTTTCCCTCAGAAAAGTAGTGATCTTGGCCTGACCAATAATGCCCCCGAGGAATGTCTATGCTGGAGTCGGTCCGGGAAAGTAAAGGCCCTCTGGAATTGTTCGAAGGGAATGAAACGGGCGAGTGCGGTTCTTGCGATTGCTTAAACGAAGCTTGGCGTGAGAACGCGAATCTGCGATCACTGGCACCAAAGCCGAAATCCCCATTTAGAGAGCTCCGAGGGTGGTACGAGACCGCCGTCTCCATTGATCGCAAGATGTTGAGATACAGAAAAGGGAATATTGAGACGGCGAGAATAAGGAATGCAGATCAGCATGGAATTTTCACGACAACATTTATAGAGAAGACAGGAAATCCAAGTAAACAAAAAGGGAAGAGTATCGGTGATTCGGAATTGTACTTTTCAAGTAAGGTAGTTTAGAATTGGATGATCAAAGGGGGTTTCAAAGTTGAAAACAAACGCAACGTTGACTACAAGGGAATAAAGCTGCGGCTGAAACTGAAACCTAAATCAGTCACAAAGAAGGCAGTGAGGTGAACTAAACTTGAAATTTCTACCATTTAAATAAATTCACATAAAAAATAAAAGAAATCAGAACTAGAAATCAGCACCGTAGATTTGGACGTGGGCGCCGCCGTCACCGATGCTGTCGTGTTATCCTTCTGGGAAGATCAAGTTGCATTTGACCCTTCAGTATCAAAAAGTTGCCAATTTAACTCTTATCAAAACCATTTGTTACATTTAACCCATGCTGATATGAATAATAAGAGCTTTTGTGATTTAAGTAAGTTGTTAAAAGTTCAAATTCTTTCTCAAATGTATCTCCCAATCTAATTGAGAGAAATTTATCTTTTTCTTTCAATATTCTGAAGAAAATTAAATTTCGAATACTCTCTGTGACTCAGCAAAAAACAATTATTCTTTACATTTTTTATAATAATTAAAATGGGATACAACTTATTTTAAATGATACTTCATTTCGCAGATTGGTTAATCATTTTTCTGAACAAATTTTTTCTAACAATAAATAATAATTTCATATTAATGTGACTTAAACTTAAGTTCATTGTTTAAGGTGCACTATGTATTGTCACTTTAAATGAATTGTTAATCTCACCTCCCAAAAACAAAAAAAACACTAAAACCCTGATTGAATGTAATTTTAGATTCTTGAGATTAACATATAACGTATGATTAGTGAAGTTCATAAAGAAAGTTTTTTAAAAAAATAATAATAATAATAATAAGGGCAAAAGAATCATGCATTATCACTCACCATGAGCTTATTGCCTCTAATATTTGCATGTGAAAATAAAATAAATTGATAATGGCATCTTAATTATGGCTGTGCAAATATTTAGTTGTTCTGTCTAATCCGAACAAACTCAGTCTAGCCCAGTAAAAAAATTCAAAGAAATCAAAAGACCAACCAAACTTCTCAAATTGGATCAGACAATAAATAATTTTAGAACACTCAATCCGGTTCAATCTTAAAAAATAATTTTAATCATTTTTAATGTAACATCCCAATTTAAATTTTAATAGTTAATTTTGGTTAATAGAAATTTTAAAAAATATTTAGAGGTAAGCAAATTAGTAGAAAATGATTACTAAATCTAACTTAGGATATAATTCTAAATTAAAATTTTTTTAAAAAAATTATTATTAATTAATTAATTAAAAATATTATTAATTATTATTATTATTAAAAGAGAAAAGAAGAAAAGGTATGAGAAAAAGAAAAAAAAAAGAAGAAGAAGAAGAAGAGGAGAAGCACTTTCGGCATCCCGCATGCTGCAATCATTACGTATATATAATAATAAAAAAAAGGGAGAAAGAGGAAAGAAGAAATAAAAAAAATGTGAGACCTACTAAATTTTTATAAAAACTCACATGTTTTTTTCATTTCTTCATTCATTCCTTCGTGCGCGAGCTGAGGCAGAGTGAGCGTGAGTCGCCGGTGCGAAAGATCTGAATTTTTAAGGTAAGAGTTTTTAATAGGATATTTAGGGTGTGATATTAAGCTTTTCAAGACTAAGTAAGTCTTCTAAAAAATTTTCTTAATCATCCTTCCTCTTTGGTTTCTGATTTTGTGGTAGTAGAAAATTTAGGATCTGGAAGAGGGATGAATTTATGTTGAATAAATGTGATTTATGAGGTTGTTAGTAGTATAATAAATGTTCTAGAGTATAAATTTGTTGATGATCTTTGAATTTGTGGCTTATGAATCAAATTTTAAACTAGATCTGAAAATATATGATGATTTATTAAGGTTTAGATGATTATTTGGGATGAAAAATGAATTATTATGACTATAGGATTATGATTCTAAGCTAGAGACTCAATTTTTAATTTTTGGGTATTTTAGGTGCGAATTTATGAAATAAAAAGAAAATTTTGATAATAAAAATTAGTTTAAAATTTGATTTTTAGATTATTAATGTTTATTGATGAGTAAAAGAGGAGTTCAAAATTTTACTTAATAGTATTAACTCTAAATTTGTATTAAGATTGAGATTAGGAATTATGTTATATTTTTAATTCTATTATTAGAATTATTTTATTAGTTTCAATAATTGAAACTAATATTTATAAATAATATGTTACTTGTAGATTGTGTTATTGGTGAAAATTGTGGTGGGAGAGAAATTGTAAGGAATAATTTATTGAAAAAGCCACAAGGTAACCATGCTTCTAATTTGTGATTAGTGTTACTTCATGTTAATTGGGTGATTATTGAGAAAATTATAAATTTTGTAATATTCTATAATTGTGCAGTATTGTTATAAATTTTGTTTGATTATTGTGGGAGGTGTTGGGAGATTTGCTATTGTTGTATTTATGTGCCACGTGGTACGCCCCTATTGGAACTCAATAAGTGGCTTGTAAGGGTTCGGGCTAATCTACCTTTGGCCGGGTAATTTAGCACCGAGTGAGGGCTACAGCTCGAGGTTAATGGAAGGATATAAGAATGGTTGTTTGTGTGTATTGTAATATTTCTTATATTTTATTGGAATTATATTATTTTTGGTTCCAACTTAGTAAGTATATACTTAACTGTTTGTACACACTATCATAAATTGACTTTGGTTACTGGAACTTTTGAATCTCATTATGTGGTTAACAATTTTCAGGAGAAGAGCCATGAGTGACATGTGGAGGAGTCCCAGAGGCTTAGTGGCATAAATCCACTGTCTCTTTTGGGTATTTAATTTATGATTTATAATGTGTTATATTGCCAGTATTAGGGCTTTTTGTTTATTGATAATTATATGAATATATAAATGTAATTATGCCTTTCAAATTATTTATATTTTTGGTACACTTTGAATGACTGTAATTTTAATATTTGGTTTACTTTGCATTTGTTAAAATGGCATGATTATGAGGCCAAATAACTGACTTGTTTTGAAAATTGATTAAATTATTTATTTTACTTGTTGGGAGTATAAGGATAGACAAATGTGATTTAGTTTACTTGTTGGGAGTATAAGAATGGATAAATGTGATTTAGCCTAATGGCATGTGGAAGGTAAAAATTTATCTGAAATGTTATATTGTGTGAGTTGAAACCAATTATAAATATTTTATGTTAAAATTATTGATATAAAAAAATATATTGGGTGGCTGTAACTCAACTATGGTTGAGTTAAATTATTTAAAAAAAATTGGTGTGTTAAATTTAATATGTTTGAATAGTTTAAAATTTGAATATAGCATTTTCTTTATTCACACTAGTAAAGCACCCATGCGATGCACAGGCTATATGCAATAATTTTTTTAATAAGTGACATATCTATCATTTACGACAAACTAAAGTTTTTATAAATAAGTGTCAATCTTGTAGTAAGATTTTTTTTCAAAAAAATAACTTGTAGCATATTATCTCTAATATTCCATATCATCATAAATATAGCGAGGCTATATAATTATCATTTTTAATGTTAAATATGCATACTAGTATTAAGTCAATGTAAAAATTAAATGAATATAGTGTCAATGGATACAATAAGCATATTCATAAAAATTTATAATTATAATTAATTAGACTAAATTATCGAAAACTTTTCTATAAACAACATTGAAAGTTTTGTCTGTGAATTGACCATCCTTATTAAAAACTAATATTTTTAAACTTTTTCTACTTCGAACACGAGAAATAACAACATATAATTGGCTGTGAGTGAAAACAGGATGAGGTAAGTACAAACCGACATTACACAGGCTCTAGCCTTGGCTTTTATTAACGATCATTGCAAAAGCTAGTATAATAGAAAATTGCCTCCTTTTCAGAATAAATGAACATCTAGAATTAGATGGACACATAGTAATACGAGATATACATACTTTCATCCCTATAGTTGGATAGAGTGTTTAAATAAATAGATATTAATTTAAATACACATATAATCAAATTTGAATTTCAAATAGCTAATAATAAATTTTTAAACAAATAATATTTTTTTTGAATATTTAAATAGATATATATTAATATAAATTTTAATCATTATATATATATATGTAGTACATATACACGGAATTATGGGCATTGAGGTTAGATATAATAATTGTAAATATATTATGTCAAATTTCATATATTAATAAAAATCATATTTATAATTTTTGAGATTCAAGAAGATAGATTTAAATAGTAAAAAAATTAATTTTTGATCTAAACATATATGTATTAATTTAAATTTGAATATCAATATATATATATATATATATTTGCATACAAATACTTTAAATATTATTAACCTAAAATTTTACCATATATTTAAGTTGGATAAAGTATTTAAATAAACATATATTAATTTAAATACACATATAATCAGATTTAAATTTCAAATGGGTAACAATAAATTTTTAAACACATAATATATTTGCATACAAATACCCTAAAATTTGTCTATATGTTTAGGGTGGATAGAGTGTTTAAAGTTTTGCTGCATCGGATCCAAATTATAAGATCTTTTTTTTTAATTAAATTTAGTCCAAAATATGTAATACTTGGTATTTTTTAGAAATTATGTTTTCCAATCATTCATTTTTTTGTTATTAACGTGGGTTTCTTTTGTAGCATGTGAAATGTCATGCGTTTCTCACTCTTGATCATAGAGAAACATATAATCAAGAGTGTGAAATTAATACTTTTTGCTCACTCTCACCTTTTATCTTCTTTATATGTTTAAATTGGATAAAATGTTTAAACAGATAGATATTAACTTTTATTGATCTAATCCTTATTGTTTAAAGAAAAGATAACACAATTAAAATATGCTAACGTAAACTATAGAATATTAATGGCAACCATATAAATTAATAAAGTGTAATTATTTAGATAAAAAATTCATAAATTTTAAAATACAAAATGACAAAATGTAGCTCTATGGATTATATAAATAAAAATTAAATTTATTTAAGAATTAATTTATTCACATTTAACTACATGTATACATCAAATAATCACATGCTTTACACATTAAATTGAATATTTTGAGAGTTAATTTATATTTTATAAAAATACTCTAAATATATGAACCTAAAATTTTGCCATATATTTAGGTTGGATAGAGTTATTAAAGAGATAGATATTAATTAAAATTTAAATATAATTAAACTTGAATTTGAAATAGGTAAAAATAGATCTTTAAACACATATAAAAATTAATAATTCATTCTACACCTAACTCCAAACTTAAATAATACATTTTATATTTTATAAAAAATAATAAAAATTTCTTAACATAACCCCAAACTTGATTCCGAAACATAGAATCACACAAAAGATATCTTGAAGTATAGAAATGTGGCAAACCTAAAATTAGACATGTGACATTCTCTCGTAGCCTTAAACTCTACTTTTATATATATAATGATAATCTATTTAACATAATTTTAATTAAATTTGTTGCTAAATTATTGTTATGATGTACATTAAATATGTTGCTGAAGTTTGTTAAATGTTATCATTATTAAAGTTGTGAATTTAAATTATATAAATTGTAACTAAAATATTTTGTTGTTATTGTTGTTGTTGGAAATTATGATATTTTTTATGATTATAAATATTTTCATTATTTTAATTGAGTTCACCAATATGAAATAAAATATTGCCTCTCTCTCATGAAAGGAAAGAGGAAAAATGTGAAGAAACAAAAGCTAACCAAACCACCAAGACAAATCTCCTAGTAATATAGACCAAATTCAATCTTATTAATTTTTAAATTATAATTAAATTAAACCGGATTATAAATTTCCTAATCCAATCCTTACATAAGTGAAACTAAATTTCAAGTTAAGCCAAATTCAATATTATTCAATTCTTCATACAGCCCTAATTTCAACTACAGTTTAGTTTGTAGCCATCGCATTGCGGTTCAGCAAACATACCTAGCTTGGAATACAACAACATAAAATAAAAACACGATAGAATAAAGAACTGATTTTATAAATAAATAAAATGTTTTTGATGGTTTTAAATTTGAAAATAATGATGATGATGATGATGATGATGAATCAATATAAATACAATAAGTGTTATAAACTTATAATAGAAACGCCTCTCCGTCAAGCATTCCAGACGAGGGCCACAGAAATTACAATAAACAGGTTGATTGAAGCTGGATATTAGAACTATAAGTTCCTAACAGTACTGCTGGAACCTTAGCAGAATGAAAATTACAATGAACTAAGGATACATGATTTCGTCAAGAATATGGCCTGCTCCGTTGCCATTACCATGGCGTAAATTTATTTCCTCAATTCAATATAGCACTACTCAAAAGTGAAAACTAGAAAACTTAAATAAGCAGGTTGTGCTTATGTGGCAAAGACCACATTAACTTCCATGAGCTGGATACTGGAACAAAATAATTAGCATGCATGCAAAACGCGTCCTTAATTTATGGCCAACTTATCACACAAAGATTGGTACGCTGCACTGCAAGCCTTGAACTTCTCTTCTGCTACTATCTGTCAGCGCAAGTAACCGAAAGATTAGGAAGACACTGATGCCTGTGAGACTCGTGTATAAGAACAATATAAGGATCAGACTAGAGCTTTGAATTATAAACACCTTGGAAGAGCCCTGGTGACGATCTGGATGCCACTTCAGGGCACAGGCCCTGTACCTGACACCATAAAATAGATAAAATTCAAGATTAAAGAAAATCTAGATGCTCTGGTTCTCATGAATACTTCAGTACGAAGGAAATGGAAGTTGGGTTCAAGAACTCACGCATTTTTCACATCTTCTTGTTTCAGAGGACCATGAGCAGTCAAACCAAGGGCTAACCTATCTGAAGCTAAATCTGAATCCAAACTGTCAGGCTCGGTAGAAGAGTCATAATATTCATCATCCTCACTCCAGTTCCAAGACCTGCTGTAGTTAGAATAGCGTCCTGACCTTCTCCATTGAGGATTCTCTTCATTGATGAAGGAATAATAAAAGAATCGGTCCCCCCCAAAGGCAGAGCGGAAAATAGTTTCAACATCAAAATCTTCTTCAGGAAAATCAGAACCAGAATTTCCTGAAAGAGATGAAGAATATGGTATATAGAAATCTGGCAGGTTCTTGCTGCTATGAATAGCATAAACTCACAAAGAAGGAGAAAACTTATTCAAGAAAACTTATGGGGAAAGTAAAAACCCCAAATAGCTCCAGGACATCTACCAAAGGCAAATTTAATCACCCATAACCGTACTGGATTGACAGAACAAGATTTTAGAAGGTTTCCCAAAGGAAAAACAGCTTACACAAATTTGGATATATCAGTAATATCAGAATCATTTGGTATTCTTTTACAGCACAATTATTATTAACATCCTTACTTCTGCAATAATACGAGGACTCTTTACAGCCATTTGTTTTCCTTCCACGGCCCCTGGCAGAATATTGTTTCCTAAACCATGTGGTGCCTTGACTTGAAGATGGATCATCATCATCAACCTCATCCTTCCAGCTCTACAACATGCACAGGGAAAAGGCAAAGCAGAAGCATTAAGCAAATTAAGAAACAGAAAGAGAAGCAAGAAGAAACCTTATCTGAGTATGACATAGAGAGAACAGCCTCTCAAATTAATGATACTAAAGAATCACCAATATTACACCAGCCATGATTGGTAATGGCAAGACAAGGCAGAGAGAATTGATTAAACTCGCAATCATACAAAGGACTAAGTAGTTTCAAAAACCATGGATGAATGAAGACCAACAAATCATGTGAAATAGAATCATATAGCGTTAAGCCAGTAAAATGAACAATATGCAATATTCCAGACACTACAACTACAACAATTGTCTCGTTGCAGAATTGACTTTTTAGACACTGAGGTTAATCAGGTAATATTGTGATTGCAGAAGAAGGTATTAATAAAAATGGAAATAACCAGATGCAGAGCACAGCATAAGGAGGCAAACTAGGAGAGAAAGAGGGTCCGGTATAATTTGTTCAAATAATACTTCAAACATGCTTTCTCTCAGATACAGTCTATTTTTTAAATAGGATTGGCAGGTTTTCAGGTAAGAATTAAAAAGCGTTATCATAATGATGAAAATGTAGGTGCAGGCCCAAAAGGAGGTTGGGGAACTTAAGCATTGAAAGCATTCATTGGGGTGGAAACTGAATTATTAGCAGAGCCATAAGAATGCAAAATACTCAAGAACCACTATCTATGACACTGGCTGAAACACCTTACTATCCTTCTCAATGGTTTCTCAATTCCCAAATCCCCAGAAACATAACCAACTATAAGGAGTTTTATTTTAATATCTGTTCTTCCAGATGCAAAATACCATCATCAATTAGGCTCTCTAGATATGTTACACCAAGTCATCATAACTACTCTTATTTTTGTCTGATTATCAACTGTAGGAATAATGGCATAGTGTAAGTACGTACCAACGAGAAAAATACAGAAAAGCTTCCCCTTAACATGATCCCTCGTCAAACAATTTTTTATGGAAGGCAGCCCGGCATTAAAGAGTAGACCCAAGCACAATGGGTGTATGCTTGGTAAGGCTTTTCAAAATGCATAGATTCAACACCTGAATGGTTGAATCCCATTACCATATTGTAGTAAATTCCAAAAACTTACAACGCAACCCACCGTTCTTCTTGTTTTATTTAATACCACCCGTTAACAAGTTATTGAAGCATACCTCAAATATAAATTAAAAATGGGGAAATAAATCAAATGGGGAGACGGTAGGCGTAAGAATAAGATGAGATAACGGCAAGGTGAACCTGAAGCAGGAAGTCTGCATAAGCATTGATATTGCGCAATAATGTCTGTTTAGCATGAATCCTTCTACATCTTTTTGAATAATGGTTGAATCTCTGCAATCAAAGGCGTTCAGTCAACACAATCTCATTCAAAAAGAGCCTGAGATGGTTGAAGATACCAGAAAAAAATAAGAGATTAACTTAATCTCAATTTTAGTGCAAATAATCTCCACTCAATAGTGCATCCGCTAAAAAGTAAGAGGTATTCACCAAATTACTAACTAATCGGAACTTGGCATACGACGAGAAAGCAAAATATAGACCTAAGATTAAGATACAAAGGCAATAGAGAAACTAACAGTGTCCCAATGATTTCGCCTTTTACGTTCCAGGACGGGAGTGGAATGAAAGAGAGCAGCCCTGAGAGACATATAAATGCTTTTCGAATTAACCAGTGCCGATTTCATAGCGCCGCTCATTGCTGCAAATCGAAAGCCAGGATTCACGAGGGTTACCGATGCTGCCAGTCGCGCTCTTGAGGCTAACCCAACATCGAAATGTGATAACCTAACCTTGTTTCGCCAACCGCCAGGACCGTCCAAGTGGCGACGTGGCGTCGAAGTCGCGAACTGACTTTGTTTTTGTTTTGTTTTATTTTTTTTAACGGAGCACATGAACAAAGACAGGACAAGAGGGGGACTTAAAAAAACTTCATTTCATCCCTCTCTAGTCTCTACTGAAATTAAAAATACTCCTTCGTCCTTAATTATAAAATATTTTTAAATAAAATTTTATATATTAATAAAATTTATTAAATATAGTTAATAATTTTATCTTTTTAAAATAAAAATATAAATTTTTTAAAATATTTATCATTTAATATATTTAAAAAAAAGTGATGGAAATTAATTATAGAGAAAGAAGGAATAATATTAAAATTAATTCATTTAATAAAACCTTAATATACTCAAAGTGTCTTATATTTTAAGATGAATAAACTTATTTAAAAGTGTCTTATAATTTAGAACAGAGAGAGTTGATATTTTTTTCTCTTTGCTATTTTTTTCGTAAGGTAACTTCATTACTTTCTATCTTTATTTGTTGGTTTGGTGCTGGTGAGTATAGTAAGAAATAAGGGCCAGACTCAAAGGGTCGAGCCTGGAGGCCTATTTAAATTAGGATTTGGGTTTTAAAAATTATTTTTTTAAGTAATTGAACTTGAGGGTTTGACCTTGATAAACCCTGTGAAAAAGAGCTTAGATCCGGACAGCCCTTCAAGCCTTAATAAACTGAGTTATCTTATACACACACACACACGTACATACATATCCTTGACTAATGCTGATACTATTTAGTTAATATTTATTATAGGTGATGATGAAGAAGTTGCAGAGATAATTATGTTAAATCTCTACCTCCATTTTCAACAAGTGGGCTTACATCTGAAAAATTTAATATTTTATTTTTAGATAATGATAAAGAAGATTTATATTTACATTGATGAAGACTTTAATCTTTATCTTAAATTTAAAATTTTAAATCTTTGTCAAACTTTATGTTAAAGTTTATGTAAGACTTTCATTTATTTTATGTTGAATTTTAGAATATTTTGTTTAAAATAAAATGTTAAATTTTTTTTTTTGAAAAAGAGAGCTTAAGAGCCTAGCCTTGAGCCCTATAAATAAGGGTTGAATCTCAAAATTAGGTCAAATTTTGAATAATAAGGCTTTAGAACCTGAGCTCTTAATGGCCGAGCCTACCCTGATTCCCACCTTTACTGATGAGAGGTTTCCCTCTAATAATATTGAACGGGCATGGACTCCTCTTTTCGAGCGTTCACACATAAAACCTAGTTAAGAATTCACAAGAGGTTAAATTAAATAAATTGTGAAGAATATGACGAAAAATTAATATGTTAAATTACGTTCATAAAGTTAGGTCAATGGGCTCCCTGAGAATTCTTATTGGATTAAATTGTTTCTACAATACATGAGAGTATAAAGATAAGAATTATAGAGACATCGGATTTAAGAAAATAAAAAACTAGAATATTACTTTCATCATGAAACTTTCTTGGGGTATTATTACTAAAACCAACTATCTTTGGGTTCGGATCCTTCACAGCAAATATAAATGTAACAAACCCGCTATCCCTATGATGTATAAACCTATTTCCTCCTCTTGCATGTGAACTAGTGTTTGTAAAGTTAGGATATTTTGAAAGCTTATTTTGGTTGAAAAGTAAGCAAAAGAGAACAAATATCTTTCTAGTACGATAGGTGGTCATCTCTCCTTGAGCCCCTTATTATTTAAGCTTATCCTAAAGCTAATGCCATTCTTCATGCCAAAGTCTCAAACTTCCACACAACTTCAAGTGGCTGGCATATTGATAAATCAAAGCATTATCTTCACCATGATGTGGTTAAATCCATTTTACTTGTCCAACCTCCTAACCCTCATGGTGATAATGATATTCTTGTTTGGAGACCTTCTTCTAATGTTAACTTTTCCATTAAATCAGCCTACAAAGCTATCGAAAACCAAATTCTAAAATTTAGAATATTATATAAAAGTGGCCCACCAATAAAAAGATCAAATTCTTTCTTTAAAAAGCTATTTGGGATTGCCTACACATTAATTTTGATTAGCTTATCCCTTCGATTGCAACTCTCATAACAACTACATCTACATTTTGTGCGACTATAAAAAATCAAGGAAAGTTTGGATAAAATTAGTTAAACACTTTAAGCATAACACTTCCTTTTTCTCTTTCCTTGCGGGACTAGATTATCTGGAATGCAAAGTTGGAAATCCTCATACCAGAATAACCTCTTAGAAGAAACTTTTTGCCCATATTTGTTAAGACATTTGGAAAGAGTGTTGCAAGTATATTTATTCAGAAGATCACATTCCTAATAAAGATATCATTTTCACAGCACTCAAGACATAATCAATGATCTTTACCTTCAATCTCAACTCGAAAATATACAGTTGAACCAAGACAGGTCTCTTACTAAATGGATCCGCTAAAACTTGGTTGGGTTAGACTAGACACTGATAGTTCTGCCCTCACCAATGGAGCTACATGTTGTGGGTCATATTAGTTTTGTTAAAAGCCTTAGTTATCATCCTAGCACTATCACAAAGCTCTTGGGTATTCTTGATGGACTCAATCTTTGCTAGAAGAGTAATTTCACTCATGTTAATGTTCACATTGATTCCTTAGAAGATCTTATTCTTATCCGGTATGACTACAATTCGAACCATCCTCTTATTGATACTATAAAAAAGATCATATGCCTTACCATGAAGAATTGGGCTATCACCTTCAACCACACATTTAGAAATCCAACAAATATGCAGATTGGCTAGCTTGACATGTTATGAGTAATAATATAGACACTTCAATTTTTGATGTTCTACCCCTAAGGAGTCAACTTCTTATGAGTCTTGACTTGACCTAATCCCTTCTACTAGCATGGTTTTTTGTGGCCTTATATTTAAAAAAATGTTGGGCCAAACTGTTAGTGTAAATCTATCAATGCCTGAATAATTAAAATACTCTATTAGGCTATCATGTTGTATTGATAAATGTCTATGCCTTCAAGCCCATAAAGATTTAAATAAGGAAAGCATTGACTTGTGGCTTTTTTTGGGTGAACCAAATAAATGAATTATCAAATAAGACCTAAGAACCAAAAGAGAAAACAGGTGCAGAAGAAATATGACAATGGTGATAAAGAAAGTGAAGGATCCAAATCACCTTAATTGCCTTATATATGCTTTAATACCCTCCATTAGACTCATCCAATGGCTTGGAGAAAGATTGGTATTTGGTGTAAGTACAGGATATAAAAAATTACGGATTGAAAATTTTATTTCATGCCATGTTCTATATGTTCCACATTACATTTTTAGTGCCAATTTCTCCTCCCGCATTTAACAAGTTATTAGTGGCAAGTCTTCTTAAGTTAGAAACCAATACACCTAAACTTTGCGACCAATTTACAGTCTGTAAATTGTGAAATTCATGGATAAAACCATGATAGATAGCAAAGGAAGAGGCAAAGAGGGATAGAATTTACAAAACTCACTGATCCAGACATGGTAAAACAACACAAATCTTCAATATGTAACATTGTAAAATTTAAACTTGAAAAAGTACTACACAAAGAAGGAGGTGACACAAAGAGGAACCTTATAAGCTTCAATTTGGTGTCTCAGTTAATTTATTATCTTCTTTATCCAAGTTAGGAGAACTCCATATTTTTTAGAGTTAAACGGTGTAGAACAAGATGTTGCTTGTTTCTTTTCTCATTTTTAATCTTGCACTAGTCTTTCTCTAAGGCAGTTGAGGTGATCTAGATCTGTGAAGTGAATGTCAGAAGGTAACATCCCTATCTTGTGAATAAAGTAAGGGGTGACTAGAACTAAAGGTAAATTTTTATCATTATATTATTAGAGATTTGTAGATTTTGTTTATCAAAACCTTTTACAATGAGCGATATAAAAGATGATCTACAGTTTTTCAATTATTACGATTGAATATGTCATGATAACCTGCACTCAAAGAATTACAAGTGCTAAGGATTCTAGAGAAAGACACAACTAGATGAAAAGTCCTAGAGGTATAGTATTATTTAGCTAAATATTATCAGTTACAGCAACTGATAAGAATAGGGAAAATGAATCTATGGTCTTAATAAGAACAAGGAAGAAGGAAACGCAATAGGAGAGATATACAGGGAAGAGATTATCCCTAACAAAATTTTCCTAACCTCTATATCCCTTATAATTCCCCTCATATACCCTCATGAAACCTGTAATGTTCACCTTGATATTATTAAAACACAAAATATGAGAATGTAATATCATTATGATAACCAGAATTAACTAAATTTTTTATATTAGGTTATCATAATATCAAGGTTTTAAAAGTAATTTAAAAGATTAGGATCCCAATAAACTTTTTTTGAAATGATGTACGGGCGTAAACAATGATTTAAAACAAGTATATAAAATTAACAAAAGCATGAAAAACCAAATAACATCACATACAAGCACTGAAGAAGGCAATTTGAATAAGGCCCAAACTGATCATTTCACTGTGGCATGGCGGATGGTGTAGAGAGGATAGTCCTCTCATTATGCAATGCAATGCATATGCCCTGTGTCGCGACACATTCCTATTATCATAACAGCACTTTAGGATCAACTTCTGAAGCACGTCGTTTTGCTATTCGACATTTAATTTGAGCAATTCAAGTGTCCACACATAACTCTTAGAGCCACCTAGTTATTAACACTAGTTTCAAACCCAAATACTTAACCATTTGAAAGTTAGACACTCGAACACAAAATTGATTGTTTTTAATTCAAACAACTTCAAGGGTGTCCCAACTCACTAACTTAGTGCCAGTAACCTTATAACCACTTGAACCAACTCAAATAAATTATAAACAACCTGATTAAACAGTCATACATTAACAATTGCATCCCAAGCATATTTTGGCCACTAAAACCCCGCCTTTGCATATATCAAGGGGTGTGCACAAAACTCAATATAAGTATCTCAAGGCCATCTACACATCTCAAACATTCACAATAACATCACTTGCATCGGTATCTTGACCTCTTACTACATTTGTCTTACCAATATATCAATCTAGGTTAATGTACCCACAAATACACAATATCGTGCAAGTAAACCCAAAAAATCAATGTATGATCCTAAGCTGGCATAATGAATATATATCATTTGTTATAACTATAAAAAGGAGAAAGAGAGGAGTATACAAACTCATGCCTCTCAAGTCCCAGTAGCACTTTCCTTCCTTTTGCCCCTGTTGGGGCCTTCACTTGTAAAATATAACCTCGAGAGTAAGTTGAGGACTCAATAACTAAATAATCTAATATATCCATGAGCATACTAGAATAGTATACGAGTATGTAAAATGGTAGGTAAAACAATTTATCAGGTACATTTCAAGCACATGTTTTCATATAACATTCTATACAATGCATGATTAAAACTCTTCACCTTACACCCTCCACGTTACCTTCGACTGAATCTATGAGTTAATAACATAACATGACATAGTCCATGTGACTAAACTGGCAAAAGTTCACAATCATGGGAGGCTGCCTTGGCCAAAGGCACCTTGGCTCATTATGGACCATAGATTTTCCCTTTCTTTGAATAATCAAGGTGTCATATGCCCAAACTATCTCAGATAGCATTAGGACTTTCGAACAATAATAAAACTATACACTAAGACCTTTACGGTGCCAATATACCATATAGATTTCATGTCAGGACCTCCATGATGCCTCCAAGCGATTTGATAAAAATAGATTTTCGTGCATCCACCAAGGTGGATGACACAGAGAAGCTTAACATCTGTTGGGCTTTTTTTGTGCCTTGGTTAGCTCAAACTCTAACTTAACCTTCTTTCAAAACTATCTAACGACCTAAAAACTTCATTAGTCATCTGAAAACAATATTAACTCATAGTTCACATAATTTTACTAATTTACTTTTGTTAAACACTTAAATTTCAATGTTTGAAACTCATGATATTATAGAACATCAATGGCTTAGTGCGCACTCTGGTGTTGTGCCTCTAAACAGTCCCGTATGGTTGTGTTCCCGCCATTTTCTCTGTTGCACAATCATCTGTACTCTGCATATGTTCTTTGGTTTGGTTACCTTCATCTGCCAACTTATCATTCATGATATTCACATCTTGGGCTTCAGTCTCTGAGCCCACTAGTTCTTTTGGGCCTCTATCATGACAGAGTTCTGTGATACATTAAATTGTAGCACTAGGCATCGTTGAATCATTTAATAAAAAAGTGCTTCTTGAGTGGAGATAATCAGATGAGATGGAGAGCACTTTATTAGTTTATTTTTACCTTTGCTTTGAGGGCAGCTTCGGATGCCACATAAAATAAAATCTTTCATCTACTCAAATTCCCAGTACTGTGCCTGGTGCAAGCATGGAATTGTGGCCTCAATATCTCAGCTCAGAGATTTTAGGCCCGTACGGTTTATTTTCATCAATAGTGAACATGTTCGCCTGCTCGTGTCAAGCTTCGTTGTTACTGAGAGGCTAATTTTGACGGGACAACCATTTTCCCAAAAGGCGTGCACATGCTCAGGCCTTCGTCTACACATCTTTTGCTCACTTTTTTATAGTCTGCTTTAATTTCCCTTTTAGTTGGCCTAGCATAATTGATGATAGCTTCAAAAGTTGTGTGCTGTCCTTCGCGACCAGAGCTATGTATGTGGATATTCTTTTGCCTTTCTCTTTTGCTTTCCAATTGAGTACAATTATAAGAATTCGCTGCAACTTGAAGCCATGTGCTGGATGGTTACATAGCTTGTTGGAGTGACGCAGCCTTCTAGTACAATTCCAACCTTGCTAGACCTTTAAACAAGAAGCGACGGGGCAGATAGTAAATGCTTTTTTGTTGCTTACCGTTTATTGATTATGTAGTTAATTACTCCATTAAGCTTCAAATTTGCAAATAGAGCTCTTTTCCCGTCCTATGACTAAGCGCATGCCCTACTTTTTTTCTACAGGAGGAGACAATCAGACAAATTAAATAGATTGAGAGGAAACCAGAGAATTGAAGTTCAAAGATGTCAACGAAACTCGATTGCATCGTACTATTTTGTGTCATTGATGAAAACAAGTGCAAAAACGAGGAAGCTGTGGGTTGTACAGTTGAGCCATATGGGAGGTTGGACCCATTGCCAGCCTTTACTTCTTCCCACGCCTTCACGCATGCATCTTCATTCAGATTCATAGATTACTAAATTAAATGGTGCAACGAGTTGAAGCAAGTCTTCCTACTTTCCTCAGAACTATGGCAAGTGTTCTTTTTAATTTTACGCAGCACTATTTAAAATGGGTCATGCTATTAATTAAAGTTGACAAATAATAAAGGCTCCCATCACTGCTTTTATAGATGGATTATGATCAAAGTTAATCAATATATCGGTATATATAATGATATTTATATTTTATATCATTCTTATTGAATCATGTATAACGCGACTCAGTCATCGAATTTATGCTTTGTTTGTGGATTAGGAATGAAAATCCATCAGGGTACATGCGACAAACCAAGACCATCAAATTCTATTCCGCTTCATACGAGTGTCTTAGTCCATTGTCTACGATGAATTTGACTCTTTCCCAATTTTAATGGAATAGGAGACTACTATATAAAATGAGCTGATAACATGTTTCTTTATCTCAAAGGTTCAAAATAATAATAAAAAAAACTTAAAAACACGTATCATGAAAAATACTGTTGTTGATCAATGAAACTAAAATTGAACATTTTACTATTTTTTATCAAACAGGCGTCTGCGGACAATTTTTTCAATAATTAAAAATCAGATAACAAATATTGGAATTCATGTTTATATTATCATTGTATCGAACATAAATGTCCATTTTCGCTTCCTCTAACATTATTTTGATATTTTCAATCGTATTCACGTATTCCAATTTATATTCTCATATGTCTTTCCACATGTAAAAGTTTCAAGAGCGAAGGGAATATTGATAGTTGATTACTTGATTTCTTGTTACAAATACAATAGTATAAAAGACGTGTACCTGCATGATTTTAATAAGTCCAGTTGTCATGATTTTAGACTCACTGAACGTTGATGACAGCCCAAACCAACCACATATAGAAGAAAACAAGGAAAAAAATGACGTGAATGGCGTGCTTGATTAGTATTCATGGATGTCTCGTCTTGAGGATGGCATCGAATCGGGGCTCTACCAGCAACATAGTTCACCCCAGCGGAGACTGTCCCATCAAATTGAATGATTTAGATTTACTTATGCTGCATAAAAAATGTAATTGAATCTTACAATGCTTGTTAAAATTCAACAAAGAGAAATACGGGTCATACGAATTCGGGGGACAGGACCAGACAATGAGGCTGGATGAAGTCAGGGACGGATCCAACCCAGTCCCCCAAAACGCCCACACCTCCAGCGCCTATCCGTGAATGTGACCGCACCCTAACATACACCGATACACGCCCACTCGTCCCGTTGTAAACCGTGTTGTGTGTATGTATAGAGCTCCCACTGAAGTGCGGGGGGATAGAACAAGAGCAATTAACAAGTCAATTTTAACTTTACAATGAGGCCCTTCTATAATTCATCATTGTGACCCCCCCCCACTTTTTCTTTTTGCCAAATCCAGCACAGCACTTGTCTCCTCCTCCCAATTTATTTCTCTAACAATCATGGCCCCTCGACCTTCCAATGCTCCCCCATTTCAGGATTATCTATAGCTGCTTTCCCATGACTGCTCTGCTCCAACTCCTTGCTTTCCTCACCATCGTTTCCAGAATTTGGAATAAGATATAACATGTGCTCGTTCACAAACATTCAAAAAAAAATCTATACACATTCAATACTTCCCTTTAAAATAAATACTCCCTCCAATTCCGAGTGCATGACGCAATTAATTAAATTTAACTGTACAGTTGTCAAAGAATGATAGTTAATATTATTAAATTTATAAAAAAATATTTAACTTTTCAATTTTATTCTCCATTCAAATTAGTGACCATGATAAAGCTTGTTGAGATTACAACTTGATGCAAACTATAAATGGGCAATATTGAAATAAAAAAAATCATTATTATATATCTGCTTTTAATCAAGGTTGGAAGAACTACTTGCAAACTGCAAAGAACTGAAAGTATCCGTAGCAACATTTAGCCCCAGTTCGCATAGGTTGAAGTATATGGCACGAGGTAAAAGGAAATACTGGCTACATACCTGGACATATTTATATCTTAATAACATATGGTTAGCGAGTCTTCTAAGTTCTAATAGAGAATGGACAACCAAATTAATAAGGAATAATTTCGAAACACTAATTGTGCTACATGCTAGATTAGGTTAGTAGATGACTAGGTGTAAGAAGGTCCAGCGGGGCATTAAAAATAGAATGGTGAAAGAGATGAGTCACGGAATTGGTTTTTCTACATTTCATACTCTCTTTACTTTCTCTTTATTTTCCATCTCAACTATCAATCTTTTTCAATGATTGAAATTTGATTATATGTAAATTATAATTCAAGATTTAATATTATAATTAAAAAATAAAAAATTAATTTTATAAAATATTAAATTTTAATCATTAAAAAAAATTTGATAGTTGAAATGAGAAATGAAAGGGAGCTAGTGAAAGAAAAAATGGAGAGAAGCCAATCTGGAGTCCACGTGGGCAAAGTGTGCCAGCTATTTCCAACATGAACGTGACCGTGAGGGTGGGGTCCATCAAGGATGAGAGATTCGAAAAAGACGGTCATGATTCGTTTGCGCGACCTTTCTTTTTTTAAACGACGCCGCGCCTACTTCGCCCTCATATTCGTTCCTCTCACTCCCCACAATCCACAGCCGCTCCTCCTTCCTTCCTTCCCTTCCTCCTCTTCCGCCCGACCCAGTCAGCTTTTCCTTCGGGTAAGATCAGTTTTCTATGCCTCCTTCACTTTATGTTTTTCCTTGCATCCGAAATTACTTGTTTTGAACTGTTTCAGCTTTCATTTCTTCCAATTAATCATCCGTTCACCCACTAGGTAAGATCAACAGACGGTCTTTCTTCAAATTCTAGCTTTCGCGACATGTTAAGGGTTGCGAATGGACAATTTCCCATTGATGCTCATTTCCGTTAGTCGATGTTTTTCTGAAACTTAGCTTATTAACTTAGCGGGTCATCCTGATAAATTTACTTATAGTGATTATATTTCGTCTCTGCCGAATATGTTCTTCTATGTGTTTCCCCCGATGATAAGCGGTACTGCCGTTAATGACATTTAATGTGTGGGAATTTGTTCTTTAAGAAGTCCTAGGCCCAAGTAACGCAACGACATTTCCTGAATTCTACGATTAATTCTCTGGAATGAAGTTTGTCGCCTAAAGAAAAAGATATTTCCGATTACTCATTATAATTATACTGCGTCTATTGCTGTAGTGGGTATTCCTTTTTTTTTTTTTATCGTTTGCATTTGTCTGGCTTTGAGATTTTGATGGGGGGGTTGGTGTCTTTCTGCAGCACTTGATAAACAATGGCAGATGCTGAGGATATTCAGCCACTTGTTTGCGATAATGGGACGGGTATGGTCAAGGTATGGATCCAAGCATGCAGTTGTTGTTGATCCTATCTATCAGTTGGTTTCATGATTTCCAGTTAAATAAGTAATACTTAAAATTACCTGTAGGCTGGATTTGCCGGAGATGATGCTCCGAGGGCAGTATTTCCTAGCATTGTGGGTCGCCCTCGTCACACTGGTGTGATGGTTGGTATGGGACAAAAGGATGCCTATGTCGGGGATGAAGCTCAATCCAAGAGAGGTATCTTGACTCTGAAATACCCGATCGAGCATGGCATTGTTAGCAATTGGGACGATATGGAGAAGATCTGGCATCACACATTCTACAACGAGCTCCGTGTAGCTCCGGAAGAGCATCCCGTTCTCTTGACAGAAGCGCCTCTCAACCCAAAGGCTAACCGTGAGAAAATGACTCAGATTATGTTCGAGACCTTCAATACTCCCGCTATGTATGTCGCCATTCAGGCCGTCCTTTCCCTTTATGCTAGTGGCCGTACAACTGGTAATGAACTCTCTCTCTCTCTCTCTCTCTCTCTCTATCAGGGCGTGTGGGTGGGCGTGCCTGCGTGCTTTCTAATGCTGGGACAATTAATCATCTCTATCTCTATCAGCATTGTTAATTATACTAATTACTTTGGGAAAATAAGTTTCTTTTCAGGAGTAATGATCTGGACCATAGCATATCCATCCCGCAGCACATTTGGCTTATTACAGTATTAGGAATTATTTTATCGTTCTTCATGAAATCAAGCGCTGACAATAGCTAAAAAGTCAGTATATATATAATTATATGAGCAAATAAATTGAGTTCTTTCTAACTTGCTGGGATTTGAAATGTTATGCTCTGTTCATTTTGTTATGTTTATTTCATCGAGGTTTGAGTGGGATTCCAATGGCTATCCATTTAATGGTGTACCTTACCACTGAATGGGTTGATAATGCGGTTTTTTTGCTGTTTTAGGTATTGTTCTGGACTCTGGAGATGGTGTCAGCCACACAGTTCCCATCTATGAAGGTTATGCCCTCCCACATGCAATCCTCCGTTTGGATCTTGCAGGGCGTGATCTTACAGATGCCCTCATGAAAATCTTGACCGAGCGTGGTTACTCTTTCACCACAACTGCTGAGCGTGAAATTGTGAGAGATGTGAAGGAAAAACTGGCCTATATTGCGCTTGATTATGAGCAAGAGCTAGAAACTGCAAAGACCAGCTCAGCTGTTGAGAAAAGCTACGAGCTACCTGATGGTCAGGTGATCACAATAGGTGCTGAGAGATTCCGCTGCCCCGAAGTACTCTTCCAGCCGTCCATGATCGGGATGGAAGCTGCTGGCATACACGAAACAACATATAACTCAATCATGAAGTGTGATGTTGACATCAGGAAGGATCTCTATGGTAACATTGTCTTGAGTGGTGGTTCCACAATGTTCCCAGGCATTGCTGATAGAATGAGCAAGGAGATTACAGCATTGGCACCCAGTAGCATGAAAATAAAAGTGGTGGCACCACCGGAAAGGAAGTACAGTGTCTGGATTGGAGGCTCCATCTTGGCATCTCTTAGCACATTCCAGCAGGTAGAGTGTGTAATTTGAAGTACATAACTGTTGGAGCTTGTAAAGATAATGTGGCATATACTGCATGAAAATCTATGTGAAGAAATAGTAATTTAAATGAAAATGGAAAATAAAGTGAGATAAAATGGCGAACGTGATAGTCAGATCAAGGAAGGCATAAAATCACAGTTTTGGTATGCAATACAGGATTACAGATTCTTTTATTCTATGGGGGAGGGCTTTGACAGGATGTGTAGCTTCTTTAAGCCAACTAGAATAGTTGAACATAAGCTCAGTCCTAATTTGATTGTTTCTCTGATCACACTAAAGGTATTTCTGATTATTCTGACATAAGTATAATTCCTGTGCGCAGATGTGGATTGCCAAAGCAGAGTATGATGAATCTGGACCCTCAATCGTCCACAGGAAATGCTTCTAATTATGGAAAGCAAGAGGTGGATCAGAAAATTGCTACACACGTTTCATCCTACAGAGTTATCGTCCGTGCTTGGGGAACTTTCATTTCCTATTCTTTACCATTTTTTGTTCATCATGTTTCTTTTGTGTTTTCTTTCCTTTATATGTTGGGATAAGAGAATGAAGACAGTCAATTCTTTTTTCCTTATTATTTTGTTGTAGTAGAGTTGTGAATTATTACTTGCTTGGTTTGGTTGAACCAACAATTCTTTGCTTACGTTATTCCGGTTGTCATGGTTCTCGAAAAAATGATATGACATTGTCTGGGACGGAGAATCGTGACTATCTCTGCCCTGATAATTAATTTTTGGGTTATAATAATAGATTATCACTTGTTGAATATTACATCAATTAGATTTTGGCCCACGTGCTGCATGAAGAGCTAGCTGGTAGCTGCGCTGATGATTCCTGCTCTTGAACAATATGGCTTTCATCATATTTCGATTGATATTGAAGAACGCCAATTGCGGGGGTTAAGGCCCATTAACCAGTGGAGGAGCCAATATTTTAGGCTGGAGGTAATGATAGAGTTAGAATTCTTATTATAAGAAATTTTTTTTTATCTTTTTCAAATTTATTATTTCTCTTTCTTTTTATTTATTTTTTAATTCAACTTTGCTAACATGAGTCAGTGAAAAATATTCAATAAATTTACTCTTTAGTATTAAATCTTCATTCTTCATTCTTCATTATTTTTTATGACTAGTCCCTTGCCAATATTCAGCATAAGGATGACGCAGATTTAATTCAGTCAAATTAGTTTTTTTTAAAGGATTAATAAATAATAATATAGTTATTTAGGTATAATGAAATTGCAAGGTAATATTTACTGGATTTTTGAGTTAAAAAATTAAAATTAAATATATGGTTTTTTTACCAACAAATTTAAATATCGGTTAAAAAGTACGATTGAAATAAATTAAAAATTAAAAATATTAAAATAAAGGATATAAAACATGAGAAGGAAAGGATACAAACTGTAAAATATAAAAATTCATACATCATGCATATCATTTTTCCCAAGTTGAGGGAGGCATATGCCCCCCTCCACTACATGTAACTCCATCCATGCCATTAACAGTTAGTCGTCGGGAACTAGAACCCGGCCTCCTACAAATGCTTGGAAATTTTCAAGTTACTTGACAATGAAACACAAGAATCGAGGATAAATTATATATAAAAAATATCTGCGACTTGAGATACTAGCATTTTGTTTTACTATAAATATGTTGCTTGTTAATTTCTCTTACGCTTTTATTGCGTTTTTGTACAGTTTTCCTTTGAGTTAATGAAATTCCCATTTACTCGAAAATATAAATATGTTGCTTCAATGGTCGCGCAGTGGCCCTAACCTCTCACTTGCTTTAGATGAGATGTTTAGTTGGTTGATAATGAAATGCCACTCAGCAAGCACTAGAGAACAGTGATGGAATTGGAAGTCCGCCACTCGCTCCCGGAAAGATTGTTTCGTCTTTTTCAGAATTCAGAAACTGGGGCTGAAGGCGCCCTCACATGAATTATGTCTAAATCCTGTGCAACAATGCACGTCACATGAGCCGTTCAGGGACACTTAATTTTTTTGTTTTATACATCGGAAACCAGGGACACTTACTATTTTAACAGTGTTTAAATTATATTTTTTTACTATAAAAAAGTTTAACTGCTTAAATTTAATTTAAAACATTTAAATTAAATGCATAATCTGCATATTATTTTGCAAGAGATCGGATGATTTTTCACGTTCCCCATAAGCCACATTATAATATATTGGGGCTCATGATTTTCCCACGCAATTTTGAGTTGTTCGCCAAGTTAATGCACTGAGCATGTTGCTCCTCGATAGTTAGTTGATATTGTTTTTCTATTATTGTTATTTTCTTTGCCTTCAATCTTGTTTAACATGGTTTGTCCCAAGAAGCGTTGAGAGCCAAAAAAATCAACACTGGCTTTCCACAGTTGTAAAACCCAGGTGAGCAAGCAAAAGATTTTTTTTTTTTTTTTTGAGACCAACACTATGAAATAGATGAGGTCTCGATTTAATAATTTTGCGTAGTTCTTGAAAGGCGGGAAGAAATGTTCAAAGAAACAATTAGATGCCATAAAAATACTCAAATTTGATTTTAGCATAGAATCGTCAGAGCATCTGTTCAATGGCAACTTTAACCAGGAAGGGCCATCCGATTCAAGTAGGCAGGCGATGACTCTCGGAGTGACCTTGTAATAAAGCCATTTCCCAAATAAGTTTCCCCCTATTGCATTAGAAGAGTATCCACTACTTACTCCACGTTTATCACTCGAATTGGTCTCAAGCGGCCTCAGTTCTTGACAATTTTAAGATTTGATGGTCCAACCTTGTCTGCGAAGCCTCTGAAGGACAACTCTGGTACGGTTATCTTCTTTCCGTGCAACTCATGGTCTATGTAGGCCACAACAACAGAGATGTCATCATGAAAAAACCGCCTGATCCCTTTCCCAACTTTCGATATGTCTTCACTTCTCATTTCCCTCTTCCTAGCCGCCTCATCCAGGGCAGCCCTCGCAAGTCTTCTTGCAATCCCCTGAATTTCAATAAAAACACAACACAAAAGCCAGAGCTTTCAAGACCCAGATCTTAAAGATGAGACACCCAAAACAGAATCAACCAAACAAAAAAAAAAAAAAGGAGAAAGGCAATTATCACAAGAAGCATACAGTTCGTGGGTTGTTATAAACAATCTCAGCAGCTTCCTGATTTGTCATGTGTTCCCAAACGCCATCAGATGCAAATATAAGAAATTTATCATTTGGCTGTATAACTCTGGAACATACAATGGTTCTGCTGAAAGCACAGGTCGACGGATAGGATCTGGCAGATGGAACCGTGGGAAGGAAGAATCAAGAGAGAACTCTGGCCTCTTCAAATATGCATCACCTATGGATCTGGATATCTGATAGCAGTTGCAGTGGAAACAAAAAGAAAAAAGAAAAAAAAATTATGAGGAGCAAGTATGAAAATAGCTTGCATAGACACGAGAAAAATGAGAAAAAAAAAAAAAAAAACCATCTATTAAAAGGTTTCAGAAACCCTGAGAAAAATGAAGTTCCTTAGCCTAGACAGTCTGCACATCTGAAGAATATAATTTAAGCCCTCACACGGGACAAAAGATAAACATCTAAGTGCTTTAAAATATATCAATAATTAAACCCAAGACCGAAGATTGAAAAATGCACTGGAAGGAAACTTTCATTCCACATACGATGGAGATAAATGTCACCATCCATCCATCTATTTATCTATCAAATATTCATATTGATTGTATGCATTACCACCCAATCAGACAAAAAGATTCTGCTCAAATATAGGGAGACCCAAGATAAAATAATTGTGCTTTGATTGCACTTCAAAATAATGAAAGAAAAGTAAATGATCAGAAGTAAGAAGCCCGATAAGGAATCTAATTTCTGGGAAAAAAAAATTATGTACCTTTTCTTTTTCTAAGTCCTTGAAGAAATTAGAGGGGGATAAAGAAGAGATTGCAACAGTTTGACAGCATATGCATTTGATCTTGGACTACAGAGTTACACCCATGAAGGATTTTTTTTTTTAAAAAAAAAATCAAACAATTGAGTTCATTTTTAAGGCAAGGGATGCAATTTGAAACTCCTTACTTATAATAATCAAACCCACCAATGTTAGATTTAAAAAAAAAAAAACACAAGCAAAAGTGAAAGGCAAAAAAAAAAAAAAAGAGGCAAGGTAAACAATCAACAGATTCTTTCTGAAGGGGAAAAACCTGAATAATGCCTTTAATACGCCATGTTCCATGCTTCAAAACTACAATTTGCGAGTCTTCTGGATGCAAAGCCCTGAGTTCTCGTCTAACCTCCTCTCTGCTCGCATTGTGTTCTCTGGTCAACTGCTCAGCGACAATCTTGTTAGACCCACGCGCAGAACCAATTACAGCACGAGAATCTCCAAGATTCACAACATATAATGTCCCTTTCCAAATAACACCCACCAGACAACAAGAACCGGTTGCTGCTATCGATGGCTTGATACCATATGTTCTTCGAACAAGATTCAGAAATCCATCTTCAGTAGCAGAAACAGCATCCCGGAGTATATCTTCAGATATAGTACCATTTTCTTGGGCAATCCCTGTAACCAGATTCACCACAAAACTTCCATAACTACTTAAATGAAGACAGTTCCCAAGGCAAGCAAGATGCATAACAAATGATGAAAATATGCCAAGTTCATGAAATCTAATAATACATGCATTGATTGGAAAGCAGTATTACTATCGCCAGAGCATGTTCAGTCAATTCTGATCCAAAAATAAAAACAAAAAGAAATCTGAAATTCATAAACATGTCAACCAGAATTGGCAGAACAGTCGATTTGTAGAATAAAATTTATTTAGCCAGCCAAATTTTGGGAGATCCTCCATGGATAAGTCATTCCCAATGTAACCTACTAACATTCCAAGTGATTAATATGGAAGGAACCTATTAATCCCACAGTAAATATAAAACTAGAAAATGGAGCATTCAAAAGCAAACAAAGTGGTATATGATGACCCATTGAAGAGGGGAACACATAAAAACCCTCTTAAGCGAAATTGAGGATTAATTACTTCATAACTGATGATTCTAGAAATATATTTCCTCGTCCATTCTGCTTGAATATACGTTCAATAACTGGATCTCTCCAGATCATTTGTTTCTCTTTTCTCCTCTTTTCAAGAAATACCCTTCAAAAGAAAAGAGGGGGGGGGGGGGGAGTCAAGAGGACTGTTAACTGGCCTGATATTTCAGCTTCAGAAGACAAACCAGAATTTCCAGCATCGACTCTTAGAGGTCAGTTCCTTGCATTCTCAATTAAGTGCAAAATCAACAGAGCAACGATACAACAATACCATCTAAGGCCTAGACGGTATAAGGCCAAAGGGCCAACCAAACTTTAAAAAAAAAAAACACAAACACACACACACGGGCTATATAATTATAAAGGACACTAAAGTCCAAAAAATCAAACATTGAAAACACTGCACAACGACCCCTTCATTAAGTGACGAAAAGCAAACTATAAATCAATTAAAATAATCCAAGAGAGCGCATAAGACTCACTCATCATATGATTGAAGAGGTGATCGCAGACGAATCGGGACGCTTCGGGACCGCCATGGCCATCGTATATGCCAACGAACATGGCGTCTGGCCCCGTCACAACCTGGCTCTGATCCTCAATTACTTCATTGGCCTGAACTACAGCAAACGAGAATTCGCCGCACGAGTGCTTCTCAAGGTCCTTGTACCAGAGGAGTGCGTCTTCAGAGGCGGAAGAGTCAGCGATATCATCCCTGTTCATAGGGGCACACCGCTTGATCGGTCTCAAACACATAGAAACCATCCTTGCCAGCCACGAAAACATCCCACATTTCCCTCTCTAACAAATCCCTAAAATATTCGCCAGCGGCAGTTAACAGAAGAGGTCGGATACCCGAGGAGACGGCAGGACGAATTCCTGAATTCGAAAAATAAATTGCGATATCTTTGATAAGTGAATGAATACGGGCGGTGACTGATGGGGGAGAAAGAAGAAATCTGAAAGACACTGTAATTTCACAAAAGGAAAAACAAGAACCGTGCGTTATATGAGTCACGAAATGAGAAAGATTAAAAATAAAATAAAATTGGGAAGGTAGCATACAAGGCCAAGGAAAACAGAATCTGAAATTGAAAATAAAGAGAATGGAATTAATAATTTAGATTTGAAAACAAAACAGAAGATAAGATAAAGACTGAGGAAGTTTTGCCGGCAAAATAGAGAGAATAAAGGAATTAGGAGAATTGTGGGTAGGCGCAGAAACGGATTCTTAATGATGGTGGAGGCAAAGGTACGCACAGTGGCAAACAAGGTACTGATGGTAGAACGGGGGGTGGAAGTGGGAGGAGATGAAAGTGACGAAACCTGTGTTGACTTTTTAACGTGAAGACGATGCAGGGCGCATCAATCTGCCCCTTTTTCTCTTTTTTTAAATTGCAATTTCATTTCCGTTTGGCCCCACAACCAAATTGCTTCCATTTGTGATCTTTTGTTCTTCATGTTATAATAAATCAAGTTCAAACTTTTACGGGGGTAGATGCTTAGTGCTTTGTGTTTTCCTTCGCTATTGAAGAAATTTAGTTTTTGTTCATAGCATAACTAAAATGCAATTTATCTCTGAGACTTCCTGTAAATACAAAAAAACAAAAGAAAAGAAAAGAAAAAAGAAAAAGAAAAAGCGTAGAGGGGAGCATGTGGTTTTTGTAGTCCCACCGAGTTTAAAGTGAATCATATGGAGTATAAGAATGATTTTTTATAAAATTTACGTTAGATATTAATTGTATATAGATTTTTTGACATTATATTTATCGTAGATTATATTCATTAGTTAAAAAGTTAAAAATGATATCATAAAATATATTAATTGATCTTGGTATGTATAATAAAAATTGATGATAAAAAAATAAATTAGTAAATTAAAATTAGTTTCTTTTCTTTTGTTTTTTTTTTTTGGCGCTCAGACGAAAAGAGAGCATGAAATGCCGATTCAGATCGTGGTCATGGGCGTGGAATAAGGAAAACGAAAGAAATATACATAGTATATTGATACCCACTAATAGAATGCATTTATTAGATTGTGAGGGACAAATATAGGAGAATTTTAAATAAGTACAGGTCATGTGATTTAATTACCAATGAATTTTAAAAAAATTTAAAATTTTAGTTCAATTTAAAAGGATAAAAGTAAAAAATAATTTTAACTGTGAAAATAACAAAATACCCTTCATTTGTTATACATAATCACCGGCTATTAATTTTCTTACTTCACTTATTAATTTACTAACATGAGTTATAAATTATATGAGTTGACATATCAATAATTATATAAGATTTGATATCAATTGTTTAATCATAAGCAGCAATATTAGTTGTTAAATTATTAATTTTACTTGTTAATTTACTAACGTTAATTGTAAATTACTGACAGGTCATATAATTTACAACTGATGTCAGTAAATTAATAAGTAAAATTTGTAAATTAACAACTAATATTACTGCTTATCTATCAAATAGATGTAATTTATAAATAATATTGGTAAATTAACATGTGAAGTAATAAAATTAACAACTAGTAATTCCGTATAATAAGTAAAGGATATTTTGATCTTTTTACAATTAAAATTATTTCTACTTTTATTTCCCTTGACTAAACTAAAATTTTAAAATTTTGTGGAACTCACTAGTAATTAGTCATAACCCTGGTCCTTTTTTTGAAATTCTCCCATACATGTATGGTAGAAATAAGTTAGGTCGAATTAGGTTTTGATCAAATAAGCCTGAGCCTTTGTGGTAAATTAGCAGCTTAAAGCCTATATAAGACTTTTTTTATGATTTAAGCCGGGACCTACTTAAAGCCTGATATAGTTTAAAAACTTACTTAAAAGTAAGCTTTTTAAATAAGCTCGCATTTTAGTTTTTAATTCTCAAATATACTTCAGGACTATTATAATATATAATATATGACTTGATTTATCAATTATAATATATAATAATTGAAATGACTTACCAACTAAAATACAATATAACAATAAAGTAATAATATTAAGATTAATATATAAGTTTAATATAATTAAAAATATGGCCAGAGATAAAAAAAAATAGATTGATTAAAAATTAAATAATGAAAGTGATGTGTTTGGGATATATTACATAATATACATAATATATATATATATATATATAGGTCACATTGTTGGGCTAGTAGGATAGGCTTTGAAAAAATAGGTCTAACTTATTAATTAAACAAGCTTAATAAAAAGATTGAACCTGCTTAAGTTTATTTAATAAGTAGACTATGTTGGATTTGGAGTAGGTTAGATTGTATATTTCTATTAAAAGTTTGACCTATTTTCATCCTTGCATGTATTCCTGTTTGTGATTGTTAAGTGCGATTCTTTTTTCTTTTCTTGTTTCCTTTTTTGGTCAAATGCAGGTACCTTGTAATGCTAGAGTAGCTATAATATTTGGGTTATTTCTCTCTTCAATGCTCTACATGACGAGCTATTACGTACCATAGAGCTAAGAGAAATTGATGGGAAAGAGAGGATAGCAATCCCACCTTTGCCAAGGGTAAAACCATTGAACAAAAACGGCGGCTTAGGTTTTTAACCATATCACTCGTAGAGATAAGCATTTCTAAACTTTGAGTTGGTGTCTTCTTGGATAGTCAAGCATAATTACTGGATATTTCAACTTAGGTTTATTCAATTAAAATGATACAATCTGTTTCAAGCAGAGTTTTGAGCATAAACTAACGTTAGTAAGCGTGGCCAAGTAAATAAATTTGACCACTGATCTAATTAACCATGATAACTAAGTTTTCCAATACGTCGAATCCATTTTCTCTTCCCATGAGCCAGTGATGATAATATCCATGAACAAATGCCTATTTCGATCAACTGGTGATTGGCAACAACTACAATATTTTTAAACTGGGACCATGTAATAATGACAAAATGTGTGATCAATTAATTACACGGTTACTGCTCCGAAAATAATAGTAATAAATCCCTCGTGTGCAATTCTCCACAAGGAGTAACACTAGAACGAAGAGAGTAGAAACTCGCTACTTAGCCGAGATTATTATGCAAAGAACAGATGGAATACATATTAAATATTATTCGGAGACTAAAGAATAGCATCAATTAATGAATAACGAATGGTGATATTGTTGAATTCCAGGTTAGGTTTGACGCGGGTCGTTTCCTCCAGAGCCTTAATTTGGGCTCGTTCCAGGACTCGGCAGATCAGAGGCTAAACAATATCATTGATCAGACGCTTATGCCGATGATAATGCTTCTCCATGAAAACTCTGGACGCACCTTCTACGGTACTCCGCCACGTCTGCAAGCACCAGGGAACAAGTTAATGCAAGCTGGTAGAAAAAGGTTGTCAACATCAAGCCCTGCTTCTCATTATTTCATGGGCATTGAAAAGTCTGATTGACACATTCCGCTATGCCTCATCTCGATTTCAGCACTCGGAGTCGAAAGCCTCCGGTCGACTATTGTTACATGTTTCAGACAGTTACTTTTCTTCCTTCGAGTCAAAGCAAACTGATATTCGCAGAATCAAAGTGGCTTTAAAGAGAAACACAAGTTAAAAAAACTACATACTACACAAGCAGAAAGGAATAAAGGTCCACAGTTCCCAATACTCATATCCTCAATCCTCCTTGATCTTCTTTATGCATCCTGATTCCTCTCCCCTTTTTGTTATCAGCAGTGAGTTGAGCGATTGGAGTGAGAGTCACAGGCGAAGGAAGATGGAAGCGATACTGCTTGTGTGCTTACGCCTTTTGTTCACACCAAGACCGAAATCCTATTGATAGGACAGAGAAGTGAGTCTGTCATCTTGATAGAGATGGTTTTAGTGGCTTGCTACTATATTCCCCTTAGCGCTTACATCGAATTCAGGTAACTGAAGAAAGATAGAATATAGTGAAAATGGTGCCTGAAGGAGGTGGTTTGGACTAGATAACATCACGAAGCAAATGGATTCTGAAAAGACTCTGCTCCCCAGCTACGGCGGGAAATAATCAGCTGGATTTAACTAAGCAGTAACCATCTTAATCCTAGATTTTGTGTTTTATGCCAGTTTTTATTTTAAAGCTTGAATTATATAGGATGAAGCCGCAAAATGACAGCACGATCGGTGATAAACTCGGTAAGCACCGACTACTGTAAAATTGGACGATAACTCTTCCATGAGCAATTCGAGCGTAGATAGATAACCAACAAAATCAAGAATTGAAGGAACGCGTATATGTAAAAGAAGCTGACCTTCTCAAGCGTTCCGAAGAGGGATCTGTTTCTGATATCCCTGGCCTTGAGGTGGACCCGAGCAATGCCAAGTTGGCGGAGCAGAGTGGAGCGGCGAGTGGCGGCGGGCGTGAGAAGCGACCTTCTCTCGACCAGCGACCTTCTCTCGACCAGAGCGGAGCCACCGTGGGCAGGGCTGTGGCAGTGAGATTCAGCGAGGGTCTTTCGGCGCTTATGCTTGATTTTGGGGGGATGGGAATCCAAGTGGGCGAATTTCTGGAGGAGTTGGTCGGAAGAGTTTTTGGCAACGTGCTGGACAGTAGGTGCGGCGGAGAGAGTGACCATCGTGAAGAAGGAGAAGGAGAAGAAGAGAGGGAGCGAAGTGGAATATGGGGGTTGGTATAAAAGTGGCAGGAGTAAGAAAAAAGAATTAAGAACTTTATTGGGGGGAAGGGACCGTTGAGGAAAGGCTTGTATGATTGAAAGAAATATAGCCGTTGCAGGACTAAACAAGTGATGAGTTTGCGATGATTTGGATTCGGCATGTTTTATGCCAATGCGCTCCCCCTCCATGTGCCTTCCTCCCACATGCTTCTGTAAAAGAACTGGCCCTCTCCAAACTGAAATTCCTTTCTTGCCCTTCTTCGCCCACCTAAGGCACGTCCATAATGGTTAGTTAGGTCCTTCCGGCGCCCAGAACGGTGTCTATTGTTAGGCAAACGTGGCTATTGCCTTATGCCTAAAAAAATTTGCTTATACTCTATATAATTCTGGTCATTATTTTTACTTGGCAATTGTTATTATTAATTACATCTTTTCATTAATAATTCATTATCCTGCATTTCTTTTACTGTGTCTATCATTCTCATTTTCCAATATCAATTAGCCATAAGGAGAAGTAATATCAACATACTGCCCCAATATATAGAATGGACGGGGACCACTTTGGTAGCATCTAACAATTCTCATTTCTCCCTTCCTTTCAATCAAATTGTTGCCACCATCAATTTTTTTTTTTTTTGAAAGCAAATATTACTATGTTGAAATTAAAACAAAAAACACGAACCGTAGATTTAAAATGGCAGCCGCTTCAAATGCATTTGTTACACTTTTACTGTTTATATCACTTTTTATTTGAAATTATAATTTTTTTAATTTTTTATGTAGCATTTAGAATGGAAAATGTCAAATAAACAATTTAAATACACTAAGCCTCTCAGAATAATTTCATCTTTGGCCTAGATCTTCTTCACATGGCTCAGCCAGCGTTGCTCACTTTCGTTTTGGGTTTCTAAGATGTTGAGCTTACACATTCTATTGTTAGCTTTCAATTTCTCCTCCCCCCTTTGACATCAGACCATAAAATTACTTATATTTTATTTATAATTTACTTTCAATCTCTTATTTTATTTATAAATTGATTTTAATTTGTTTTATTAAAATTGAAAAAAACCTTAAAATTTAATCCACAAAATTCATAAATTTTTAACTTTATTCTTATTTTATATATATATATATATATATTAACAACACACTCCCTCCAATCACACACACATATATATAAGTCACTTTTAGGAGAAATTCATCGTAATTCTTTTGATAAGTTACTTTGAATTAAAAAGTTGATCATTAATGTTTTTTTTTTTTTTTAAATTTTACCCTTCTACAATTTTCGATGGGTAGAAAGTACAATGTTACGTGAGAGAGAAAATAACTTTAAAAATAATGCATTTATTAAAGGTAAGTTGGGAAATTTTTTTAATTTTGAGATAACATCTAATAATCTAGCTACTTATCATTGATTTTGAAAAATAATTAGAAACAACTTATAAAAAGAATTAGAAGGCATACTTTATCTCTTAAATATTTAATAAAAGGTGAAAGAATAAATTTATGATAAAAATTTAATAATATGATTTATAAATAGCATGAAAAAATATGTTCTTTGTGACTTACAAATGAAATTAAAGAAGTATGTTTTTATTTTAGACAACTTTTGAGGAGGTTCTTTCAAAATTATTATAAAAGAATTCAGTAAAATCATTTTGATTTTTAATTTCATTGAAGTACTTTAGGTCTTAAATGAGCTTCATTAGTTTAATGAGCTTTACGAAAATAACTAAAAAAATGGCCCACGCGATGCACAGGACTAGGAAAAATTCATTTTTTCCTTTTTTTTTTAGTTGTCTTTAGACATTACTTCACGTGAGTACGTTTTTTTTTTTTTTTGTGAAGTTCTAACTTTATAAAAATGTGAGTCCCATATTATATTCAATGTGTTGTTTATTTTTAGTAGGCCATAGCACATTATAATTGTTTTAATCTTTTTGTTTAACAAATTTCACTTATCTTAGATTGCATAAAATATGATCATAATAGTTGAATAAAAATAATTGTGTGGATCTTATAAAAAAATGGTAACACGATGTTATAAAAATATAATATTTGGCCAAAAAATAAAAATAAAAATATAATATAAAAATTTTATTAGATGTTAATAGTTGCTACTAGGCATGCTTTCTTAAAAAAAAAATAAAGTGAAAAAGATTTTGAACATAGAAAAAGTACGGAAAAAATCACATCGTGAAAAACGAAAAAAACCACCAATGAAATTTATTATCCACACCATAAGTATATGATAAGTTATTCTAATAAGAACTTGTTATTTTTTTATGAATAAGAGTTGAGTTTAATAAAAAAAATTAATCTCCTAGTAACATGATAAATTAAGTTTTAAATTTCTATTAAAAAAGTGCCTATATTTAATACTTGAATAGGATTGTCTATAATTGAAAAATACCTGTGAACAATAAAAAAAATTTTATTATTTTTTAAAATATTTTTTTACTTTTGTGAATGCTAAAATAGAGACATCTTATTTTATTTTAGAATTTATTACTTACAAAGAAATTTAAAAATTGAATAAATATAAGATGTGTTAGCACGATGTCACAACATTGCAATTCAAAAGTAATCTTTAAATGGTATCTGTAACAGCCCTCCGCTCACCCCGCCTACCCGAGGTCTTTTACGGCGCTGGACACTCTCCCCCCAGGCCCCACAACAGGGCGACCCCACCCCTTACGGTAAGCATCAGGAGACAAAGGCTTCCCCGCAGTAGTTTGCGGATTATTCCCCTTGCGGAGAGCCTCCCCAGGTTCGATCCTCCAACCTCTCCTACATAACAGGGCGACCCCACCCCTTACGGTTGAGCATCAGGAGACAAAGGCTTCCCCGCAGTAGTTTGCGGATTATTCCCCTTGCGGAGAGCCTCCCCAGGTTCGATCCTCCAACCTCTCCTACATAACAAAGTTGAGGCTGAACCTGGTACCATTGAACCAACTGACTCAATGGTACCAGGTTCAGCCTCAACTTTGTTATGTAGGAGAGGTTGGAGGATTGAACCTGGGGAGGCTCTCCGCAAGGGGAATAATCCGCAAACTACTGCGGGGAAGCCTTTGTCTCCTGATGCTCACCGTAAGGGGTGGGGTCGCCCTGTTGTGGGGCCTGGGGGGAGAGTGTCCAGCGCCGCAAAAGACCTCGGGTAGGCGGGGTGAGCGGAGGGCTGTTACAGTATCAGTCACCGTCAGACATGCTTTGAGTTTTCTAACAAAATACAAAAAATATATGCATAACTAAAAAACAATTGATTTTTTTTTCCTTAAAAAAGACGATATCAGGTGGATCACTAATGAATTTCTATTTTTTCTAAACATTTTTATAAGTCACTTTATATTAAAAAGTGGATATTTAATATTTTTTTAAATTTTATCCTTTCATAATTTTTGATGAGTGCGGAATAAAAATTTTTATGAGAATGAAAATTCTTCTAAAGTGATGCATTTATTAAAGGTAAGTGGATTTTGTTTTTTCATTTTGAAACAATAAGAATAGTCTAATTACCTCTCATTGATTCTAGTAAAATAGTTAAAAGCAACTTATAAGAAAAATTGGAGGAAATATTTTATCTCTCCTACAGTCCTACATTTAATAAAAAATAAAAAATATATAATAAAAATTTAATGATATAATTTACAGATAGGATAAACGTGTCTTTTTTTTTTCCATCCTATAAATGAAATATAGGGAGCATGTTCTTATCTTAGACAACCCTGGAGAAGGGCTTTCATAATTATTGTAAAAAGAATTCTTTGATAGATCCATTTTGATTTTTAATTTTATTGAAGTCTTTCAGGACTTAAATGAGATTCATTAATTTATTGAACTTTACTAAAATAATGTTTCTCATAAGGCACTACAATTATTGTTTTTTTTTTAAAGAAAAAAGTTTAGGTGAGTTTAGTCAGGATCAGGACACGTCTTCAAGCTTAAAGAATACTTACATAAATGCTTACAAATTGCCCACTAATAAGACCCTTACATCGACAATGAAATTTAAACCCACGACATTGTGTGTTTTAGACTAAATCTTGATGAAAAATTATATTCAGGTCCTATACAAAAAAATTAATTATTGCAAGATACATTGTCAACTAAACTAAGATAATTGATAATACATTCAGTTGTTAATGACCTTGGTTTAGTTGTTAATGAATGTTGTAGTAATTAATTTTTTTTGTGAGACTTCAATATAATTTTTTCAATCTTGATTACCAATTGAATTAATCTTTGTTGACGTGAGACACTTCAATGTTATTCTCTCATCATCCTTTTATTGCAGATTAAAATAATAAACAAAGTTCCCATAGCTTGTATTACACCAAATGCAAGTCTGTACATCAAGCGTTACTAGCCACTCAGGTATATATTATAGAATCATTGGCTCATAGAAATAGAAAAGTATTTGAAAGCAGAGTTTTAAAAACCGAGTCAGCCATCAAATCAAATTTGGCATTAATCCATGATTCAATGGTTAAATCATGATTAAATTGTTTGATATTGAGCTAATATGCTTTTAATTTATATATGATAATCAAATAAAAATATATGTAAATATGTTTTTAAGAAAATGTTATAAATGTTTGGTAATTTGATCCATTGTTGAATGAATACATGATTAATATTAATCATGAATGAAATCTTTCACTTTAAAATTAAGAAAGATGGTTATAAAATGATAATATGTCGGACACCTTTTAAAAAGATATTTAAGATACATTGAAAATATCATGTTTAAACAACAAAAAAATATAAATAAATAATAGAAGGTATAAAGATTAACATGATGTGGTTACATAAAAAAAAAAAAAGCTTCAAGATACTTAAAAAAAATCAACCATCATCACAATAAAAAGGAAAAACAAATAAGAATGCATTGTGCTGTATGTTTTTTTTTTTTTTGAACAAAAGCATTGTGCTGTATGTTGTAAGTACATCACATGTTTCAAATAGTTCCACATCGCTCATGTCAAAAGACAAAGGGTTGCATTCTTGTTTGTAAAAGGAGGGTGCAGCATCCATGACAATAAAGACGGATGAGTTTCAACTTTGCTAAAGTTGTAGCTCATGGCCTAGAATTTTTTTTTTGGGTATTTTCTTAAATTTTTATTTTTATTTCAGTATGGTTTTTAAAGGAATTGGTCTGATTTTGAATTAGTTTTATTAGTCTTTGACCTTTTTTGTGTTTGTTTTTGGAGTGTCAATTGTACTGAATCAAAAGTTAATTTCTAATTCAAATTAATTTGGTTCAGCTTCTTAAAATTTGTTTGAAATAAACCTCTCTCCTTTCAAATCATGGGTTAAAAGACAAAAACATCCAGGTTCATTCATTCTTCCAGAGTGTATTCCAAACACAAGAAGGTACAATAGTTTGGTGCATTTATTCTTCTGAATCACGTGACATGTTCCAAATCGCCCACGAATAAAATAAATTAATTAAAATTACATGACGAAAAGTAGCACAAGGGGGTGTAGCTCAAACGGTAGAGCGCTCGCTTTGCATGCGAGAGGTACGGGGTTCGATACCCCGCATCTCCATTTTCACGGTTCGCTTCTTTTGCCTTGCTTATTCTCCTTTTCGAAAGTTTGTTACGTCATACCAAATGCATGGGTTGTGTAAAAGTTCAATTTGAAATAAATTCGGTCCTATTTGGGTTAGATAAAAATTAATTTTTAAGATTAAAAAAATTAAAAAGATTATTTTTTTTTGAGTTGGACTAAACAAGAGATTGAATATCTGGATCACTTGATTTGATTCAGTCCTATAAATTTATTTAATATAATTATAATTAATTTATTAATTATCATTACACTAAGTTAGTTTGTAACAATAATTAGTATTTTTTTGTTTTATACAAGTCATAAATAATGAGCAATATTCTAACATTGACTAACCTCAATTTTTTTTATAGTAAAATTTCTTATTAACTTCGTGTAATAGACTTTAAATATATTGAAAGTTATTTAATATTGTTAAAGGTTGTTTAGTTTGAATAATTTATCTCGCAACTACAATATTTTTGTTGTTATTGAAAATTATTATAAATTTATGATTATTATTGTTGTGATAAATTTTATATGATTATAAATAATTTTATTATGTTAACTAAATTTTTCATGTTAAAATAAATTGCTACATCTCATAAATGAAAAAAAAATAAAAGGTGAGATATTGTGGATAAGATTGAGATCGATCTCCTAATCTTATTTAATTAGTTCCGTCCTGTTCAATTTTAAGTTATACTAAGATAAGATCGGACCACATATTACTTAACTCAGTTGTTTTTATAAAAAAAGTTAGATTTCAAATTAAATCGAAATCCTATCAAATTAGTTTTTTGTCCAGTCCTAGATAGCACGAAATGCGCCGCTGCTCCTCAGGAGCTCGTTTCTTCTTTTGCATTTTTATTTATTACATTGGATTATACATAAATAAAATATTAAAGTCCTCATCTACCATTTTCCCATTATATGAATGACATGACGAGGATGAAACTGATTCATATTGACCAATAAAATGATTAGCTAAAATCGTGATGCGTGTACATGCTTTTCCAGAAAAAAATTCATGAACACGAAGAGAAGGAAGACGCCTAATTGTTATTTCATGATTTAAATATGAATGGTTTTCAATGGGTATTACTTTCTTTCTTGTTTTTTTTGGCCAGGGGTATTACTTTCTTGAAAAAGGTCTTGCATTTAAGGATTTAAAATATTAAAAAACAGAAATGTAAAGAAGGGTTTGAAATACTAAAAAAAAATATAAAAAATTATGATAAAATTCGAGCACAATATAAAAATTAAAAGTTATACTTTTCCTACTTTCTTCATTTAATATTTTTAAAAAAATTTGAATATCATGTTAAAAATATTTAACATTTTGAGTCTTTTAATATTCAATTACTATTTTTTTAAATTCCTTAAATTAGAGGGTAATTAAGAAGATTTTATAATTGAGATAATTCATTTAACAAAAGCAATTATGGAAAAATGTATAATTTTAAATATAATTAATTAGTTTATTAGAATATAAATTAGTTAAAAAAATTTTATAATACAGCGGTGCAATATCTTGGGGACTTGCCTACTGAATTGGGGGAATGTGTGTTCCGTCTCCCTCGAGTATTGTTTTGTTTCGGTAACAAGGAGCAATAAATGGAAAATAAGTTCGGCGTTGTTAGTTTGTTGAGGACTTCACAATGGTGAAATTGAAGATGGAGACGCCTTCCACACCAGCGCTGCTAAATATATTGGTTCCTCCCTCCTTGTAAATAGCTTGCCTCCCTCCACCACTCCCTTGCTTCCATCTTGTGAAGAATCCCTCAGTCTTTGCCTGACATCTCTTTCAATGGCTGCTTCACAAGCCGCAGTTTTTTCCATTTCTGCTCTCCCTTCTTCCTGCAAGTATTCTTCTTCTATTTCAGCATCTCCTACTTCGCTGCTATTCCTGTCCCACTCTAATCGGAAACCTTTAAGGGGCAAGAGGCTTTGCCGCATCTCTGAGTGCAGAGCAATGGTTCAGGAGGCAGTTCAGGGAGCTCCGGCGGCTTATGCCAAGGAAATGGAGAGGCTTTCCGCCAAAGAATCGCTTCTTCTTGCTGTTAGTATCGACTTCTCCTCTTTTGCTGCGCTGATATTTTTGGGTCGTTTGCTTCCATTTGATATTTAGTTCTAATTACTTGGTTGACAATAAAAGGGGAATTTTCATTCGGAAACAAGTCAAGCCCCAAATTTCGTTTTGCTATATTTTCCTCTATTTTCCTATTTTAAATTTGAAATCTAGACATTATTGTTAATGGGCATTGGCGCCCCCCCCCCCCCGGCGGCGATTGTCCACTTTATAGTTTTATCATTATGAAAGCTGACAAATGAAGAATATAGGATTCAAACAAACTCTTCTGAGGACTGTAAATCACGCGCGCGCACATGCATAATTGCATATCCATGTACACTTCATGGAGATGGTATGAATTTTCCTCTTATTCTTCTTCTTCATGTTGAATAGACTCATTGTGAGTCACAAAAATTCATATAATACTGGAGGTGTGGTAATGTAGAACTGTTTGGATATAGAGAAATGAACAAAAGTTCTACAATGTTAATTTGGTTCCTGGGTCTTTTTCTGTTAAACATTCACCTGCCGAAAGAGCTGGGGAAAACAGATTCCGCCAGCGAAATGCAAGTACTGACAGTATAGTCTAGGAATGAGTGCTATATTCTGTTGCAAACCATCATTCTTATATCAGACATTGAAGACATCCTTCAGTTTAAAGATGCAGGGGGTTTTGAGGCCTTGGTCACTGGAAAGACATCAGATATGCAAAGAATTGATGTGACGGAAAGGATAACTAGTCTTGAACGGCTCAATCCAACGCCTCGCCCCACAACGTAAGTGGCAAAAACATCTATCCATACCCTTTGGTATGAGATGTTAATACCCTTTTCAATTGCAGGTCACCCTTTTTGGAAGGACGATGGAACTGTGAGTGGTTTGGTTCAGGAAGTCCAGGGTTGTTTGCTGCTAGGTTTATATTTGAGTGAGTGCTCTGATCACGGATTTGTATTTGGTTTTTCTTCTCCTTCAATTATCTGGTGGGATTTGGGATCATGTTTTTCTGATCATAAGAACTTGAAGCTTCTTTGAAACCTTTTAGTAAGTTTCTACTAAACTTAATGCCAATTATCACTTCTCAGGTGGCTTTTGTTTCTTTGCAGGAATTTCCCTTCAAGTTTAGCTACCTTGTCAAAAATGGACGTCTATGTTAAGGATGGAAATGCAAATATTACTGCAAGCATGAGATTGTTGAACTCGGTACTATTCTTTAGCTTTCAGGGCTGCCAAAAAATTTTACCTTTGGAATGTAAGAGCACTTTTTGTTGCTTTCTATCAGATTGAAATTAATCCCACTGTTGATAGCATGCTGCACTTGTGTTGTCAGCTTGCAAGAAAGTTAACCCCTCTGAGTTGTTTTATAGTATTCAGGATGCAGAACATGAACTCCGAATTGTTCTTAACATGCCAGGCTGTCATATTACACAGCCAGGTGACATCAAGCATGTGTCTCCATTTCTTTATATCAATTAGTGTAAATACATGCTTAAAACCCAAACCCAAGAAACCAGGGTAATAAATTCTCTAAAATTCTTCAGTAATTGATAATCTAAGTGAATTTCTATTTTGCAAGTAATATACGACTGAACATGATGTTTGTGCATTGATCTCTTAATCACAACTTCTTTGCAGACAGCCAAGAGGCCCATGATTGATGTTAGGCGTCCATTAATATATTAGTCATTAATAGAACTACAAACACAACAATGTTCATGAGTGGATCCTGTGTATTGTTTCACACAGGCAAAAAAAAAAGGATCCATTGTGAATTCTCCCTTCATTTACCTTTACTCAGACTCCTGAAGATATGAAAAGTGTGGTAGCAGTAGTTAGATACCGTGATTAGTTTGTGAATTCATCCCTAAAAAGAAAAAATTGATTCCAGAAGTTATTGTTTTTGTATTGGGCACTTCCTAAATATTTGTGGATTCAACACTTCTTATTGTACACCTTCTTTATGATATTTACCATTGGTTCTCCCTTGTTGATCACTTCATGGGCTTTGATCATGGATCGTATTAATCATATGTAGATAGAAAGCAAAATTATTCTATCAACCAAGTTATCTGTAGAAGGTCCGCTTCGACTGAAAGAGGAGTTTGTTGAAGGGATACTTGAGTCACCTAAAGTTATTGAGGAGTCAGTACCAGAACAGCTTAAAGGCGCACTTGGGCAGGCAGCTAATGCTGTACAGCAACTTCCTGTCCCTATCCGAGATGCTGTTACCAGTGGGCTGAAAGTTCCCCTGAGTAAGATTTGCCTATCTTCTATATGACCATCTGACAATATCCGACTTCTTTGAGAGCTTTTCACAATCTATTAAAGGCCATGTTCATGATGCCGTTGCCAAAATTATATGCTGAAATGAAATCTATCGAGCTGTACTCAGGGAAGCACCTTAGTTCCATCTCTGTTCCTTGAATGGTAACTTTCACATGCACTTCCTATGATGGTGACTGATAGATGACATATATTATCAGACGTATAGAACTTACTGTTGTGAGGCTGAATGTGCTAAGAGGATGCAGACACGACTCTTATGAAGGCAGTAATTGTTCTAGTTACTTTGACGATTGTGTAAATACTTCTGTTTCGGTGGTTCAGATCTCCTCTGTGAGCGAAAATTCTCACATTTAGTTGTTGATCATCAATTATTTAAACTATCTGCTATTTCCCGGGAAACAAATATGCGGAAGATAGGTTGTGCAAGAACTTCAAGGCGTTGACTTATAATTATGTATATGTGTAGAAAATGTAGAATCAAATGCTAGAGCTGGGACTACCATTCTATGTTCTCGCATCTTATGCCTATACTTTTTATCCAGTTTTTCTTGTGAAAACAAGGTTCTCACTTTCCTTTTTTAGCTTATGTAGGTGGAAGTTTCCAGAGACTTTTCATGATTTCTTATCTTGATGACGAGATACTTGTGAGCATTTGACACTGTATATATATATATATTTAAGCACGTTTTCCCATGTTTATCTTTTGTCTCACTGCTGTTTTTGCCACAATAGATGCTGAAAATTTTGCTGCATTAATTCTTAATTAAGTTAAATGGAAATTGCAATGAGAAGTTCCAAATAAACTTTCCAATTTCGTTTGGGAAAAAATTTAAAAGCTCGAATTATGGAGTCCCAGAAAAGGTGAGTTGGAACCTGCTGAAAATAGCCAACACCCAGTGCAACTGAGAGTCTGGCTAGCTTGAATATTTCATTTTATTATTTTGGGTGACAGGAATACCTCGTTGATGATGTGCTGTTGTATCACTATCAGATGATATACATGTTTCAATTTTTTGCTGATCTATATGTCATTTGCGCCGCGTGCTAGAATTCATTAAGACACAGATATAAAGGTTCATTGTTAAAAAGAAGATCTGTTGATTACCGGAACTATAGATGTATATTTATTCTGTGGCACCTAAGTTTGCCTGACCCATCTTTACCAAATATTGAACCATGTCTTGCTTGTAACTCTGAATGCTTAAACTGTTTATGATGCAGATAATAAGGGACACCGCAGGAATGCCTGAAGTTCTAACAAGGCTGGATGCATCTCCATCTTCCTTGGCGGAGGCAAGCCCTGATTACGAGAGCTAAGATTTCTTCACTCGTAAGGAGCCTAAGTATATGCATACATATATATTCCCTAACTTATAGTTATGAATCAGAATCCATCTGTTTACCTTATACAAGTCATTTCTTGGACTCGTAAAACTAGTTGTTCTTCGTTATATGGATCATACGAGTTCTAAAGAAATTGTTGGAAGCATTCTAGACTCGGGAACTTTAGCGGAGCATCAATGCGAATTCACAGCGAACCTAAATCCTATAAAGAACTACTAATCTGTTTGAATTAAGGGGAATAAAAAGTGTAAATGTGCAAATTTGGCCACCATTTATTTTTCAGAAGCACTAGATAGCTTATGTTACAAGGTGGTGCAAAATAAATTTTTAACTTTTAAAAAAAGGTGCATCCAGTGCCCACCATTAATTTCACTCGACGGAAGTTGAGTGAGGCCAACAAAATTTGATTGAAAATAACACGTGACATTCCACCTTGACATGAGTAAAGGTATAAATTTAGTCATGAATTATTTTTCAAGAACACTAGATAACTTCTACTATTGGGCGATGTAAAGAAAATTAATTATGAAAAACGGATCATCTAAAACCTTCTTGTCAATTGTGACTAAATGTTATTTATTTTTAGAGTTATAGAACATACAACACATCAATTTTTTTAACCTTACCTTTGTTCTCAGCCTCAACTCAAAAGAAAGAGACTTAAAGAGCTTTTATTTGAAGATATTAAAAACTTAGAGAGTCTTAACTTGTCCATTTAGCCACAAATTATTTTTATAAAAATGAGTCATTGATAACTCTTTGAACTTCTTTAACTGAGACTGAGAACAAATGCAAAAAGATTGCAAAATTAACGTGTTATGACTCTCATAAGTTTGAATATTAGTATCTTCTTTTATGAATATTTTTAAATAAAAACTCTTTAAATATCTTCTCGAACTGAAACTGAGAATGAATGCAATAATATTAGAAAAACTGACGTATTGTGGATCTTATAAGTCTGAAAATTGGCATAATCTTTTTGAATAGTTTCAAATAATAACTCTTTGAGCATCTTCTTCTCGAGCTAAGACTAAAAACAAAGGCAAGAAAATTAAAAAAAATTGATGTGAGGTGAGTCTCATAAGTTTGAAAATAAAAGTGTTTGGTCAAAATTGAAAAAGTTGTTGAATGATCCATTTTTTATACTAAAAATTATCAAGTGTTCCTTAAAAAATAGTTCATTGTTAAATTTACACATTTATTTACTGAGGTGGAGTGCCACGTGTCATTTCTATTTTTTAAAGTTGAAAATTTATTTTGCGCCATCTTATAGTATAGGCTATCCAGTACTTTTAAAAAAAATAAAAACTTCTAAAAAATAATTAAGTCAAAATAAAAAAATAATTTTTAAATAAAAAATATTTAATTTGGATATGCGAAACAGAGTTTAAATTATTTTTTTCTTTTCTTTTATCATTCACACTTCACAGTTCAGAAAAAAAAATCTAATGAATTTATTGAAAAAAAAAATGAAGTGACAAGATGGACGGTATTGGCGTCAAAAAATTTGACCGTGGTAGGTTGACGCTCAAGTGCTTCGTGTTAGGTAGGCGTTGCATAATTTTTTTTTAAAAAGGAGTTTCGTTACCCCAAGTTGTAGATAGCATGACATGTTCCAAGAATGGGTAAAAATAATAATGCCCTAAATGAGAGCTGGCTTCTCTCTATTTCCCTCTCTTCACTTCCTCTCTATTTCTCATCTCCATTATTAGATTTATTTCTAAATGGTTAAGATTTAATATTTTATAAAATTATTTTTTAATTTTGTAATTATTATTAAAACATTAAATTTATAAAAAAATTTAAGATATAATTAATTATATCTAGCTAAAGTTCAAAATTTAAGATCATAATTAAAAAAATTATTTTATAAATATTAAATCTTAACTATTTAAAAAAAATTTGAAGATTGAGATGGAAAGTGAAAAAGAAATAGAGACGAAAAATGAAGAGAAGCTAACTTAATAAAATGCAGCGGTTGTGTGACGGAGATTGATAGGCCAAGCAAAACAGGGCCCTAAATTGACTTGGGAAAGAAAACGAAGACCATCGCTTTCCGTCTCGTCTACTGAAAATGGGAGCCATGACTTAAACGAAGTCGTGAGGAGTATTACTTGAATTGGGCAATAGAAACATGCCCTTTCGGCAGCCCATATTGTTTAAGAAATATAATGGATTAGCAGTGTGAACGTGCTGCATTAGTAGCATCATGTCATTTACCTTTTCATGCTACCTAAAAGCCGCTGGGGACAACTTGTCGCCACTACTGAATAATAGTTTAATGGGAGATATTGCACATGCTCCTTTTGACGTTGGAGTGATGTGAAACACTTTGACATTAAAAACCACGCTGTTTGACCGCGAAACTTGCAAGCGCTGTCATAACTCATGATGACCTGCCTTGTCTGATATGGAAGCACGAGGTTAGCTCATGTCAAAGTCTTTGATATGATTCACTTGGCTAATGAAATGAAATCAACTGAAAGAAGAAAAAAAATTATTTTTTTAATAATAATATAATAAAACTTATTATATATATATTATAAATATAAAAATTATCATACTTTTTAAAAATTTTATAAATTATAATTTTTAAACTTATAAAATGAATTATCTCTTTTTTTATAAATGTGATTATTGTTTTCTTTAATTATCTCACTTTTATCTTTGTTTTTTAATACATTACAGTTCTTTTTTTTTTTTTTTAAGTAACCAAAATGGGACCTCAACTTTTTAGCTTTAGGTTAGAACTTCAAAGGAGCATGTGGTGCCAGCTTGGGAAAGGTATCTTCAGTTTGTGTTCTAGTAACTCTCTGGAAAAGCTCCAAAGTTGGAGATTATTTTGCCGTTTGGGATAAGCTTGATGATAAGTCTTTGGTCTATTATTTGATGTCACGTCCCAAAGAAGCACCCCCACAAGCGTGGTGAACAATTTTGGACGCGTTGGCCCAAAAAAAAAAAGGTAAATCACAATAGAATTATGGGACAAAATTTATTGCTCTACAGTACCAAATAATTTTGACGTTACTTTACAAGATTAAAAGAATTTAAACATAATTAAAATTTATTATAAAAAAATAAAACTACCTCTTATATGTATATACACACAATCTTTGAACAAACAAATCCCTATCAAGGAAAAAAAAATCATATATTCAATTTAATAACAATTAATGTTTTTAATAACAATTCTAAAATATTAACTTAATGACAGAGAAGGAGTGTTGTAAGTGAACAAGTCTTTATTAGAAAAAAAATCTCATTTTTATTTTAATACTACTTTCATCCCAAATTATGAGACACTTTTGAGAAGTTTCTCAATCTCAAAATATAAAATACTTTGAATAGATTAATGTTTTATTAAATATATCAATTTCAGTATTACCCTTCTTCTCTCTATAATTAATCTTCGTTCTCTTCATTTTTTAATATATTAAATGATGGATTTTTTTAAAGTTTATATTTTTATTTTAAAAGACAAGGTTGTTTAATATATTTAATGAGGTTTATTGATATGTAAAATTTTATCTAAAAATATTTTTAATTTAAATGAGGGAGTGACAATCAATTTTTTCATCACAATGAATATATGTAGAGGAGAAGATTCGTGTTTTAACAACAAATTTTAATTCCATTTACGGAATAATATTTAGGATGCAGAGGGAAAGGGGGGAAAAAAAAAGCGCAATTTTGGATGTCTGGAGGGTCAATGACAACTTTGGATGCCATCGGAGCTACGTGTGGTCGGTTTTGATTCATCAGAAACTGACGATTTTCATACGTCAACCTGCCCCTGTTTTCATTTATATTTGTGATCATCAATTTATCAAGCTGCACTATAATAAGGTGGCCTGTAAAATGGATATTGCAACTTGCAATTCAATATTTTAAACGACTTTAATGCTTCTGTCTTGCAAGTCAACTCACTACTGTTGCTGAAATTTTTACCAAAAGATGGGAAAACATTTTAAAACATATTCACATTCTTTCCTTAATGGGTTCAATTTGTTATATTAATTGGTTTAATTTATTCACATATATTTCCGCCACAAAAAAATTATTACTATATATATATATATGTAGTCAATTGATTTTTCTCACTTTTACAAGTGCATATAAAAAGATTTTTTTAAAAAAGAAAACTGGTTTATAAGACTCACCTATTATAATTGTCTTTTTTCAAGTTTTCTTCATATAAAAACACTTTCCCCTAATATATAACTTAGCGCTCTGTCCAAATTTAAATTCTCAAGCCCGGCTTAGACAGGGAATCAAGTGCATCATGGAAGGGGTTCGTGCAAATATTCGTAGAACTTTCTTCTTCGACTGTTTGTTTCTTTGAATATATCAGATGTTATGGTTCGTGCAAATCTAAATGCATGTTCTTTAAATTAAACAAATAATTAAATAGAAACGGGATTATGCGTGCAGAAATACGTGTTGAGACACATTTCCTCGGTTAACTAGCCCAAATTGACCGCTTTTTATGAATGCCAATTGAGAGAAAAAAAGTTGTAAAGGCATTCATTTATTACAACGACTTTGTTGGCTCTTGAAGTTGAATACACACACACACACACACACATACATACGTGGATAAAGTGACTCGCTACTCGATCGTCCTTATTCATAATCTGAATAGATCATATAAAGAGCTACAGAGTGATAACACGCAAACTATTCGGCTTATTTATTCTTGCATAAATATTTGTAAACGTGCATGCATACACACACACACACCTTCTTTGATCTTAACTTCCTATTTGACTACGCGCTTTTATAATTTTGCTGTCCAAAGCATTTAGCCAACGCAGTTTGCATCGGTCACAAGTAAATTTAAAGAAAGCGTACGTCGCATGCTTAACCAAAAGCTGTGCATTTATCAGAGAGCAGCAAAGGGGCGCAACAGCAGAAATGAGAGGGCTCAATAGAAAGGGCAACCATCAAATCAAAGAGGCATAATTGCCACTGCCATTTTACATAACTATCAAGCATCGCGCTTTAATCTGAGGGAAGTTAAAAAAATAAAAAATAAATCAGGGTTGGCAAGCCATTATATTCAAGCCCGAGTTCCTTAATTTTATTCTTTAAGGTCAAGTTTCAAGGCATAATTTTCTTAAAAATATTAATTTTTCAAATCTAAATCCTTATAAAAGGAGTTTAAATGGACGGCCTGCAAGGACCAACCTGTATTGCCAAATGTCATTTTATTCACTTTTTAAAATATATTAACAAAGGAAAATATGGCCTTCCTTGGCCCTTGATACAACCGACAGCACGAAAGTCTCACTCCAAAGTACTATATATTAATTCTCCGTTGCAATAGTATAATATGTATAATAGCGGGTCACAAGCACCCTTGAAACGAAGCTCAATTATAAAGGTTTAAAAAAAGGCTATACGATATTCATTAAAAAAAAAATGTGCTTGTGATTTTTGAATCATTTATTAAAAAAATCTAGGTATAGCTGGTCTTTATCTTACATTATCCCAAGTGGAGGGAGCGCCAATGGATTTGGAGGCTATTTGGATGATTCCATATTATACAATTATATCTGACCCCACGCAAACTTCCCCCCGGTCCCGATTTGCCCACTGGGAACTCCCACTTCCTCACTTCAAACTTTATCAACATAAATGTGTCTCTAATTGAATTCTCCAGTGCAATATGTTTGAGTATTCATAATGACATAAATGTCGTACTACATTTTGGTATCAATTTTGCTGTTTGCACCCATATGTGCACCACAAAATTAGCTATACACCCCTATGTATAATACATGTCCTTGAAAGTATTCTAGGGATGAAGTCACAAATTTTAATTCGGAGGCCAAGATTGTAAAGTAAAAACATCCATATAAAGAATTTTAATAATTTGGCTATTACAAAAATTAGTAATTTTTTTAGAAAACTTTTCAGTAACAATCTTTTGATTTTTGAATAAGTAATTAATTTTGTGGTAGATATCTAATACATAGTATTTAAGGTATCTTGGGATTTTTATTGTAATGTTCATAAAGTTTGGTAATACCATAATTTATTTAATCAAATATAAAATGAAAGCAAAATCAAATGATATCAATACTTTTCGAGTATATGTGACATCATTTCAATTAGAATAAATAAATTATATGACAGTATATCTTTGAGAATTGAAGTAATTATATTATACATACATAAATAATTATATATATAATTGAAATGAGAATATTTGTCTAATATGTCTCCAAGGCACTGTAATGTGTTAATTTAGTTCGTTCCGATATGAGTCTCATTATTTTCAACCAAATAATTGACAAAATTATCTTATAATTCATCATCATATGACAAGAGCTATATCTGATTCATCAGTTAAACGGTATACATAATATTTTAAAAAGTTAAAAATATATAATTCCTACATTTTATTTTTAAAAAATAAAAAAATAGGAGGACCATGACCACGGGTCCCTCTATTTCCACCATTAATTGCTTGAAACAAAAGCGACATAAACATATATATATATATATATATATTGAAACAATTATCTTTTGCGCTTTCGTATATTGTTTGCTAAATAGAGGGACAAAAACACCTCCGTCTTCTTTCAATATGAAATTAAAGAAGAAAGCACCATTAATTATGATGCTTAATTAACTCAAGATTTGTACTGAAATTCTTTGTTTAATCTGATGAAGTTAATATTGTTAGGTCTAGAATCATAAAGGTGATAGCGCGACGGTGGCATCCATGGTTTTCCGATCCGTTAAAACCCAAAGAAGCAACCAGATCTTCTCTCTCAAATATCTTCATCTTCTGAAAATATGCCTGTCCATGGGGCTAACTACTTTTTTTCTCCAGGGAGACCGGGAGAGAATTGTTATTAAACCATATATACACGTATGGACTACGGGGAGACGGAGACAATGTCATGAAGAGATAGAGGTGACGATGAATAAACAAATCTGTATATGATAATTCCTAGAAGACACAAGTACATATATGATGATCAAACCCAGAAGCTATCAACGTACAATAATATTGGAAGGGACAAAAAGGGGTCAAAACATGCAAATGTAATACACATGCGAGTGTCTAAGAAAAAAGAGCATCTTCAAACTCCTGGGCGTGACGATGAGCAGCATCCGAATTAGGGGAAAATGGGAAATTGCCGAACTCAGATATGAAGCCCTCCAACCCTCTCAGGTAGCCGCCGGAGCTGATCTCACTATTGTAAAACCCTTGTTCTTCTTTGATCAATCTCTCCGTCGACTGATCAAACCCCAGGAACCCATCTGTGAGCTCCATTTTCACAGGGTCCGCAACATCTCTTGATTCCGATACACGCGTTTCCTGCTTAGTCTTTCTGCTGTAGTTTTGGATAGCGGTTGGTTTTCCGGTTAGCCTCTGCACCAGTTTTCGGAAGTTGTGGACATCGGTCTGGATGATTTCCGGAGCAAATATGTGAATGATGCGAATTTTGGGCTTCATTTTGGATATGGTTTGGGAGTGTTTGTGCATCCCCAGGTGTCCTCCTCCGGCTCCATTAACAATACTCGTCTCACCTTTCACCCCGTTCTCCATTAAAAGCAGCAGAAGATTGATTTCAGCACTTGTTTGAACGAGAACAAGATATATAGAGGAAGCTGAGAAGAGAGGTAGGGATGCACTGTTCGGATCACAGAGAATAAGTAGAGATATTAAGAAAAGTGGGAATTAATCTGGAGAAAGGAAACAAGCTGTCTTCTAAGAGGAAGGATTATTAGATGAATCCTTAATTGAGTGACAAATGCAAGAGCAGGAGAGAAGACAGAGATGAGTCATTTAAGTAATTGCAACGTAGCTCTCCATCCTCGTCTACCAATCACCATTCACCCGTACTTTTCATAACAATAAATAAATAAATAAAATATTTCATTTAATTTTTTTTAGAAGTCACCTCGAAACATAATTTTTGTCATTTCTTAATAGGTAGATGCTCATTACTTCCTCCTCAACACTAAATATTAAATCTAAGGTAGTGTTTGGATTTGAAGATTTGGATTTAAAATTTAGATTTCAAATCCCACATTTCAAATTATATATTTTAAATCCCTTGCTTAGATGCTTAAATAATTTCAAATTCCAACATTAACATCCTTTGTTTGGATTGTACAAAACTTCAAATAATCATAATTAAATTCTATTTTTATTTGTTCCTACTTATTAAAAATTATACTTTTATTGTTTTGTATTTAAATTATCAACTAAAATTGACCCTCCATCCATATTATTCCTAATTATTTTTTTCTATAAAATTGATCAATAGACAAAAACTAAACTTTAATTCAAAAAGTTAATCATTCAACAATAAAACAAAATATTAAGAACTTCATTAAAATATTCGAGTGACAAAATAAAATATTCTCAATACCAAGTAAAGCAAATGTAGAAAAGCTTGTATGGAAGGAGGGAAAAAAACCTCTTTGACTACAAATCAGTTTCGATATAAGAAAAATTGGTATATGATATTCATATCATCATAATGTGAATCTAAAATTTTAACTACTCCATCTAGTCTAAAATATACTCCTTGTGATTTTAAATATAGGAAAAAAATATCAATTCACACAATTTAAAAAAGTTGATTAATTAAGGACACTAATTATGTTTGAAATTAAAAAAATTAGACTAAATTATCCTATAATTAAGGAAACAATTTTATTTAGTAAAAACAATATTAATTTTATGAGGGATAATTTAAAAAACTATAATGAATACTTCTTAAAATTTATAGTTTTGCTTATAAATAAAAAGATACACATAGTAATTTCTAGTATATTAAAAAATGGGGAATATGACATTTTTTATCAACTAATATTGGTCTAAAATTTAAGATGCTTTGTAAAAGGTCACATGCATTGATTTTTTCCACAAATGTCATTATTAATTATATTGCAGAAAGATATTATATAAAAAATAAAGATAATTAAGATAGATAATTTTAATTGAAGGGTTAATCTTGAAAAAATATTGATAATTTTTACTTATTTAATTATACAAATTGCAAATCATTTTTAACTACTTTTCTCAATACCTATGAAGATAATTGAAAGTATCCCATATTTTAGACAAAAAGAAGTAATTATTCAAAACAAGGAAAACAAAAATTGACAAAAATAAATAAATAAATAAAATCTTTGACTACAATTCAATTTCAATATAAGAAAAACTTGCATTGTTCTATCAACTCGATATTCATTCCACATTTGCATAGCTAAAGTATCTCTATATATTGTCCATTATGTGTTGCTCGAATACTTCTAATATTCTCCTCATCTCCAATCTCATTCTCAACCCCCAAAGAATTTTTGAAGTCTTCATCTACCTCTCTGAGTAAGTCATATTCAAACGTTTCTTCTCTTACAAAGTTGTAAAGAATAAAACATGCATTTATGATTTTGACTTGAGTTTGCTTATCAAAAAAGCTAGCAGTTCGTAAAATAGCCCATCGCTTATTCAATAATCCAAAAGCCCTTTCAATGGTATTTCTTGCTGATGAGTGTTGAAGATTAAATAACTCTCTATAATTTGTTGGCGTGTTTCCTCTCTATAAATTAAGATGATACCTTGTTCCTCGATATGGTGCTAAAAAGCCTAGACCATTTGCATACCCAGCATCTACTAGATAATACCTATCTACAAAAGCACTTGAAATAATTAGTTTGTATTTTGGACACAAATTTCTCAATCTTAAAGTGATTATTTAATATTAGTGAAATCTTACTAGCTGGAATCTTTAAACCATGACGCCTATGAAGAGCATCACTTAAAATTCAAGAATCAGATGCAGATCCTTCCTAACTAGGTAGCACATATAAGAATATCATCTTAGGATCACAAACGCAAGAACATTAGTGCTCAACTCACCTTTCCTATTTTGATACCTTGCCCGATCTTCAATTGGAATGGTCATTTGAATATGGGTACCATCAAGTGCACCAAGCACACCCTAAAAAAATATCATTGTCAAACAATTAACAATTATATGAACTAAATTACAAACTTTTATTACCACAAAGAATTTTCACTTGTCATTATCTTGATAATTTGTATCTGAGTTGATCTCATTGATATAATATTTGCCTATCTTCATAATAGCCTTAAGAACCACATGAAATTGTCTGCCAATCATTTCTCCAGAACGTGCAAAAGCTGCCTTAATCCATCTATACTTTATTCCATGAGCAAGAATATGCACAAACAATGCTACAATTTCTTTAATTGTAACATCTCTTGAAGCCACTAACCCTCTTTTAGATTGCAAAATGCCATACAGTTTCTTGAATATAGCTGGAGTAAGGCATAATAACTCTAAGCTTGTGGTTTCACATTCTAGAATTTTCATCCAAAGAGATCTATGGTGAGCATGTTCACTTTCGTCCCATGAAATTTCTCGTAATCTACACTTATAGTTATGTGATGCTCCAATAACCATTGTAATAAAACTTACTATAAATAAAAATCTTCTGATTCTTCTTCCTCCTCAATCATACTGTTTTCATCTCTGGTACGCTTTCTCCCATTTTGCAAATTTTGTTGATTACGATCCATATTGAACAAACTACCTATTACATAAAAGTACTTTGGCATCAAAAACACCATCGAAATAATAAGGAAAACACTATAAGAAATGCCAAATAAACAGTGTTGGTTTTATGCAATTGAGTTAATAAATTCTCATATTTACAATTGAGTTCTTTGGTTAATATAGGGCTCAAGTTTAACAAAGAAAAATAGTCTTTGTTTGCAATAGACTTTTTAGGTCAATACACATAATAATAGCAGTTAATAATAAAAATCATCTCTAATATGTATTGGCATCTTGTAAATAAACAACGACCAGGACATGTTGAAATATTGATAAGAAAATCCAGGATCAAGAACAGTGATTAGGCAACTACCAACTGATATATAGTTCAAAATACAAAATAAAACATTGACTAGATTATAATAAGATTTCAAAGTTCTTACTACAAGCGATGAGCACCAAATCAATCTCTAAACTGTTGTAATTTAGAGACAGAATTAGGATTAAAACTATAGCTAATGCTCCAGCACAGGCTTGAACCCTAAAACATTGTCAATTCTCGGAATCAAGTCACACTTAAGGCTTATTATGCTTGGCATTTGCTATTGGATGGATAAGTTCATTTTGCCATCAAGAGAATATGCTGATGTCTTGCCTACATGTACATTGTTATCATAAGGATTTTATATCCTCTAGTACTATTCTGAAGTAGACTTCTCATTCAATTATATAGAACATAAGCTCTCGTCTCAAAATTTGATAAACATCTCTTCAAGGTCTTTAACAAATAAATATTTTTCTTTACTTGTAGGTTTTCGCCATGGTTCCTATGTAACATCATTATTGTGTGATTTTTTCTCTATGTATATTCCTTTTATAATGAATGTATTTTGACTTTTCCTTTGGGAAAAAGAAAAGTCAGGCTTAAGGCAATTTCACTCACCAATTCCTTTAGTACTCCTTATATTAGATACATACCCACATCCCACCCAATCCTAACTCCCTGAGCTTTCCTTAAAAGGTTAAAGGCTTCAATTCAATAAATTAACCAAAGAGAGAATTACACAAATCTCAAAATAAAAAAATTAGTTCCTTATAAATTTCACTTACTTGTAAATAGTACAGTTTAATATAGAAAAAAATCAAGTTGATCCCAAAAAACAAACTATTCATCACAAACCTTGACCATCTACATTAATATTTCTAATAATTCAGCAAGGCACAACACAGTCCAAATTTGTTTATTAACTAACCACAAACATGAGACATGGTTATGTCACTTTTCATTAAAACCAAGGTAACTAATGTAAACCCTGATGTAGAAATTTTCTATCAAACATGCACCTTGCTTTTGAAGAATTTAAGAACTAATCTCTAATCAATTTCCCATGTTTGCATCATAAAACAGTAAAGATAAACACCAACTGTATAATGTTACATAGCATGACTCATCAAAAATTTTTAAGGATATTAACTTCGAAAGAGAGTTTCTGACTTTTTGGGTGCTCTGGTTACATCTTTAAACAACAATTAACAATATTAAATAGAAGCCTTATCCAATTATGTTACATCTTTCATCCTTGCTATAATATCATCAATCTCATTCTGTCACATGTCTTAAGGAACATGCAAGACTGCAGAAACATTAGCTCAGTCTAATTTTGATGCATTCCTATATCGTTGTTCAACCATAAAGTCACATTGCTTATATCATGGTTCCTCTGACTATTTAGATTAATTATATAAATATCAAGTTTCAGCAATAATAAATACTTCAATGATTTTTTCCCCACTAAATAAAAGAAAGTAATAAGCAAGATATATAAAAGAATTAAGAGTTTCCTTTTTAAAGTCAACATTGGCCGTGAACATTTCTAATATCTATAGTTCTTAATTGCCAAATTATGTCTCAAAGCTAGCAGTTCTTGTGTCCTGTATGATTCTGAATATCTGAAAGCAAATTACTTGTCAATATCTAATAACAATCTTCATGCTACCGATAATTCTGGCAAGAACTGTCATCTCTTATTATGATGTCTCTTTAGTATACCCTATAGAGTGATTTCATAAATTCATGACAGTACTCACTAGATCTTAGATTTTTCATGACCCAAATTTTAGAATCTGCACTCGTCTTGATTAATCCAAAAGTAAGAGCAAGCTCGTTGAATATTAGAGTAGAAAACATAAATTCATCTAATCCCAGATCAAACAGCAAAAACAACAAAGAGGGAAATCTCAAACAAAATGTAAAATCTCTAATCCAATTCACCCAGCATATATAGATTTGCTCAGTCCAAAACATACTTGGGGAATTAAGAGAAACAAGGTAAGAGAAGAGGAAATGAAGAAGAGACCAAAGAGGACAGTGACGATATGCATGTGGATGAAACACAAAGAAGCTTTAAGAGATTAGAAAAGCAATTGGGACTCACCTAAGTGAAAGAGACGAGAATGGCACCTGAGTAAGAGAAATGAGATTGGTGTAGTAAATGGGACGACTCTATGAGATAACCTAGATGAAAACCAATTGTGATGTGAGATGAGGGGTGAGAGATTGGGAGTCACCTGAGTGAAAGAGACGAGAATGGCACTGAGTGAGAGAGATGAGATTGGCTTAGAAATCGGACGACTCTGTGAGATAATCCAAATGAAAACCAATCGCGATATGAGACGAGGGGTGAGAGATTTGAAATAATAGGGTGTAAGAAAGTATTTTAAATTTTGAAGGAATTAGGATGGGACAAATCTACATATTTTTAAATGCCCAAATAAGGAATTTGGCCCAAATCCAAATCCAAATCCAAATCTGTGAGAATCCAAACACAACATAATGTTATTTTCTCAAATTACCCGCATTAATTTAACATTTTTCAAAACTTTCTCTCTTTTTAGGAGCAGTGGTATGCACATTTCAATGACTAATAACCAACTTAACTAATTTCTTCAATATAGTGATATAGTTAACTAGGTCTCATATTAAGAAAGTGACAAGAGAATACATCTTTCTTATACTAGAGTTCAAAATTATTGTATGGATTTAATTTCAATGAAGGCAGCATTGAGAAATTTGTTGTTTATAGATTATGAAAAATTCTTAGGTGCACAAGAAAATCTAAATCACTGATGAACCTTCCAATAAAAACACACCAACTCATCAAATGTAAGTCTACATGTCAACGTACATGGCACTTTTTTGATAAATAATATTTTTAGTATTATTTTTAATTAATTCTTCCATGATACTCTCTCTTCCGTATGAATATGGAGTTAGCTTTCCTCATCTGGAAGGGAAAGTATAGGAGGGATTATTACAGATTTGAATCATTAAATTGAGTTTGATGATTTAAATTCAATAATTTTTAAAAGTACAGATTTAATTTAAATGTGGTTTAAATTTGCAACGGAAAAACAATGAAGGGAAAAAATAGTAAAGAGAAATCAACGTAATCTCAAGTTTTTCGCTCTACTCTTCTTTACTGTTTTGTGACATTCTCTCTCCTTGCTCCTTTCTTTTCTCCTCCTCTCTCTCATCATCACCAGATTTATGGAGATTGGGATAGTTCATAAGTGATGTAGTGCGCTCATGATCCATCTAAGAATTTCTCAATAAATTATAGATAATTAAAGTTAATAAGTTTTAAATCTCTTTTTAATTCCTTGTAAAAAGTATAGGAGAGATCGAGAAAATCAAATGCGTCGAGCGGGAGGCTGGGAGGAGGGACGTACGCACCTGCCCTCAAATGACCAGATGGAATGCAGGCCCCATTTATGAGTTTGTCTTATGATTATTTCTTAATTATTAAGCTAAATCAACAACTCTGGATGATTGTCAACACGATATGGGATTGCTAATTTATTAACATAACATGCATCCGCTAAATATAAACTTCCTACATGCCTATTTTATTGTATGCCAGGAAATTTTGAAAAAATAGTTGATCAACATGATTGATAACTAATTGATTTCAAAGTAGACCTTGCGATTTCGTGATTGTTGGAAGTATAATTAAATACGGGCTAAAGGATAATTTTGCCCACAAGTTATAGGTTCACTAACATATTACTTTTGAGGTAATCTCTTCATTAAAAAATATAAAATATTTTTTTTAATGTTAAATGATAAAAATATAAATATTTTTATTTTTTAATGTATAATTAATGAGTTTTTAATAAATAAACCAGTTAACAATTCACCTTTAAGTAAAACAATAAGGATAGATACAAAAAGATTGTATTATTGTAAAGACAATTGACAAACTTATCAGGTAACATAATTTGATTAAAATTAAAATGCCTTATATTTTTTATGTATATTATATTAAATATATAAAAATTATATTATTAATAAGAGAGCCTTTAAATTTTTTTTTTTTGGGCCAACAAGAAGAACTATAAAAAAGTACAAAGAATGCGAAAGGCACGCTTGCGGTAGCAGTTATTGTTGGTTGGAATAAAACTTGGAGGGGAAGATTCATAATCAACACAAATTAAGCCATGGCTGGGGGGAAATCTGAGAGAATCGACGACATGTAACGAGGGGCAGAAGTAGAATTTGACGTGGCACGAGATCGGGGTTTGGTAGGAGTTGTACGGAAACAGCGTAGTGGGGAACACGCGCGTAGAAAAACGTAATATACTTCCCTGTTCCGTCTATGAATTATCCTTTACAAGAAATTCATGATTTTTTATAAATTAATTTACATAATAGTTAAATAGTAAATTTGCTAATAAACTATAAGTTCAAAACGTTTGAGAATTTAAATTCATTTTTTTTGTAATGTTCCTTTAACATTTTGAAACAGTGTAATATAACTCATACTGTTAACAAATATTAATTTTAATCATTAATTAATTAAAAAAATTACAGAAAATGACTGATTTCCAAGTCATTAACTGTAATTTTCTTGTTCATTTTTATGCAATTTTTGAGCTCATTTCCTAATCAATTAGCTGTTAATGTTAATTTTTATTAACAATAAGAGCAACATTACATAATTTTTAAAAGTTAAAAAAAAAGGTTGCATCAAGAATGAGTTTAGGAGATCTCAAATACTCTTGGACCTTTATATAAAAGAAAGAATACGTTTTAAAATAATGATGTATTTAATAGAGATAAATTGAGATTTTTTTAAAACAATATGTATGATGATTTAATTACAGTTCTTTAATTCCAATAAAATAATTAAAAGTTATCAATATAAAAATTGAAAGAAATATGTCAGGCTCAACAAAGACAGCCATATAGTAATGTACTAATGTTAAGCAGTTGATTTTTTTTTTTTTTTTACATCCTTACAACAAAGTCTTTCTATTTTTGCAATTGATATTTGAAGACTTAAAAGGCTTTCTATAATTCAGAATTGGCGTGTAACTAATCATATATCTCTCTGTAGGCTACGTTTCTGGGGAACTATTGTAAGGAACATTCATATAAAAATCTAATGATTGAGTCTATTCAAAATTGTTTCCGGCTTTCATACGATTGACATTTGGGTTTCATTTGAATTGATTTGGACAGCTGGATTTACAATGGCATTGCCGCCTGGTTTCCCGCCAAAAGCTATCAAAGCTCCCAACCCGGCTACCCTTTACAAGACTTAATAGTATACAGAGTGATAGAGACATTCACATTTTAGAGACTTAGAGGGGTGCTATAGCGGACGGGCATTAATTATTGTAGAGGAGTGAACCAAGTGGGCCTGCTTCGGATCTTCAATTTTCCCTTAAATCAGGACCATAGTCTGTTTGAGGTATGCTGTGGACAGACAGTGAATACTGAATACAGGACGCAGTACTCTGAGGTTCAATTTTGACGACAGCAAATCAAGTCCTTAACCCATACAACGCCGCCATCCCCAGGACCCACTATGCCTCATTCATGCACGTGGCTATTTCGTGAAGCTTGAGAAAACTGACCGGTGCTTCAAGTCTCGAGGACTGCCTCAGCAAATTCTTTGACGACCTGGCATCCATCTCTTACTATTTCCTCTGCCACGTTAGCTATCACGCAGCACCGTCCCAGCCGGTTGGGCACACAGGGATTCTCACGGAAAACCTCGAAATGGCTGAAATCCATGGGGAGAAAATTCTAAGTTCTTGAAATTATCAGGATCAAATTGACGACTGATGTAAATTATGTTGACAAAATAATTAATTTTCCCATCAGCTAACAACTCACTGGAATTTTTAACATAAAATAACAGTTACAATAAGTATCGCCTCAAAATTTTATCTCATTGTTTAGCATGCATTGTCTCTTTTTTACCTTATGACTAATTGAATACGAAAACTTGATAATTAAAAGAAAAAATATAATAATATTTTCAAAATATGTTTAATATAATATTATGCATTCACTTCTCAGTAGTTTTTTCATTCATGTGCAATTGATCGTAAATTATCCATTTTTTGTGAGAAAAATTAACGTTTTTCAATTCTTCTTGTCATAAGAGATCAAGGAGACCCCATATGCTTGACCCAAAAAAGAAAAGGCCCAATATGAATCAATCATTTTGGGATAGTTTCAACCCTACATCGGCCCAAGAACGGATCAGCGCAACGCTTGTTGCGGGAGAACAAAGCAAGCGTGCAAATTAAGTGAAGCTAACGGTGATACTTAAAAACAGAGAATTTACTAAAATTCTCATGTAAATTTAATCAAACCAGAAATTTGGAAAGATTAACAAGGGACCACTTGAAAGTAACCCAAGTAAAACACATGTAAGCTATACTTTCTTGGTGTATATAGTTCCAAATTTACTCTCAAAAATTATAAAATAAAATTTAACTGAAATAATATTTTTTTGTTCTTTATATTTAGTTAAAAATGTGTTAGACTTCCTGAGAATAATAATTTAAAAAAAGGAGCAAACAATAATCGTGAATTTCCAGCCGGGGGGGGGGGTGGACTAACTTCTTGAAAAAGGTCAGCTCTATAAAAAATTGAAAAATTAGACCAAGCCACCTCTGAGTTGGCTTGAAAAATTAGACCAGCGCCTCACTCACCACACCGACTGTCTCAACTGGATCAGTAAACCGATTGAAATATTGGTTCAAAATTTAGTTGTCGGACCAAAGCCCTGGTTGTCAGCAGACAACTCGAAGCACAACTTAAATTTCTGTTTCGAGCAGATCCAAACAGAAGGACTGCCATCAGGGAAAGGATGAAAGACCCATCATTAGTTCATCTCGCACCTCATGCCTCTCAGCTGGCAGAAAGAAAGATTCAACAGCAATAATCTCACACCTGAATCATCCAAACTCTCACGTCGACCCTCCGCCCCAAAAAAAAAAAAAAGCCAAAAAAATTTGAAAGATTCAAGTTCGAGTGGTTAAGAATAAAATAACATCACAAACAAATGTCTTGAATCAAGCATTGGACTCAGGTTCACCAGATCGACCAATTGGCACAAGCTTGCAGGATCAGGCAAAATGGCACATGAAACAACACGGGCCAAGACGACTGACTCCTGAGCTATGTCTACATTCTACATCTATGAAGCCAGAAAATTATTCCAAGGAAATCTAAGTTACAGAGTTCAAATGGAGACGAAACATAGCCTAAATCTTCGACAAAGGGAAGCTTCTTCCCCACCTGATAATGTGCAACGATCCTAATCAAATCAGAGCTTGTTCTTGTACCAGAATACACCTTTGGTCCCAGCGCCTTCATCAGAGTCGACGTAAATACATTCCTTTGCCTCCCTCCACATTGCCCTGTAAACTGGGGTCCCATCAAACTGATAGTATTCTCCCAAAACAGGCTTGATTGCTTTTGTAGCCTCCATTGCGTGATAATGAGGCATCGTGGAGAACAGATGATGCGCTACATGAGTGTCTGTAATATTGTGGAAAACCTTGTTCAAAATACCATAATCTCTGTCCACCGTGGCTAAAGCCCCCCTCAACCAGTCCCACTCGGAGGAATCATAGTGTGGCAATGCTGGGTGAGTATGCTGCAAAAAAGTGATCAACACCAAAAATCCATTGACCACCAACAATGGCGCTCCATAAACACAAACGAGCCAGGCAAGTCCATTCGCCACGGCAAGGCGGTAAAGCCCATAGAACACAGCGAGCACCCCTGCATCTGATAAGTATATTTGGAGCCGTTCACGATCTGAGTAGATGGGACCGTATGGGTCATAGTGGCAGGCAAAACGATCATAATGCCTTCCTGAAACGTTAAAAGCAAGGTAGAGAGGCCAGCCAAGAGTGAGAGTAAACGCAAGGGTTACGACTCGGCCTGGTGGATTGTTAAGGTATGGAGTGTACCAACTAACACCGGACTTTTTCTTTGGCACGAAGACTTCATCGCGCTCAAGAGATCCGGTGTTAGAGTGATGACGGCGATGGCTGTATTTCCATGAGAAGTAAGGCACCAGGAGGGAGGAGTGGAGAACGAAGCCAACGGTGTCATCCAGCCATTGGTAATCGCTGAACGCGTGGTGGCCACACTCGTGAGCGATCACCCAGACGCCGGTGAGGACGCAGCCTTGAATAGCCCAGTAAATTGGCCAGGCCAAGAAAGAGAGAGGCCGCGGGAGGTGATGGAAGTAATGTGTAGCCAAATAATAGAGGCCGAAGGCTATGGTGAGGTCGTAAAGGACGTAGGAGAAAGAGCGCACCACAGAACGGTTGAAACAGTGAGGCGGCACAGCTTTCTTGACCTGGCCCAGCGTGAACGGCGGCTGCTCCACTGGGCTTCTCTTCACCGTCTCAGTCTTTGACTTCCTCAGGGCAGGAGGAACGGAGGATCGGCCACCTGCTCCCATTTTCACCCAATCTGTCTGCAAAAATTGAATTCGTCAGCATAATCCTCCTATTCATCAGTCTAACGCCTAGCAATTTGGAAATAAAAATGGGTCAATTTAACGCCAATGCCTGACTGTGCCTAACACCCTATCATTTTGACGTGCGATAAACAAATTCTTTTCCCTACTATCTTTACATGTTAATACACCCATGTGGTTTGGAAGGAAAGAAAATAGCACACGCACATTAGCTTATCCCATTTGAACCATATTTGTTAAACATTCAGTCTTGAACGCTTGATCTCCAAAAACAGGTCGTCTTTCTTTTTACCAAGTGAAAACAAATAGCAGGCAGAGAACGCAACTTTTCATCTTACGACGAAGAATAGAGAGCTCGATCGTTAGAAGCGGGCTTAAACCACCTATCATCCTGCCGAATTAAATCCATGTTGAAGTACAAACCTAAACAAAGCAGCTCTGATGCCAAAATTACTGCCGGGAGATCGAATCAAAGGGCTATTTATCTTATAAATACATTTACTTCTGTCCGTCAATCAGCAAGTGGCTGAGAATTTATCAAAAAATTCGCAGAGAACTTTGATCTGGTCAGGCGAATGACAGCCCATCAGTTACCGAGAACCGGCACTAATTTGTAATCGCCTGACGGACCACGAGATGCAATGGTTTGGGTCTCTTCATGCCACATTTCCTCGCAAACTTCTCTTTTTGGGCACGTGCATTCTTACCCAACTTGGTTTTTTTTTTTGGGGTAAACTACCAACCTTATTAATTACACAGGTCGAATATTTTAAGTACTTGTAGGTTATGAAGTGTAAACACTACCCCCAATGATGGAACATCTTTCTGCCCATCGCAACTTGAACTGGCCGCATTAATTAAGAAAGTGACCTACTGGCCAAATAGCAATTTACAAAATCTAATCTAATACCAACTATAAAACGAGAGCGACCAGTGTTATGCGTACATTTGTCAGCAGTAATATATTTCCTAAATAATTTCTTTTGGCCTGAATATTTCCTAAATAATTGAATGAAATAAATTTCGCATAGTTAATAAATCCAAAAATTAGTTATCCTAGGAAATAAATATTGGGAATATATATTAATGAGAAGCTTGGAACTAAACTTTTAATCATATTTTTAAAATTTAATAATAAATTCCAAAATTTTTAATTTATATACATAATTGTATTATTAATCAACTCATTTAAAGAGTAATAAATCAACAACAATAAGTTCTTTTAATTTTTTTTAAATAATATCTTAAAGTTAAATACAAATATGTAGTAGCATGTTTAAGTTAATGAAATAAAAAAAATTAACTAGTATAACGAAAAGAAAAATTTAAGAACACATTAATACTAATACGTTTCATATATCCAGCAAATTTCTTATGGCAAACTTTTCTCGCAGTTTAGAAAATCAGGACTTCCGAAGAAGCTAGATAATATAGTAGCCAGTGTGGCCGGAAAACAAACCCAGATCGAGGCGCCGTCGCATTAGTGACTGAAATCCAGCAAACAAAACAGCCACAACACCAGTGGGATTGCGTTTCAGTTAATCGGGGGAAGGAGCCCTGGTACGGAATATTCCACGAAAGCCGTGGGGTGGAACTATAGATATTAGGGCATGTTTAAATAACCCTAAAAAATATATTTAAAATATATTTTTATCAAATTCAACAAATAATTGAACCCTCAAATGCACTTTTGTCAATTTTCTCAAATGAAAATTGAAAACGAACACAAGGGTCATCCGACCAGCTTTCCAATCCCAGGTAAGCGACAAATAACCCAGCGATGGAGCCAGGGGGGCTTCTCTCTCGCTAGATCCGAACCCTAAACGGCTAGGGAATATGATTGGGCTTAGTATTTTCAAACGGTGGTTCCGGTGAGGGCTAAAGCAGAAAGAGACCCACCATCCGCATTAGCCAAGAACGAATCAAATAGGGAAAACATTTTGATCAGATATTGACGAAAACCACCAGGGAATCTTGAACGCCTTAACTGTAGGATAAAATTCATAAATCGTAACTCCTGATAAAAGGGAAACGAACGCAGAAGAGATCTAAAATCTCCAAGAAAACTCAGAAGCACAAGATGAAAATAAAACTAGATCTAGCATAGATCATATAGCGAAAATGAGGGTGGGAGGCCGGATTCGAGAACATTGAAGCAGGAAAGTGAAAGCAAAAATGTGAGATGAGAGCAGTGAAGAGCAGAGAATAGAGATGAGAGAAAATGACCTGAAGCCGCCGAAGAGGAAGCTGAGAGCTCTGCAACAGGCGTCTCCTCCTAGCACCTGAACAGAGTGAGTTGGGGAATGAGCAGCCGTCCCGGGTGTGTGGTGATGAAGAGAATAAACAAGGCGACCTCTATTTAAGCTTTTGTTTCCCTCCCCAACTTGCTCTTCCGTCCTATAGTGCTGACCCCAGTGCATTTCCTGCCTCCACGTGGGCTTCCGGAAATTTTTCACTTTTATTTATTAAAAATAATATAATTTTTAATCCTTCAAATCCACTACACATATAATTTAATCTCAAAAATTTTTATAGATTTAATCTTTAAAGTTTACTTTAACTATTAATTTAATTCTTTATCACGTAACCAAATGCCAATGTCAAGCATATACATTAATAAAAAAGAAATAAAATTATTTATATAAAAAAATAAACTTAGAAGTTTTTAAAAACAAGAGAATAAAATACAATTTAAAAGATTATATTATTAAAAATTAAATTAATTTGAAGGATAATTTGTTCTAATTTAACTGCATATACATGTTGTCAGTATATTTTTTACACTAGATTATTTTAAGAGTTAATTTATTTTAAAATTTAAGAGATTCACAAAATAATTTTTAAAAACATGAAGGATGAAATTGATAAAAATTAAATTAAAAAAATTAAATTAATAATTAAGGTAAACTTAAAAGATTTAAAGTTCCGTTATTTTTATTTATTATTTATAAATTTTCAACCAAATTCCAAATATTATATTCTACCCAAGAAAAATAAAATATTATGGCTCTCATTTTGCTCTGCTGAGATAATATTCCCCACGGTTTTTTAACCTGCTTTGTTCCAATTAATATATATATATATATAATTCTTTTTACAGTATCTTTAAATGTGCTTAATTTTAAATATTTTAAAGTAATTTTATACTTCATTCGTTAAAAAATGTAAATTATTTTTTAAAAAGTTTGATATTTAAAAATATAAAATATTTTTAGTCTTTTGAGGTATAATCATTATTTTTAAAAAAGTATCTCTATCAATGAATAACTTTATATTTATTGTAAAATATTTAATAAGAATAAATATAAAAAGATAGGATTAATTTAAAAATAAATAATTACTTTATTGAAGGTGAGGTTCAATTAAATTGAGAGAGTAATAAAATTTTAAAACCTATGTAAAATGAGATCATGTTCCAGTATTTAGTTATCATTGAATGAATAATAAATTTTTTAATGAAATTATTGTAGTAATTACATTTTTCATATTTTGCCTTTATTTAGAAAAAAAATAAAAGCCCTGCTAGACACAATGTATTTACTTTTTTAAAATCAACCTTGAAATGGATATTTCACTATCCTAGAAAATAAATTGATTAAAGAAAAACACGTGACAATTATATTAATTTCTTTGTAAAGATTGAGAAAACGGCACAAATTGAAACTTCAAGTCTTTAACTATATATTTTAATGGATTATATTATGACTTTATTTAATAATACCTGAATCCACATGTTTAAATATTTGAGACTAGATTTTTCAAGTAAAGGATCCCATTTTTGGCCTAAAAAAAAAAAGGATCCCATTGTTGGGGAAAGTAAAAATGAGAAATTGGACTTTCTAATAAGTAGTGAAATTTATTTTACTCAATATACATCTATGTGAAAGTATAATCTTGATTTATAAAAAAAGCTCAGCCTTTCTAATTACACTCGTGACTAGGGAAGCAACTAATTGTTTATATATTATAAAAACTGAAAGAGGAAAAAGAAAACGAACAATTAATCACCGGCCGTTCAGCCTTCAGCAAAATTCCCTCTTAGTATACAAGAGGTTGACTCCTCGTAAAATTTAGTAGATAAAGCCAAACAACCCCCAACAGTGAAATAATCGAGACCTGAGTCCCGGGTGCAGGATGATGTAATATTAAAATTAATATTCTAATTTTTTTTTTAAAGTTCATTGCATTAGAAAAAAAATAAAATAACATAAGTAAAATTATATATATATTTTTGTTTGAGCAAAATATTTTGAGATTTTTTTACAAAAAATATGTTAAAAGGGTTGATATATAATTTAAATTTGAACCTCCAAATATTTTTTTTATTGAGCTTAGAGAATTTGAAATACTAAAAATTATGAGGTGTAAGGTTATAAATTTTTCATATTATATATGTAATTTTTCTCATGTGATGAGGGGCATTTGCCCCCCTCACATAAATATAGCTCTGCCGCTAACCTCCAACTTTTAACATGACAAGTGATTTGTTAAAATCATTAATTTGCTTGATTTGAAGTTTGGATTGGAAAGATAAGAAGAGGAAATCCGTCATAAAAACATGATACATGACATGTTTGTCTATAGAGACGAGAAATTGGCGAACTTTACTGATATAGGCTCGTTCCTCATGGAGTCCAACTTGTAAGGACTCAAGTCCTTGAGCCTTATTTTTTGAGAAGTGATTAGTTTTTAAAGCCTAACTCTTATTTAAAGGATTTAAGATAGAATTCATAAACCCATTTTATCTTAAACAAATTTAAAAAAATGAAAATTTTTAAAAAATATATAAATACAAATTCAAACATAGAATCTTGACCAAGTTTTAAAATGAAGATAAAAATCTTTAATTTATATCAACCTTGTGAAATCCAATAAGTACAAAAACTTATGTATGATAGAGTATAACATTAATCAAATCCAAGAAATAAGCCTTACAAAGCAATCTCATTTAAGAAATTAGTAAAGAATCCATCAACATTATGTTAAAATAAATGGCAACAAAACTAACATCAATCGTTTTAACATTACAATACTTGAACTGATTCATTTTTAGTTTCGCATACTCTTTTCTAGTTTAAAAAATATATTATCCAAGACAAAAATGGCAACTTCGAAGGAGATGAAGAAACAAAAAGAAAGAAGAAAAAATGGAATCAAACGAAGAGGAATGAAAAAGGGGGAGAACACAGACCTAAATTCATCCTTTTCTTTTGATTTCTGATGACGTGAAGTAGAGGCACCTCAGCATTGTGATAAAGGCCGAGATAGAGAGAGAGAGAACCATGATTGAGCATCCACAATATCACCTAATTTAAGAATTAAATATCATGGGACAAGAGGTGAGAGCACTATGAGTCCTTCATCAAGATCGCAAGCTAAGAGGGATGATAAGTCAAGACCATGAGGAGAGGTTGAGAGGGATTTGTAGAGGTGTGTGACATGAGTGTGCTTAGAATTTTTTTTAGGTGTTAAGCCAGATGATGCGTTTAAAATGGAAAAAAAGCTTGGAGAGCTATTTAAGTTTGAACCTTTTCTTAAGACTTATTAAGGCTAAGCTTTAAAGCTCTATTTTTTTTAAAATTTTTAATTTTTTAAGCTTAAGTCATTATTTAAACAGGCTCGACTCTACTGTATTAATCCATCTAACAGTAAACAATATTTTACACGCTGCACGTGTAAAGATCGGGATCGGATTACGTGGGATTGAAAGCTTAAAACAATAAAATAAAATGATTTGACTGGTTCTAGCTTTAAAATTTCCTGGCAGACAACTGGAAGGCTTTCTCAAGAATATCCTTTTATATTTTCACATCAACGTCGCTACCAGAAAAAAAATTATGCCATTAATAAATTACATCACTGGCCAATAAAACACAATGGAAAAAGACTATAAAAGTATATGAAATGCAAAATATGTACATCAAGTTATTTAAATGGCCTGCTGGCGTGATACCGCAATCCGACATTTTGGCTGCCCCGTTCACAAACGAGTAAATGACGGTTTTTTCGCTTTCCCTTCCCTCCATCTTGTCACGTCTTGGTACTTATTTTGTTATATTAAATTTCAATCGTTTTAAATCTTTTTTTATAGGAAAATTTGGTTGCATTAAATCCATGACTTACATAGTCCGACAGTGAGAGAGCACACATACGAAAAAGAAAAGAGAGCAGTGGCAGCTGAACAAGGAAACGTAGAAGAGAGTAGGAGGCGGCGAAATGTTTGGGTGAGAGAGAAGAGAGGGATAACAATGACAGAGAAGAGAGAGACTGAATGAGTTAAAAACAGAGCATGAACGATAGAGAAGAATAACAGAGATTGAGAGAGAGAGACCGAAGGGAGAAAGTATAACAGGGACTGAGAAAGAGAGTAGGAGGCAGTAGAGCATTTGAGTGAGAGAGAAGAGGGAGTTTGAGGACTTGAAGAAAAGGAACAAATAAGAGAGAACTGAGAAGAGGGAGAACAAACACACGAACAAAGACAGAGAGTAAGTAACACAGAAAAGTAATGAAGCCAAGTAAAAGGGCTGGACGCAATAGGATTCCATCTTCTTCCACCTCACACATGAAATACGACACCATGAGATCTAGGGCTGAGGCTCAAGAGGATGGTTATGGATTCAGCATTGATGGATTGGTTGCGTTTGCCACTAATTGCAAGTAAGAATTACTTCTAAGTCCTTGTTTTAAAAATATAAATTTTGCAGTTCTTTTTTTGAAACCTTTAGCTTCATTGACATATTGCTTTTGCCATGTTTGTTCTTTAGGGCACCCTTGGGGAAATGTACCCGATGCCGTAGCTAACCGAGTAGCTCTAGAAGCATGTGTAAAGGCTCGTAATGAGGGACGTGATCTTGCTCGTGAAGGTAATGAAATTATTCGTGAGGCTAGCAAATGGAGTCCTGAATTAGCTGCTACTTGTGAAGTATGGAAAGAAATTAAATTTGAATTCAAAGCAATGGATACTTTGTAATCCAATAACTACCGTTCGTTCTATTAATTGAATTGAAATTAAACTCGGCCTAATCTTTTCCTAAAAAGATTGAGCCGAATACAATACAAAGATACTATTAGATACTATTCTATATGTTTGTTGTATATATTTGTATATATTTTTTTTCTATTTTTTAGTGCATATTTTTGATTAGATTTCTGTTTTATATTCATTTTTTATATTAATTTATATTAATATAAATTAATATTAAAAAATGAAAAAGAAATCTAAATTTTATTAGCTTTATTTATATTTTAGATTTTCTATTTTATAGATAACTATTTATCTAGATATACGAGATCTTAAATACAAAATAGAAGATGAAACAACTTAAACATTTCTATTGTTAAGTTGGATGCATAATTAATCCTATGGATTTTTAGGGTTGGTATATTCTTTTCTATCTCGTAGTTTCGGATCTTGGGTCGAGCTAAATATCACAACTTTTTTTACGCATCCTGTATATTGCCCTTTCTTTTCGTTTCGCGTTGGAATATAAACTTATTAGTATTTAAGTAGACAAGATTTTACGAAAAAAGTTCTTCAGATTCAAAGGATAGAACAACTATTTCGTTTTTCGATGTGAACTTGACACAACAGGGTAAACTACTCAAAAAATTCAATAAATTATTTATTTGTTTTTTATTTTTGTTTATTAAATTTCAAATTTTTAATAAGAATTAATCAGAATTTATATAATTTTTTGAAGATTTTTCAATTCTATTTCAACTCTATTATTATAGAATTGAAATAGAAAAGAGTTCCAGCACATATAGTGACATACATAGTGAAACGATACTTTGGGTTCTCAAGAAAAAGAATCTAATATCCACTCACTCGTTATTTTTAGTTAATAATCCCAATGATTGGATTTATATGCTTATTGTGATAGGAAATAAGATATTCAAAAGAAAAAAATTTTCATCGAATGACTATTCATTTAGTGTATTTTCATGTAAATAGAGGCAAGAAAGCTCTATGAAAAAATGGTGGCTCAATTCGATGTTGTTTAATATGGAGTTAGAATACAAGTGTGGGCTAAGTAAATCAATGGATAGTTTTGGTCCTGTTGAAAATACCAGTCTAAGTGAAGACCCAATTCTAACTGATATGGATAAAAACATTCAGAGGTTAAGTGATAGTGACAATTCTAGTTACAGTAATGTTGATTATTTAGTCGACGTTGGGAACATTCGAAATTTAATATCTGATGACACTTTTTTAGCTAGGGATAGTAATAGGGACAGTTATTCCATATATTTTGATATTGAAAATTTCCTTTAAATAGTTATTCATTTATGAAACATTATGGTTTGCATCTTATTGTGACACAAATAGAGTCCAATCAACTATCATGGATTTCAAAGCTTTGACAAAATTTTAGTGTGTTTGCTTAAAATTGAAATGAAGTTTTTCCGCTGGTCTGCTGAATATCTTTGCTACTATTTAGTGCTGTTATGCATATTTGGTATAGCTTAATGTGGTTCTATTAATATCAGAATTTGTGTTTACTCTTCGCACCACCCTTTCAAAGTTTACCTTATGAGATTTTAAAAATCTCCATAGGCATTTTGAATGATCACATATCGTGTAAGTCGATAAAATTTTATAGATATGAAGATCGAACCTACATATATTAAAAATGGGTTCAAATGGCCCATCATTAAAATTAACTCTCCTTATATAATTTAAATTAATAAAATATTTAAGTCTCATGAGATATTTCAAGAATCTTCATAGAGAATTAAATTAGTTGTCTTACTGTGTAGTATAATAAATCCTCGCAGATATCGCAATTCTCAAATTTATATGAATAATGTAAAAAATAATAAACATTTTTTATACTATTAATTAATTAAATTAATAAATATAAATTATAATCATATTGTCTAATTAGATCTTTTGGTCATATGAAATTTTTGAATGTCTATAGACCTCTAGAATAATCATCTTACCGTGAAAGTCAATAAAGCTTCGCAGGTATAGCAATTAAGATTTTTACGTTCAAAAATATAAGTTATATAGTTACGCATTAAAATATACTGAAAATATTTACACTATTTCACTCTTTTATCGTGAGAGATTTTGAAATCTCTGTAGATATTTAGAATAACTGTATTATCGTATGAGCTAATAAGCTCTGCAGGTATAGCGGCTAAATTTTCTAAAAAAACTAATAAAACATGAAAAATAATTTTAAAACTCTTTTCTTTATTTCAAAAAATTCAAAATTTGAGAAAATAATGGAAATTAAATTACTTTTTACAATTTAAGACATACATATTACAATTTTAAAAATTATTTTATTTGCAAAATGGTAAATTATTTTTAATTAATTTCTCTTTGAAAAAAATATTTTCACCAAAAAACTTATAAGCCCGAACTATGTGAACTTTGATCTCCATCACAGGGTATGTAGGCCTCAGAGTTGGATTCTGAGTCAAGTCCTCCCCGTAAATAAATAAATATTTCTCGCTTAATTATTATCATTTTTATATCAAACACGTGAATATAAAAGGGATAATTAAAATAATTTTAAAACCATATTAATATCACACAACAAACTTTAGGTAACCGTTCTCATGAACGGATGTTGTGGGGTGTCTAACTCATTCTCCACACTCAACCGACTTTCGAACCTTTTTTCTGAATTCGCAGACTATCCTTATCCACCTTTAAACGATTTCCCGAGATTTTTCTCAAAATCTTGATGGCGACTCCCATTTCTTCAGTCTTCTTTTCGAAGGTCGGAACCTCCGCTCTTACGCCGTTCACGTCTCATTTTCAAGTGCGACAATTTACATGTAATCAAAAGTTGTTTTTATGTAACTTTATGTCACTGACAGGGGTGTCCTCTCTATGTCATTGGTTTACATGTAATGCTTATCTGTTTACATGTAATTTTAGTCCACCCATAGGGGCACGTAATCTGTGTGTTTCATTTACATATAATTTATCAGGGATTATATGTAAATTACTCATCAAGCACGCATGCACATTTTTTTCTATACTGATTTACATGTAAAATGCAATGATTTTCATGTAATTTTGGGCTACCTATAGGGACATGCAATCTGTTTGTTTCATTTACATGTAATTCACTAAGTCAAGCATGCTCACGCATTTTTTCTATACTGATTTACATGTAAAATATTGTGATTTTTATGCAATTCTGGGACACAATCAAGGGGTGGTCTCTGTGTGCTTCATTTACATATAATTCGTGAGGGATTACATGTAAATTACTTATCAGGCGTGCTCACACATTTTTCCTCATGTTGATTTACATGTAAAATGCTGTGATTTTCATGTAATTATGGGACACAACTAGGGGGTGCTCTTTATGTGTTTCATTTACACGTAATCCGCTAGGAATTACATGTAAATTACTAATCAAGCATGCTCACTCATTTTTTCCCTATCTTCATTTACATGTAATCAGTGATGATTTATATGTAAATCAATATAAACTATTCCTTATACATGCTCGTAATTTTTTTCTCATATTATTTTATATGTAATTTGTGGTATTTTACATGAAAATTAAGGTCATTGACAGTTGAATTTACATGGAATTAGTCATTATAAGGGTTAAATTTTTGAAGAGTAAAATTAGAGGCAAAATTGTATCCACATTTGGTATGTAAGTATGAGAATGTGAGTGTACATACATAAAGTCTATAAATTGAATCATCTATACCAAGATGTATCCAACAACATCTGTACATTGAATAATCTATAACAACATTTGTATAACAAAAATTAAGTTCTCGTAGTAGCTTTCTTTCCTCTTATGCCTTTATCATCTTACTTTTCATTCCACGAATGGGTCAATAGCCACCATACTACTTCAACCTTATGTGTAGGCAAATCAACCTGGACAAAGTAAGAAATATGTAATACAAGGCAATGATTCAAGCCATAAAATAATTATACATAGGTAATGCAACATATTTTAGGTGTTTAAGTCTGTTGGTGTACTCTAGAATGAGGTTATTATCCCACTCTTAAAGCCAACATGTAATGAACATACCACAATCATATCTGCTCATAATGGAAAATACATCATCATATGAAAAATTCAACAATGCAAATGACATGAACATGAACATGTAATCCACTAAAATAGTTCATGTGTTCTTCTATCATGGAATCCTGGCAATTTTGAAGTCAATGAAAGGAGTATGCATAAGTTCTTCTAGAAACAAGTATGCAGTAACTCTTGTAATATGTGCAGCCTAAAAAAATAACACAGGAATAACAATTATATCGAGTTAAAAGTGTGAAGCGTTTGTCAAAACTAAAATGATATAGGAAGGTTGCCGCAAGTGCAATACCACTTATCTCTCTCGATCCATCTTTTTTTGGATCAAATGCTGTCCTACGAAACCATTAGTTATATGAAGCACTGAATCTACAAAATATAGAGTCATGTCCCTCTTCATGAAAGCATAATAAAGCTAATGATCATCTTTGCATGCAGGCACAAAAATGATAAATCATATTGGGATGGGTTGGAGTCAATCAATCTTCTGGGTCAATTGCTATCAACAAACTTCCACATAGAGCATAGTTCATTTACATGTACTTCATGTCAAAGAGCTTGCCAAAACTGGTTACATTGGTCCTCACCATTAGACTTTCACTTTACGTGACATGTTGAGTCACTTCGATAACTTGCTTTAGGCGAGCAATGTGTAATCAAGTTCTCTTTTAATACTTTATTGGATGAAGATACGCATGCTCTACGATGCCTTTCATCTTTAGCCATTTTGTTAAATTGTTTCCTCTCTTCTTTAGATAAATTTTTCCAACCTTTTCTTGCTTCATCTATAGCATTTTTTAAACCCTTCACCTTGCCTTTATTTTTCAACTCATGTGAATAAACATGCAATCCATTGAGCCTCGAACGACATGTATCCTTTCTCTTAACCATCGTTGCCAATTGCCAATGTATAGAGCACAAGTCCTACACAATTGTATAAGATAAGGTTAGGTATTACTTGACATTGAAGATAATTTAATGACAATGTAATTGTGTGTGTTAGCATGATTATAGCATATAATTGTCTCATCAACATGTTAGCATGATCACATATAATTGTATATGGTGTCACATAATGGTTAACATGGAAGGTAAGTAGGAGTTATGTGTATGTCAACAAGAAGGTGCTAGTTCTGCCTCTAACAAAGGATGATTACATTCTACTAAGGACTAACATTTTGATAGTTTAAAGAGTAGCCTTTATAAGTAAATGAAGGGGGTGGGGAAGTAGGCCTGTTTTAGAGTTTGTTGCAAACAACATCTGAAGTAATATTCAATTAGCAATAAGAAGCAACAAAATGTGAGAATCATCAATAAGATACAATATAAGAAAACCCTCCTAAAAATTCTCCTTTTGTGCCAGACAATATACTAGCTTGTTGCCTAAGTGATTTGGTAAAAAGTGATTCTCATTGAATTGAAAAAGCATCCAAAATGATCTTTTATCTTTAACCTATTTCTTACTAATAAGAAAGGGCATATAAGCAAACTATAACTCAGATAATGTGATTGCAGTTACTCTGCCTTGTTGGACTTTTAATTTTCTAATTTTATACTTATCACACCATTTATGACCTCTGATATTCTTATTATGTAGGAATTTATACACTCCATATGCAATTATTTCAACAATAAACACAGAAGGTTGTATTAATTTTGCATGAAAATCAGTACATACAATAGGTAATTTCACACACCCTAACTTTGCTCATGGATTATTTTACAGTAAATTTTTGAAGAGCACTAAGTTTGGGCAATTACATATTCAGGGTCAATCTCAAATACGAATAAGTTTATATGGCATAAAGAATAGAGGAAGCAACTTAGAACACTAGGAAACCAAAACCATGCTCGCTTGAATAAAATGGAAGCTTTGACACACAATGTGTACCTAGTCATTGTTCCTCAGGCCACCGGCACTCTAAAGTAGCTCAAAACTCATCGCTGAAGACTCGTCAGTCAAAAATCATTTAATAAGGGCACCGTGCAAATAGATGGGTTATCTTTCTCAAAACTCATCGCTCAAAGCTCACACCACCATTGATAGTCCGTTGGAAATATCCCTCATCGTCTTCTCTCATTCAACTCGCATAAAGAAACCAAGCACAAAGTGGTCTTCGTTTTCAAATTGCTTTGTTATGACAGGGGCATTTTGGTTCATTCAAAATTTGTTAAATGAATAAAATAAAAATTTGGTCTTTCAAAAACATTTGGTCCCTGGGACCAATTTCCTTTTCAAGTTGGTCCTTTTCATCAATTTTTTCATAAAAATTGAGAGAATTTCAATAAAGACCCTTTGGCTACACTTATTAAAGTTCAAAGCCCCTGAATTTCTAAAATTACACCGCAGTCCAATGGTATTGATTTGATATTAAATGTGCGAGAAAAAAGGCAATATTGCCCCTCATTTAAATCAATGTCAGAACTTTCCTGCTTCCCTAGTTCATTGTCCTATTTCACTTGTTAATTTATTTACATAATGTTATTAATTGTCCTACTTAACTTATTTTTATTTTAAGTGTTTGAATCATTTTAAGACATTTTATTAATTTATATAATATATGTTGTTCATTTACTTACAGACTATTGTTCATTACTTGACTTTACTTATTCATTGCCATACTTTTATTTGATTTCATTATAGGAAAATAAACAAATAAAGCAGGGCAATTAACAATATTTCGTAAATAAACGAACAAATAAAAGAGGACAATTTTGATATTAATTTAAATGAAGGGTAATTTTATCATTTTTCTTAAAAATTTAATATCAAATCAGTATCTTTAGACTGCAGTGAAATTTTAAAAATTTAAGAGCTTTGAATTTAAATAAGTGTGGCCAAGGAGTCTTTATTAAAATTATCCCTTTCTTGTTTGATTATGATACATATAAAAATATGTTAATTTAATGTCAATTGATTCGACAATCATGAACAAGTGCCTAGTCTAATTCAATAATTTAATTTTTAAAACCTTGAATTTAAGTTACGTGGATTAAATTTCAATTTCTTATAATAGGAAAAAATATTATGTTCGTGAAGAATAAAGTAAAAGTTATTTAATTTTCAATATATGCAAGCAAAGTCCCTTTGAAGACATCCCGATAAAATTGGAATATATGCAAGCAAAAGAACGAAGAATATTTTCATGTTTCCCTGTGATCCACATCCAATGAAATTCAGTATGGCGCGGTGTCACTGGCTAATAATATGAGGTGATACAATAAGAATCTCTCCATTTTCTTATCGTTATTTTCCTTTCCCTTCTTTGCTCATAATCATTCATCTTTTCTTTTTGGCCTACTTATAATCATTTATCATATTTGTTGTCAAAACAAATTCACTTAATGCAGTAATATTAAAGGTTATAACAAAAAAGATAAGTGACAATAAAAATAAAAAATGCAGAAATTTCATATAGAAATTTAAATTCAAAAAAGTTTCTTACAATTTCATTGTCATTATCATATTTTATGAGATTAAGCTGTGACTTTTTATTTAAAAAAATTTATCTGTCTTTTTTTAACGCAGAAATTTCATGTCCTTGCAATGGTGGGGAAACCTTTATTTATTTATTTATTTATTCCCCAAATAAGTAGGAATCCAGTTCCCGTGTACTTTGATCTTCATCCTCCCTCTCTTTCTCTCACGACAAGTTATGTACCATCATCACGATTGCACGTAACCCCCCAAAATATCTCCACCACGGGACACTGGCGCCTCCTCCTTTTTTTTTTAATAATATATTTCAGTATTTCACTCTATTTTTAGCAAAGCCCCTCCTCATAATTTAATATCCATCTCTCTGTTTTCCCCTTCACAAAGTGGGATCCTTTTGGTCTTTTGCCCTTTATTTTAAATTTTTCTTTATTTTTTTTTCGGCCGACCAAAATATTTCCCCCATATGAAATGAATTCAACGCGTAGATCTTTTTTTAATTCGAAATTCTTCTCAACTAACGAGGGGTGAAAAGCGCATGTCAGGCTAGAGGGAGGATTCCCGCCATTTCACGTTGAAAGCACCCCTCGTTTTCAGCAAAACACACGCCGTGACCTTCCCACCGTCAAGATGCAGGGTGCGTTTGGGTTATATTTTTTAGACTCTATAATCAGGCTTATAATTTAATTCAGGGTGCGTTTGGTCCGAGCACGCTTGAAAGATGTGGGGATGCTTGAAAGAAAAAAAAAAAATCACACTTTGAAATCTCACACATAATTGATTTTTTGTTGATTAAGCAGCCACGTAATTGAATTAATAAAATGTTGGTGTTTGAATATATTTTAAGAAAAATACCGTTTTAGCTTTCAGAATCCTTTTTTCATCAAATATGAGTGTTTGGTTCATTGGTTGTGTATCTACTAACTAAATAAATGATTTAATCAAAGTGTTTGTATATATTTTGAGGAAAGCAAGGTTTTCATTTTTAAAATTGATTTTTTTTTAATTACACCCCAAACGTGCAGTCACTTTTTGGCCTGAGTGCAATCGTATAAGTAGGGGAATATTCTTTCAAGTTCGCATAAAAGAACTGTGCTCTTCGAGTGATTAAATATTTATTACTATCTTTTATAATGCGAGATATTTGCAGCCAATTATGAGAAAAATAACGGGAGAATGACGTTAAAATCACGCAAGAGATAACGAATAATGGCTGCTCCATCCGTCTCTCTCCTCTTAAAAATAATTATTTATTTTTAAATTAATTTTAATTTTTTATATTTATCTTTATTTAATAAAATATTTAATTTTAAAATAAATATAAAATAATTTATTAATAAAATTATTTGTTTAAAAAAATAAAATAATTATATTTTAAAAATATTTTATATTTTTAAAAATTTAACTCTTCAAATAATATTTTATAATTTTATAATGCAAGATATTTGCAACTAATTAAAAGAAAAATAACGGGAGAATCACGTTAAAATCACAAAAGAGATAACCAATAATGGCTACTCTTTTAGTTAAAAAATATAAAATATTTAAAATTAAATCTCATTACTTAATAAAATAATTAATTATTTTTAATTAACTTTATCTTTCTATTTTTTTATTTAATAAGATATTTAACCTTAAAATAAATATAAAGTGATTTATTTAATAGAGAAAATTTTAAAAAAATATAATAATTATATTTTAAAATTATATTTTTTAAAATTTAACTCTTTAAAAAATATATTATATTTTCTAATGGAAAAAGTGGACCATTAACACATTTTTTCTTCAAAAATAAATTGTAAATATTAAATATTGATTCTACTCATTTCATAAAAAAATATTTTAATTATGAGTTTTTGTGATTGTTTAAATTTTTAAAAATAATTAAAATTAAGAAAACAAAGTTTTAATTATTTTAAGATTCTGAAAATAATGTGACGGGGCAGGTGAGAAAAATATTTTAAAAATAATTTTTATAAAAATTAAAGAAGATACCTTTAAATTTAAAAATAAATAAATAATAATTATTTTATTTTAATCATCATAAATATTTTTTTCATAAAATCTTGATAAAGTAAATTTATTTTCATAAAATCTCAGAACAATTTAAAAATCACTTATTTCTTAATATTAAACAAAAAAGCCTTTAGATACCGGCCGCAAGCAACAATCTTAATTGTAAACTTATGGCTTCATTAATAATTTAGATATCTTATTTGTAATTAAAACTTATAAATTTGAAATTATTTAAATGAATTTGTGCAACTTATTTTTTTAAAAAAATTATATATTAAGAACTTAACTGTTATTAATTACCTATTTTCAAACTCAATCATCATCATCAAAAAATAAAAAATAATGCAAGTCACCTTGAATATCCACCGTAATCTTACCATGTCAATCCACGCCACCGATTTTGTTTACTATATTAGTTCATTGAAAAATAAAAAAAATATAAATTTTAAAGATAGAATTTGGAAAATATTTGTATTGTTTAAAAGAAATTTGAAAAAAGTGTCATAATTTAGAAGATAGACTGATGATGAAAGGTGAAAAAGGCAAAAAGGTCAGACAAAATTTCAACAGATTCAGTGTTCGCAAACATTAGTTACATTTACAGCCATTGAAAATGCCAATTGCTAAGAAAAAAACAATGCATTAAATTGTTTCAATATTTTATTGGAATTTTAAAAATGGTTATACAACGCACATGTGACCACGAGGTCAGCTGGGTGTTCCGGGATCAATTAGCACCAACCTCCAACTTCCAAGTTCAAGCACTAAAACAACGTTTATCTGATTTTGCACCCTTTGTTTTTTTATTAGATCCCACGAATCTTTTGTCCTTTCACATCTACTTCAAACCCACGATTTCACTACTTAAAGCTTGTTAGATCTTTCTTGCCGTAATCATAGTTTAGTTTAGTTGAATGGCACGTTTTTCCAGTGCTTTTGGAGATTAAGCTTATCTGCAATACCAAATATTTGTCACCGGGAAAAAAAAAAAAAAAACCAAGGCCCGTGCTCGATTAATCTGTGCGCCACTATGCCAGCCCGTACTTCACTTGTAAGCAATGGTGGAGCCATGATTGAGAGTCGAGATAACTCAACTTAAAAATTAATAATTTTAAAAAATAATTATATTAGACAAAAATATAATAATATAAGTAAAACTATTCATATTTTTATTTAAAAATATATTGAGAATTTGTTTGGGCAACAAAATTGTGTGGATAGAGTTGATATAGAGTTTAATTTAAAAAGAAAATACTATCACCTAAAAGGGCAACTTTAATTTGTTGTACTTGGATTTTATTACAAAATAAGCTACACTAGATCCATTTTTTTAATAATATGTTTAATGAGTTTTGAATTTTTTGATTTAAATTTATGAAATTGAGTTAAAATATCATTTATTTAAGAAGTTTTTGAACCCAAAATTTTTTATTAAGTCTAAAGGTTTCAACATTCTAAAACTAGAACTATGAGATCGTACTTCTTCTATTAAAAAATATAAGATATTTTTAATCGAATCTCATTTTATAATAAAATAATTTTTTATTTTCAAACTAGCCATATTTTTTCATATTTATTTCTAATTAATAAAATATTTTACCTTAAAATAAATATAAAATAATTTATTTAATTGAATCACTTTAAAAAGGCAACACTTATACTTTTTAATATGGGCGGTGGAGTAAAGACGAGTTATACGGCACGATTCAAATCCAAATAATAGTTAATAATTTTAGTGCGGACGAGCTTGGTGTATAGTTGGTATTTTTTTTCGTGAAAAATATAGTTGATAATTTAAATTGCTAGAATCGAGCTTAATTGGCGTGTAGAATTGAATTAATGTATAGCTAATAATTAAAATCAAAATATAGTTAGTGATTCGTGGATTTGACTACGTGAGTTTATACTTTTCTAGTCTCACCCGCTGCGTACAAAACTTGATTCATTATACAGCCATGCCTTTAATCTGATCAGTCTCTGTTTTGACTTTAAGATTAACTTTTTTTTTTTGGAATTACAAGGAGGAACAGAGCCACAAATTAAAAGCAGCAATTCTAATTAAATAATCTATTTTCATCTTCCATCACCATTACAGAAGATGGTGGTTGATTCAAAATATATAATTTATGTATTCTTTTATGAGCAAACTTAATCAAAAAATGACACAACACGAGCGTTTTGAAACGACACCGACACCCCCCCCCCGGCCCACCGTCCTCTTTTGGAGTATTGTTATTATTATTATTATTTTTTGGTGAAAAGTATTATTATTTTTACTGTTGCCGATACGTCATATGAGAACACGGTGCGCGTTGCACAGTTAATGGGGCCAACACGTGAAAATTTTATATTATTGAAGCAAGTTAACAATCAATCAACAAATGTTCCCATAAATTCAAAGTTTTAAAAATTAAATCATCATTAAATCGAATTAAATACTGATTCAAGATTTATTAATTTAATATGATCGAATTGATTGATATTAAATTAATACATATTTTTAATTTATATATTATAATTAAATAAAAATAAATTTAAATATATATATCATAAATGTTTGATAATATAATTTACTATTGATAAATATATGATTAATATTAATTATAAATAAATTTTTTTTCTTAAAAATCAGGAAAGATGTTGATAGAATGATAAATATTAAATATTTTTTGAAGATATGTTTAAGCTAAATTAAAAAGATTAAGTTTAAACAAAATATATACATAAATAATAGAAAGTGTAAAAATTAAAAAAATGTGCTGATATTAAAAAACATCAAGATATATCATATATGCGACAAATAAATAAGTAAAAATCAAAATAAAAAAGGGAAGGAAAAACAAAGACGAAATAACACATTTAATTGTATACCATAAGACATAAGTGCATAATATTTATTTGAGCCCCACATCGTCGTATGAAAAGAGTGAAGAGACGTGTATGACTATAAAAAAGGGCGGAGCGCACACTGACAGATACAGGGACTGAGCTGCATTTTTTGCAAACATCACAGCTCATGGCCCAAAGTTTTTAGTATTTTGGTTTTAAAACTCTGGTCAGTTTTTTTTTTTAAATTTTTTAGTATTTAGGATAGTTGACCGGTTTTTTAATGATTGATTTAAAAGAGTCGATTGAACTGAATTAAGAGCCAATCCTCCAGTTTGATTTTTAAAACCATGTATAAATCATTTTTAATCAATTTAATAATCAATCACGTTTGATAAACCGCCTGGATGTTAATATGGGCAGTATTTATAAATTAATGACTTGATTTCCTAGATAGTAGTAATCATCATCCCTACGTATAATGAAGCTTATGAAAGAACTTGTATTTTAAGTCGGTACCTTTCATTATTTATATTTTAATTTGGTTCTTTTAATTTTAAAAAAATTCTTTTCCAAATCCTTTCTCCTTTTCCGATTTCCTTTCAGTCTGAATCACGGAAACCGGAGTACGTCACTTCTCTTTTTCTTACTAACGCGTTCATTGAAAGGGTCACAGATCCTTTTTCATTTGGACACTAGTGACAATTACTCATGAGCCACCTACCAGCCTGTTTGGATAGCGTTTTAATGGCAAAAACTTAATTTTTGTCAAAACTATTCAAACACTCATGTGTTGGGAAAATTGACTTTTATCAAAAAAATTAATTTTTTCTCAAAGCTCCTGGACTCAATTTTTGCATTTAAATTATTTAATGAATATAAAAAGTTATAAAAAAAAACATAAAATTTAATAAAATTAAAAATTATGATAATTATACAGCTATATAGTTAAAATTGATTTTGAATAAATTATCTAAATATTTTTAATTTTATTAAAATTAATTTTAAAAAAATAGTATTCAAATAAATTGCGTTATAACATAATCAATTATGATTAAAATTTATCACTTAATTAATTATTTTTATAATTTATTATACTTAATTAAAATTCAAACGGCCACTACATATTTGACATTGTTAACCAATGATAGGTAGTTTAACTTATTTTGTTAGAACCTAGTTGATCTAAAGACAATGGACAAAGGAGATAACTTGAAATATCATGGGGAAAATATTAGCTTGGATCGCCCGAGAAATTGTATATCAATGGGGAATTTTAACTTTATAACATTGTATTGCATTTCATTATACTTATCTGAAAATAAATTTTTATGAGAAAAGACTTAGTCCCTCCATTTAAAAATATAAAATATTTTTTAAAAAATTAAATGTTAAAAAATATAAAAAAATTTTAATCTTTTAAAGTATAATCATTGCCTTTTTTTTTAAACCGTCCCTATTAAATGTATTACTTTATATTTATTATACAGTCTTTAATAAGGGTAAATATAACAAGATAGAGTTAGTTTGAAAGTCGATAACTATTTTTATTAAAAGGTAAAATTGAATTAAAAATATCTTATATTTTTTAACAAAGGGAATAATTATTATCCCTTAAATTTTTATAACTTATTCATTTTTGAATGAACTGTTGTTATTACAAATAAATCATTGTCAAAATTCAAATCAATACTTGTTCATGCATGTTAGGCACTTGTTCAATTCTACATGCCATATTACCTTTTTTTAACTTATTTATTTCCAAATGAATTTTTGTTATTACAAATGGGTCGTTATCAAAATTTGAATGAATACTTGTTTATGCATGACAAACACTTATTTAATTTGACAAATCCTATCAATTTTTTTAACTTATTCATTTTTGAATGTTATTATTGATTACAATTGGATTGTTGTCAAAATTCAGATGAATACTTATTTATGCATAACAACCCTAAAATAAAGGCAATGATTAATTGAAATTAACTCAAAATTTATACAACTCTAAAACTAAACACGAAATTAATACTAGATTAGGATCCTGCCTTGATAAAATTCACTTGCGATACCAAACAAAGATGCCTATCACACAAGAGGGGGCTTCTTTTGTAATGAGAAGACTTGCTATAGATGAAAAAGACACTCGGTAGGCAACTCCACAAATTAAAAACTCAAAACTGAGGGGTATCACAATCTCTAGTAATTACAACAAACTCACATATGACACTTAGCCAGAGAACCACATGCATGATAGTACATACAAATGCCCAAATACTTAGGTCAAGCCAGTCTTGTCTCCATGAGCAAACAACAAGATATAACTCTCACATGAAAAATGTTAAAATGAGGGTGAGATATGAATATCTCAATAGTTGAAGTAAAATTCTAGTCTAGACAAGTATTCTATAATAAAATATAGTTTGATGAAGTGTATGCTCAAAATATCATGTACTAAAACTAATTTCAAAAGTAGAATTTCCAATATTCAAAGTAATACAACTATCCAAAAAGATTTTTAGAAATATATCCTCATCTCATTGATTACCACAAAGTAAAATAATCAACCATACCCAAATACTCCCATTTCATAACTCAAAAGTTATGATTTAAAGAGTGTCCCCATAATCACCCTCATTTTGCAGCCATTGGCTAAAGGTTACTATAATTTAGCAAGGGGTCATGGAGTTGTAACCACATTCCACAATCTAGCCATCATAATTTGGTAAATATGTTTACCTATTGTCTTTTCACTTTCGAGCCCATGAATAGTAGATGATCATTAATAGGTCTTTTTATGTCGCCTTTTTTCCCTTCTCGACAATAAGAATGGGTATCTTAGAGATTGTCAATTACCAAATTGTCATGCTCGGATCATGCCTTTCCCTGATGAGAGAATGGTCGATAAACATAGAAAAAATGGAAGTCACCACTAAAGCTTTTAAGAAATCTTAAAAAACTATATAATGGAAGATGATGGTTTGCAAAAAGGGTTCGAGAGTTGATTATGTATGAAAAAAGTGTTAGGTACCGCATAATACCTGTTCATAAGAATGATTAGCCTGAGTTGATTGTGTAGAATTAATTAATCTTTTAATAATATCTTAATTACCCTTAATCACATGCAAAAATAAAGATTAAAAAATGAAAAAATTATTTATTTATATAGGAGGACTTGACCTAAGAGTAAAACCTAAGGCTTATATGCCTTGTGATGGAGATCAAAGTCTACATAATTCAAAAGTAATATTAATTGATTTTTTAAATCTTTAATTTTCTTGATCAATTTATTTTATGAAGAGAATGTCATTTTGGGTTGCATTTTTTTATAAAAAATTTGTTCCACGGAAATACCTTTAAGTAGGAGGAAAATAACTAGTGTTAGAACTTGCAGATTTAATATCATTCACAATTCATTAGTTGACACTTTAAGTGTACAAAATAATTTAGTATCACTTATGACAAATCCTAAAGGTATCTTCAAAGCAAATAATTTAACTATGAAATTTTAATGTAAAATTTGATAACTGCAATGATTTAGTGTCATTTATGATATTTTATTTGATATTTTTAAGGATTCATGATAATTTAGTATCATTTATGGTGTAACCTAAAATATGTTAAAAGTTTTAGTATTTTTTAATCATGCACAAGAAGGGAAAATTAACCAGTATTAAAACCTATAATGATTTAGTATCACTCATAGTCCACTGATTGATATTTTAAGCATACATGATGATTTAATATTATTCATAGCCAACCCTAAAGAGTGTTTTATTATCGAAGCCTCTTCCTCTTTTTAAGAAAAGAAAAGCAATGATTCATTAGTCAAAACCAAAAAACTCATCCCACTACGTAACAAAACTGTAAGGGTGACTTTGAAACTCAAAATACAAAGCTCCATATTATTATTATTATTATTATTATTATTATTATTTATTATTATTATTATTAACAAGAGTGTATAATTGAAACCCAAGAAGCTTTTTATTTCAAAGTAATTTTGCCAATTAAGCACATAAAGTTAAAGAAACATGGAAGTGAAATGGGATCAATTACCTTTCAAAACTTCACCATATATATTTTGCCTCCTCCAAATTTTCCTCCCTATCCATCCTCTCCCAAAAATCTCTTTTATAGAGACTCAACTAGGGTTTTTCTCACATTAATAACATAATAAATTTTAATTATATCAAATCATTAATAATTTTTATTTGACTTTTGTCTTAATCATTTCCTATTTAAATTATAGCATTTAATCTGATATGATCATAATTGTGGGGATGTGGAGGCCATGAAAGAGGAAAAAAAATTCTTTTAAAGTCATGAAGATATTATTTTATCATTTTAATTTTTTTTATAAAACTCTATTTTTTCTTATTTATTTTATTTATTCAGTTTACTATGATTTATTTATTTATTTTTAATTTATATTTGGAAGCTTGGACAAAATAAATATCCGACAATTTGTAAGTCACATCCAAATCCAAACACAATAATTCCAAATATACCATAATATATATTTGAAATGCTCTTGCACAAGCTTAATGAATTATTGAAACCCATCCCAGTATTCTTAATATGTATATCTAGCAAACATTCATCTCCTATCCATAATGTCAATATAGTATCAATCATTTAGAAAGAAAATGTGATAAATGACTTAATGCTAATTAAGATAGTTAAAGCAAGAAAGAATCAATATTTGAGCTAGTCACATATTATCCCTATTTAATTGTTGGATTAGTACTAATACATTAGACATGATTTTAATCATGTCTCGTTACACATGAAAAATTTTTGACAGCATAAGGATTCAAAATTGTCATACCGCAGTCATTATGCCCTTTCTTTATACTATAAAAAAAATACTTCAAGCCATGTAGAACCAATAATTTAAAAAAAAAAAACAGTACTATAACAATATAAAAATGAATTTTCTTAGGCATAATAGTGTACTATTTTCCACAACAAAACAAAACAATAACACAGCACTATTTTTAGATAGTAAAATCAAAGACAGCAACCCAATATCATCATAATTTGAGAGAAAAAAAACATCATCATATTCAAAAACCAATAATTAATAACTCAGATAACAACCCAATATAAAAAAAAAACAATTAAAATACTTCATAATGCATAGCAGTTCATTCTATCAAGTATACTAACACTGTCACACGTACATTTTGATATTAGGAGGTTAGGTTATATCAGTTCCTTCTATCAATAAATTCAACATGTAGATAAACAAAATTTAACAAAATTAGGGTTCAACTTAATAAATATATCATTTTTATTTAAAAAAATTGAGAAACAGAGGAGCATCACAACAGAGCAAGATAACACATATACAACATATATATTCAAGGAACAAAACAAAACAGAGTAAAAATGATAATCAAAGGAGATTAGGGATAAAAACCATCAATCTCAGACTTTGAAGAAGAAGAGAAGACGCACAGCTAAAAGCCACCAATGGCAAAAACACAAGAAAACCCACAGTGGAGGAAAAAGGCTCTTTGATAGCGGAGAAACACTGGACTTGGCCAATATCACTTTTCAAGAGCAATGAAAGTGGTTTCGTGAAGAATGGGAGAGGTTCGTGGGAGGAAGAGAAAGCTTGATGTTTTTTGAAACATAATGGCTACAAAAATTTTGGAAGCTAAAAAGATTTTAAATGAGAAGCCGCTAAATAGTTCCTAAATAAAAAAAGATTAGCGCTATGTCGTTCAATAACTATTCAGCGATTAGAGATTATATAAAAGGTTTCCATTTTAACTACTATATAGACTCATAAACTACATAGCAATTGTTGTATATAACTGTTAGATAATTCACTATATATAATTATTGAAATAACTGCTACATATAATACACTATATAACACTTTTTTAGTAGTGGCAGATGGATCCCATGTGATTTATACTTACAGTTTGATACACTCGTATGCCTAACATCTAACGTGTTTGATTGCGCCCAATGCAAGGTAACGGTTGAGCCACGTTGAAAATAAAATAGTACCAACCATATTCAACATAAAAACATTTTAGTAAATTCCAAGGCATCGTATTTCCCAAATAGTGTGGTAGCCGGGAGGAGAGAACTTTAACAATCAAAACAAGCGTGTCACAGTGCACGTTCAACCCAAGATTGTTGGAGTTAATTGTGCTGGCTTCACGAGTGCACTCCACATTCACGACTTTAGTTTGCCTCATCTACGAGACACAGTTGCAAAGAAATATCCTGATTCCTGTCTAACTTTTTCACATGTTTTATAACGAAAAATGAGCCTGACACTCCATTGCGGTCTGCCTCAGTACCTGGCATCATTAAAGATGAATAAAATGAAAAGTACAACAGTTGGGTCTTAAAAAAATTTATATCAATAATACCCAGGTATTTCGATAAAATCTTTCAAAAAAGCAAGTTGAAGATATGATTAAGAAATTCTTGCAAGGATTTAATATATCATTAACATAAAAGTTTTATTCAATAAAAATGACTTGTTATCCGATTCAATGATATAAAATTTTATGTATCATTGTTTAATAATTTTATTTTTGAAATAGCATGTCTCTTTAATTTTTTTATCTTTTTTTCTCATCATCATCAAGAATAGAATGCATTTATATTTACAATCACTTGACATGTCATAATTTTATTAAATAAAGCATGGATTATGTGGCACATCAGGTTTATGCAATAATTACTCGATATGAATTTAGATAATTATAAATTTAAGAGCTTTAATTATATACTACCTCTGTTAAAAAATATAAAATATTTTTAAGGGATTTGATGTTCAAACATATAAAACCTTTTTTATTTTTAAAAGTGTAATCATTATGTTTTTTATCTCAAAAGTGTCTTAATGAACAAACCACTATATTTATTTTAGAGTAAAATACTTTATTAAATAAAAATAAATATAAAAAATAGTGTTAGTTTAAAAACGAGCAACTACTTTGTTAGAAAGTAAGATTCGATTTAAAATAACTTGCATTTTTTAATAGAGAGAATATAAAATATTTAATTTTTAAATATAATTTTTATATTATAACTGTACTAGTAGTTCTGTTTGTAATTGTCTAGATTAAGATTTATAATTTGTTTTTTTTTTTTATAAACTTTGTTTGAAATCTCACGATCACTGGTTCAATCGTTGGATACCTCATTATCATCCATTAAAAAATAGATGGTTTGCAGGAAGCGTACCATGTACGAGTCATTGCAAGGATTGGTGGCAGGACCGTGGCCCTGGGCCATTGGGCATCACGTGATATTGCATGGCAACCACAATAAAATAAAAATAAAAATTTGATTTTTTTTTTATAAAATACTTCATTTTATATTAATTTTACCAATACACGCCCCTTCATTTTTAGTTTTTTTAACCAGCGCATCTCCTTCCTTCGTGATTTTATTTTACAAAATCTGAATAATTGCGACGCTCATCATTTCTTGACAAGACAATATCAGCTGAGGTTCGGGTGAATGATATTCTGCCATTAGAAAATCAAGCCAGCCACTATGGACTGAGGTCCGATAACGTAACGGTTATGCCATTCGTGTAAATCATTTTGACACCTATGATTTCTAAAGTGATAGATATGCTATGGCCGAGGTCTGAGGCACATGCGCCTATATACCAAAAAGAAGCAATTGCGTGTTTAATTTGCGAGTTGGAAATGATTCTTTTTCTATTTCACTGGTTTATTCCCTTCAACAAAGGGCATCTGCTAATTAGGATCCTTCTCAATTTTCATCGTGCCTTGGCCAACTTGAATTTTTTTTAAGCCTTATTTGGTATGATAAAAAAATTTTTGATAAAATCAGAATTGAAATTAGAATTAAAATCAGAATTAAAATTAAAATAGAATTAAATTTTAAAAGTGTTAAAAGTAGATGGAATCCGTACACTATTTTTATTTGGCATGTAAGACATGAAAATAGAATTATACATAAAAGACAAAAATATTCCTAAAAATTAAAATTAAAATAAATATATATTAAAAGTTTGATTGTGTTTTAATTTCCTCATGTATTTAGTATATAAATAAAATATTATATATAATGGTAAATATATATAATACAAATATATATTATACATATACAAATATAGATAATACTATTATATATATATATATATATTATATAATTTATATAAAGACTTTACGTCCATAGTAACACCAGAATAAAGAACACAAAAAAAGTAGCTAGAAAAGAAAAAAAAGCTAACGAAACAAATTTAGCCGCTGTTAATTTTTTTTTTTTGTCGAAGTCAGCCACCATATTTTGAAGACCAGAAGCTTTTGATGCACACAAGGCTCACGCTCATGATTTACAGGGCAAAGTTGTGAATTCAATTTTTTATGAGGATAAAATTATCTTGAAAAATAGGATTCTATGAAATTGGTCCAAATTTCATAGCTTTAAGTAGGAAATCCAATTCAGGCTTTTTTCATGAAATTAGGATTCATGGAAATTTTAATTTATATGTACCAAATATCTCTTTATTAAGATTTCTATCCCAATTTTATTTTTATTTTTAAGTTTCAACTCTATCAAACAGGCTTTTTTTTTTTTGGCTAACTTGGAATTGTACAACTTTATTACCCGTCATGTTCTCAACTTTGGCGCCTTGGATTTATGTGGACGGAAATGTTTCCGAGATGAAAACGATCAACTTTTGGAGTTCATAATCGGACGATGGAAAAAAATGTTTTGGTATATCATATTTTTAAATTTTACGTCAGACATTGGAGAATGCCCCAGGAAAATCGTCCAGTGCTGTTGTATTTTTGTCACAAGGAGGATTATTAATTAACACTGTGAAGACCAGTGTCGTGCAGTCATGCACAGTGTCATCATCATGACTTGGGGGACACACTCCATCATTCGCCCAATCTTCCGCGTGATCCGGTGCGTTTTCTTTTTCTTTTTATCTTTTGGGAATAAAGATCTGAATTCTGAAGCATTCTGAATCTCACGTTCTTCCCTGACCCTCTCCTGGATGGATAGACTGCAAGAGAATCGTGACCTTATAATTTATCATGTTTCTCAAAAGAGTTCCACGCAGCTTTGATTATTCTAATCGTTGAGCCAAACTGGACCACATCCATGTAAAGCTCTTCAAATGGCAATGGGATCTTATTGTTGGGACTTAAAGGAACCTCATATTTGTGATTCATCAGGCACCCTTTATCGCAGCTAAAAAAATGTATATTATTACATACGACATCAACTTGTTAAAAAATTTAAAACATTAAGTATTAAGTCTTTTTTATTTTAAAAAAATTAATCTTTTAATCCTTATGATTTTAATTTGTTTAAAACTCGGTCCCTTAAATGATTTTAAACACCCATATATGCACAACTCAAGGAGAAGACGAGAAGCAATTTTAAACTCGTACCTCCATGGCTCAGATAACGATCGACGATGAAGAAGTGTACAGCGATGGAGAAACAATTGTCAATAATGCAGAAGAACTGAGTGACTTCAAATAAGTGAGTTGGAGAAAACGCGAGGAACAAATTTTGAAGAGGACGGCAATTCAAAGAAGCAATTTTAACAATGTTGATTTTCTTTGTCAATTGAAAACCTTGAAGGATCTCGATTTACTTGTTTGGTATATTCATGTGCTTTTTGCATTTGTCACCTCAAAATCTCTCATTTCCTTCTGCTATTTTTCTAGCTATTTTTTTTTTCTCCTGCTGATTCATGATATGAAGTGGATTGATGCTTCATTATTTTTTGCCATGTTAGATGACTCAATGATGACTTAGACCTAAATTATGAATGACAAGGACAAAAATACTAACTGTGCAAATATTATAAATTAATTTGTGAGCTAGTTAAAAATTCAGAGATTGAATTATATTAAATTATACATAAAGGATTGAGTTTTAAACTGAGGCTAAAAGATTTTTTTTTTCTTTTTTTAATATTTGTAGATGATCGCTCAATATCTCCATGGACAACAAATCTATCATTCACTTGGATCCGCTTGTGTGTCTCCTTTTGTCAAAGCATGACAACCCATTTATTAACAAGTAATAGAACCCATAATCCCACGCCATACCGCCGTGTCTATCTCTGAATGCAAATTTAGAGTGTGTTTGGATAACTCTTCATAATTGATTATGGTTTCTAAAATTCCTTTGAAAAAAAAAAACTATCAAAACACTCTATTTTTTTTTTAAACTTCGTTTAGGTTTTAAAATTCTATTATAGGCCTATACAAGAGAAGTTATTTGAAGCTCTACATAATAATCAATTATTTTGAAACTTCATATGATAATCAATTTTACTCCAGTGAAATCCAAACACACCCTTAATCAATCTGCTTGGGCCAACCTCTTGCTCGTCAATCATCATTCCCAAATCATAAATGATGCCTTTACCAAAAAATATATATATATATATATATAAATGATGCCATTACTGTTAAGATATATGGATTCTTTTTGAGATCATAAACATGAACAATTTCTGGGTTCTTTTTTTTTAATCAATTTGAACAAAATATTATAGGAAAGTTAAGAGACTATAATTCAACGTAAAAATTTAAGAAGTTAAATCATAGTTACTTTAAAAAGTGTATAGCCCTATTCGCACCAAGTTACCTAAGCGATTCCGCATGATTGAAAGTCAGATTTCAATAAATTCGGAAATTAAACCTATGGCGAGTCACAAAGCCAGACTATGTCAATGTATTCCATATCAGAGTTTCCGGGTGATGCAAGCTTTTTGTACTAACGAGCAGTTTCTGCCATTTTGATTATTTGAATTTGAACGTGTTCAAGGTTGGTTTGTGTGTGAGGAATGCAGAAAATAGTTTTTTTTTTTTTTTTTACAATCTTGCAATTCGCAATTCTGGACCTAATTAATCGCCCTTGCCAATCTGATTTAACAAAAATATGAGCAGCCCATGAAGGTCGTCCAAATGCCCACTTACCTTCAAGAAGAACCAGGGCCTCTCCTTGACTTGTGACGGACCATTCACAATTTCACACCGTGCGTGCTTGTCTTCTCTATCTACAGGAGCGTTTGGATTTCGATTAGATAAAATGAACTATGAAAAAAAATTATCAGATGAAATTTTAAAATAATTGAATATCAAATAAAACTCCAAGTAGCTCCTCACATGGAATTTCTAAGCCTAAATAGAGTTTATGAAGACATGAAGTCTCCGGGCAATTTTTTTTAGAATGGAACTTCAGAAGCCACACAACTGACTCGCGTACGCCAATCACACTCCTAAAAGCAAGACCAATGCTGTAAGACTAAAATGGCCGAACATGATCCGCAAATATTTTTATTACCAATTCTAAGTTTTAAGGCAAGCGACCAACGATCTAAAAGATCAGAACCGAAAAACATGTTACAGAGAGAAAATACAGATCCAGATGAATAAAACACCGTAGAGGAATCAGCGCGATGGCACCAAGAAACAGTACAACTCCGTACAGAAAACAATACCAGTCTTGATCAGAACTCTCGGGACGACGACCTCTAGCCAATTCAGCAAACCTAATGAGACCATCTACAGATTTGATCGAAATCTAAGATGAGAAAGCCATGCCAGCCTTAAAAAGAAAGCAAGAACGATACTCTGATAATGGCATTTGTCAGTAACACTTGGCTGCAATGCACAACAAAAATAACAACCCTGGCTACGAAATGGCAAGACAAAATGCACCTAACCAATTCATACTATTGTTTTACGCAGTTCAGCTGCCCCGTGTGCAAAGTGACATCTATCTCCGAAGGTACAAGATCCTTTGGCAAAATTCTCACATAGCTTGGTCTTGTAATTGCTTCCAGGTGGGGCTGGGCCACCAGGAACACCAGAGATTTTAGGCGGTGCCGACATTGAGATGGTTGCGAGCAGCTCTTTCACCATATTACTAGCTTCCTTGATCTGTTCAAAGCTTCCCTCAAGTTCAATGTTTCTGAGATTTGGATCTGACTCATGATCCCGAATTGATAGCTTGGCTCCTGTCTGGCGACAAATCTGCTTAGAGTTTACACCACCCTTCCCAATGATTGCTCCAGCTAAGGAAGCTTCTACACTGATCTTGGCAGTGGCATTGGCACCAAAACTAGCCATGGGTCCAGGTGGGGGCTCCATCCGGCTGGGAGCAATACGGCCTGCAATAGGTCCCACAGCACGATGATCTTCCACTGAAGAAGCAATTGGCTTGCCAAGTTCCCATTCACCATGTGCAAAATGACACTTCTCACCAAATTTGCAGCCTTCTGCAGAATTATATTTATTGCATATGCGAGTTTTGACAACAGGAGTGGAGCCATTATGAATTGGTGGTGGGGCTGCAACATTTCTAGGAGCAGCGGGAGTAACAGGGGCTAAATTCATCATCTGAGCAACAGCATTATAACCACCAGGAACATAGTGCAAGAAGTGGCAACCCTCTCCAAAAGGGCAGCCAGCAGTGCTGCAATGTACAGAGAAAATAAACAATCAGATCAAGCCAAACTATTAATAATGACTGCATAGAAATCTAAGTCACCCCCTTTCCTGCAGTGAGGTAAAGGTGTTAACTCATTTTCAAATCCCTGAAGCAACCATAAAAGAATCAAGTTTGAAAAAATATCAATGATCTGGAAAATCCTAAGGGAATGGAATGAAACTTCGGATATACAAATAACAGGGTGTCCGCTATACAAATAGACGCACTATGAGCATAAAATTAGCTCACAGAAAGTTCAAGAATACTGCCTGTGCCTCCACCATAACCAAGTGACACATATAAATGGTAAAATCAAACTGCAAAATAAGAACATGTAAAAAGAAACAATTAACCAAGCACACTAAAGGGAGATAGTTATGGGTCACAGAAGACATTTCTATCAACATTTAGACGTCAGAAGCAAATTTTGGGCGGAAAAAGAGAGTCAGAAGCAAAGATTTGATATAGCTAAATCAAATTTTATCAACCCGAGAGGACATATTTCTTTTTGCTTGATCTCAACCTTTAATTAACTCCCAGTTTCAGCATTGTATCGTACAAGATCAAATTTCCTACAAGTCGTGCTTCATAATTACCATAAAACCAATAAAAGGTTTAAATACTTAGGCTTTGCTCTTGACATAACAGGCCCTGCTTCTGATGAAACCCAACCGCCATCCCCCTGCACCCCAAAAGAAAACCGAGAAGGAAACAAAGGTAATGATATTTGGTTGACTAAATTGGATTAGACTTGAGTTGATATTCACATAGGGTTACATTGTTGAATAATAATACCAATTTTACCATCACTTGTATGGTACACTTTTCCCTCTAAGCCACCTTAAAAAGATCCAAACCCAGACTTTCATGGGTATCAATCAAACCATTCTGCTCTTAGACAGCCCATTCCAAAGTTATATGCGCCTTACCGATTATTGAACTCCGCTAGCCTTATCAACATGCAAAGGTACATATGAAGTGCGCATTTTTCTGGGTTAGCTTCTCCAAGACATGAAGTTCAAGGGTGCATTTACAAATTTTATTATATAACCTTACAATTGTAGTAGCAAATGCTGAACAAATACTCAGGAGTCAGGGAAACACAGTGACATTCATTCGCAGCAAAATATCCAACATTTCTCAACTTAAGTTCAGGGGAAGAAATTCCAGCACAAGAGTAAAACCCAGAAAGACATCACAGGCCTCAAAAGGTATCATATTGTGATTCAAGAGACGAAAATTTATAGCAACTACGAAATGTTTTATGAAATACTTTAGCATCATTTGTCAGCAATAATATAATAGAATGCAGCCAGCTTAACTTGAAACTCATAACTATATAACAGAGTGCATGTAGGCACAAAATCACAAATTTGAACGGCTAGCATACAGAAATTTACATTTTCAATCAATCAATATATACCCAAACCATTTCACCTCCAGTAAAGATTCAAAGATTAATAGAACAGAATGTGTGATTAAACTGACAATGCAATAAAGTAGTTGCCATAGCAAAAGAAAATAATTAGGATTATATCACAAGTTCAACAGATTTCATTAATACAATAAAGGCAAAAAAATAATGAAGAGCACTGTGATTATATTCACCCCTAATTCCTAGACGAAAGTTTCACGTAATCAGAGAGATTTGAATACAATATGTCTAGTTTAGGTTGAAGATCACAAAAGACATGTTTCTTCATGAAGCTCCACAACACGAAAATCCAGGTGCATTTCATGTTGATATCATACCTGTTTCAACCGATCAAAGTTCATTGTATAAACTTATTACTGGCTCACCAATTTAAATGTGGTTCATAAGCCATAGAATCCACAAGGAGCTGAGGATTAGCATTTAATATTGCTTAATTGCATGGGACACATTAATACTATAGAGCTGTAAGGCAAAAATGAAGAGGGTAATTATCAATTTATATTGACATAGTGGTGAGTGCCCAGCACCAACTGAGCAACATAGGAATATATTATCTTTTCTGTACTCCATAAAAAACACTATTCTGTTATGACTTGATTAGAGCAGACAACAGTGTGTACCTGTATAAAAACCTCCAATACCCAGGTTAATTTGCAGAGTTTTATAGCAGTTGCACATTTAATTATTAAATTAACTTATAACATCCTTTTGGAAAAGAATAAAACTGTACACTTCAAAATATTTATTTAGATAAGAATAGATTAGAACCTGAAAAACTTGGTACAAGGCTTCGATTTGCTTCCTACACCAGTTGATAAGGACTCCAATTCTGTTGCAAAACATTAATTACTTTTCCTCAGTTAATATTATCTTGCTTATTAACCTAGAACATTTTATATCAAAATTGTTGATGCTTACAAATGATATCTTACTTTTCAGTATAGGCAAAAGTCCATCTTAGGTCCCCAAAGCTTCACATAAGTTTTGAGTTAGTTCAACGAGTTTATTTTGGTTCAATGTTGTCCTCAAAAGTTTCAAAAAAATGTTTAATATTTTTTTCCAAGCTCATTAGTTTCCCTAACGGAAGTATCTGATACGGCCCATACACATCTAAATATTGGGTTAAATGAAGACGCAAGCCTGTAAAGCATGCTCCAACTCATCAATTTTTTTCTTCGAATAAAATCTCCAAAACAATGTCTAACAAATTGAAGCAACGTCTAGTATTCAAGGTATGCGTGTGTCTAGCAAATTTTTAAATCTTTCATGAGCATTTCCTATCATTGTAAGCTTGCTTGTGGGGTATATGTGGAATGACTGCAGTGCTAAAATGGACACTCCTAGGATCTTGTAAGCATATTTAATTGTTGCCTGGAAGCTTCAGCAGCACCATGCAGTCATTTATTTTTGCTAATTGGTTCAACCTACCAAGAATTGGAGAGAGATCGCTCAACCTTAAAATACATCGGGGATTGTATTGACATTAATAGAAAATTGTGAGTTGCATATAAGCTGGCAGGACTCACCCTCGTCAACTTATCCATCATACATGTGCATTGGTTAAACCATAATAAAACTTTGCGGGTGACATTGAACCAGAATAAACTTATTGAACTAGATTAAAACTTGAGTAAAATTTTAGGGACTACAAGTGGACTCTTGCCCTTTTTAAGTCATACTAAAAGGAGAACATGTTCAAAGTTAATCATTTGCATTGTAACTAACAAATGAAGGCAGTGTTTTTAGCAATCATGGATATTGCCAAATGCAGTTATCACAGAAGTGAAAGGCGCTATATCTTCTAACAAAAATTGGTTTCTTTCATACACAGGACAGCAGTCGTTGATTGTCCTGAACACAGAATGTCTTCCCATTAGTTAACGGACCAATTCAAAACACTTTTAATTACAGCTACAGGTATGCTTGTGCAAGTGAAAAAAGGGTAACCCCAGCAGGGAATATCATGAATGAAAAAATGTTCTTGGAAAAAAAAAATTCTTAGGAACAGGACTGAAAATTTTAGATGTTTTTGCAGATATTCAGCAAGAAATTAGTCTCCAGATAAACTATGCCCGAGACTCTATTTGAAGTCCGAAGATTTTTAGTTTACGCCAGATTCAAAGGCTAGCTGAAGAATAATTCCAGATGCAGCTTACTAATAGGGGAGGCTACTAAAAAATCCAGCTTGGATAGGGCAGGAACCAAAACAAATAATCACCAATGAAAAGCCACTAAACAATAAAGCATAACTAAACTGAAGATGTCTCTAAACATGAAGATCCAAAAACGCGAGACCCGGCTAGAATAACACTGGAATATCTTAAATATGTGAACAGAAAAATATGGAAACTTAAAAAGAAAACCTTGCTTGGTCTTCTTGAAGCCGCCGTTGACGTTGATGCCAGCCTCGGGCCTCCCTCTCTTACGAGCATCCATTTCAAGGAAGCAGTAGATCAAGATCCGAATAAAAATAACCTCAACCAAGATACAAACAGATAACAGATAAAAAAATCGCTGGATTAAAGAGAGATTAAGAGGATAGCAGAAGTAGCAAGGGATTAAGGTAGGAAACCCTAGCCCTACAAGAGGGTTTCGAAAGAGCAGGGCGCTAAGCTGCTCGGGGATGTGGAGGCTTCGAAAGAAAGAGAAAGGTCGGCGGAGAGGATATTTTATAATCAATAATAATAAATTCGGCTGGTATTATTAGAATAGAATGAATTGTTTACTGGTATTTAAGAGGACCCAATAAATAATTGACATGAGGGTTTTACCCCGCTGTTATTCCTACCCCACCGACTCCGAGTGAGGTTTTTCAAGAAGACAAGAGGTTGCTTCAATGTCACGGGCTCCGCCGTGGAGAGCCGTGCACCATCAATACTCGCTGACGTGTGGGTAATTCTAGCATTTCAAAAAACGGTTGCTTCTGTGATGGTTAAAAAAACACTTGGGTCCTTTTTCCCACGTGTTGAGGATGATTATGTGCAATTTGATGGAAAAAAAAGGTCGTTGAACAATATCAAACAATTCATAAATACTGAAAAAATTAGTTCAATAATCTCAAAAAATTAAAATATTATGATGAAACTAAATAATTTAAAGACAAAGAAAAATTGAAAATAACTGTGATTTTAAGTTCCCTTCCATGTCAAGGTAGTGGGAAGGGTGTAAGATAAAAAAAAAAAAAAAAACACATTACCGGGCCATACTGTTTTTCTGGGCCAACATAAAAGTGATATTTTGTTTTCTTCTTGGACTCTTGGCCACTTGGCTTGTAGTTAAAGTCGAGAATACAAGTGAGTCCGACTCTTAATGACTTAAGTCCTAAAACTTAATTTTTTATTTTGAGTCTCATTTGTCAAGCCCAGCCCTTATATGAAGGGTTCAGGGCTAGGCCTGCAAGTTCTTTTTAAAAAAATAAAAAAATTAAAATAAAATTAAATATTATAAATTAATTAAAATATTTTAAAATTAAAAAAAATTAAATCTTCATAATTTTTTTAAAATTAAACAACACACATTTAGAAGTCTAATAATAGAATTTAAATCTTGATTAAAAAATAGTTTATTTTTTATAAATACAAAAACATAATAATTATAAAAAAATAAAAAATATCATAAATTTTATACTATACATTAATATTTATTAAATTATATTAAATTAATTTTAGAATAAATTAGAATTAATAATAATATAATGCGTGTAAAATCAGGTGAGCAGGTCACTGACTTCAAACACATGTTCCACCAAATAAAATAATAATAATAATAATATAACAGGACTTGAAGGGCCACCTGAGCCAAGTCCTTTTTTACGGAGCTTATCATGTCTAAGCTCTTTATTAAAAAAATTATTTTTAAAGCTCAAACACTTATTTAAATAGAGCTTTCAAGCCCAGGCCTCTAAGCCCTGCCTTTATTCTCGGTTCTATTTGTAGTAGGTATCTGATTTGTCACGTTAGGTATTAGCATTATGGCTTTTAATTTAAATAGTTTTGATTTCAATAAATCAATAGTTAACAGTTGACGTTGTATACTTAACACCTGCCTTGATATTATTAACCTAGCTAACCTTTGTATGAAAGTAATGCGTGCACATAATACTCATAACTTTTCTCGAGGCCCAGATGCAGTTAAAGCTCCATCTATGAATGGATAAAATTTTGGTATTAATGTATACAAGTTTTTGAACGTGAAGGCGCAATGGTTAATTTCTTGTTGTATCAAGAGAGTTGATATTGTTCCTTTATTTTTTAATAGTCTCTTTTTCTTTATACATCAATTTAGTATTTACGTCAGCATTCTTCATAATTATACTATTATTTTAAAATGTGAAAAAATATTAGAGTTTCATACTTTTTGTTTCTTTTTTATTAGTTCATTTCATCAATCATTCTTGATCTTTTGAAATGTTAAATAAAAAAATAAATACTTAAATTATAGTCTATCGCATTTTAGGAGACGAGTAAAAACTTAAAAGTAAAAAAAAAAAAAAATCTCTACAATTTTTAGATAGGATGGGAACATATGTAGCCAAGTAGACCAAGGCAATCCACCATGCACGTCATTCGCCCATCACTAAGTTACTGTTATTTATTTTTATGCTTTTGCGTTAAATTTTTTTATTTTTAAAATGCTTATATGAACTCAATTCATTATTTTAGTATAATAATTAGAGCCAAAGGAAAGAGGTTTTTGGGATGCGGGAAAGTAGCAATTGTGGTTTTTTAATACACAATATTTCTTTTTCTTTCTTTGCCTTTTGCATTGAAAGAGCAGATAAAAAAGATTATACAATTCAATCTCAAATCCATTTGAATGTAGCAAATAACTATGGGGCCTGTGAATTGATGTGTATTTCAATAATAAGAATTAGTAATCAACAGTAAGCCTATATTGGTGTTGTTATCCTTGCTGTTATCAAGGAGGCTGTACCGAATATGTTGTTAGAAAGATCAAAAGTGATTGGAACTACAATTGTATGCACTTGTAAAAAATTCAAATATAATAACAATCTGATAATACAATATGATGATAATGTTGTTGTTGTCATTGATCAAGAAGAAAATCCAAAAAGAACTCAATTTTTTCACGCGATCACCCAAGAATTGAGACAGTTAAATTTTACTAAAATAGTTTCATTAGCTCCCTAATTATTTTAAGACAAGACTATAATATGCATAATATATTTATAAAATTTCAATGAAATAGATTAATTAATAGGTTGATTATGTATTTTAAAATTATTATACATATATAAGTACAATAATTTTTTTTGTTGCCTCTGAAAATTTATGCAGCTAAGAATTAAATCCATTGCATTGCACCGGACCATTCTAGCACTAAATTGTAGGAAGATATTTTAGCTTTTAAAGAGCAGGATGCATAATTGAGAAAAGAACAATACTATTTAAAAACATCATTTGATGTAACTAATTCATGGCAATTATTAATGACAAGGGTCAATCCATAATAATATAAAATTAGCTACTGATAATATAATTTGATAAGACTTAAAAACAATAATAAATAGTTGAAAAGGTGTGCACGTTGCATTTGCACGACTATAACTTGTAACAAAATCATTTTCTCGATTTAAGCATGTTATCTTCGTGCAACAAATCTATCTTGATGCCACTGAATCATATTTGTGTGCGTTTTTTAGTAATAAAAGAACTTGTGAAAAATATCACTCTATATTGTGCCACCAAACAATTTCCAACTTCCTAATGCATTATAAATGGCGATTGGGTGCTGATAATATACACAATTAGCACTAGGCAAACGGGTTATGGACCAATCCGCACGGGTTGATATTTTTGCTGGTTGAGTTGGGCCAACCCGTCAAATAAAATGAGTTGAAAAATTCAACCCAACCCATTTTCTAGTGGGCTAGCCAACCCCGGGGTAGGCCACAAAAAATTATCAATTTTTTTAATAATTTAAAATTTATATAATATAAATATATATATTCATTTCATATTTTAAAGCAAATTAGTAATTAAAAAACTTGTAAATAAATAAATAAACATAGAACTCAACCAAACAAATTCATTTTGCTAGATTTTTACTATCACTCATTTTCTCGCCTAGGTGTGCTATTTTTGTCATTGAGAAAGAAAATTTGAATATAAACTCATATTATTTTTCTCAGTTAATTCATATTTATAATTTCAATTAATAAATCTTATGAGATTAATAAATAATATATATTCAAAATATTTTTTATAAAAACTAATAAATCATCTTCATAAACTATACTAAAAATTTTATTTGCAAATTGTAAAAAAGATTTACACTATATTTGAAATATAAAGAACATATTTGAGAATTATAAATTATATATTTAAGAAATATTATCATTATTGTAAATTTATAAAAATATATAACATAATTAAAAAATAAAAAATAATTTTTTTAAATACGCTAGCCTGCGGGCCAGCCCGTTTTAACCCGCTAATTTTGCGGGTTGGGTTAACCTGATAGGTGCTCAGAATAACTAAAATAAAAATAACTCTATTAGGATGATATAGAACAAGAATCTCGTTCTATATTTCTCTTAATAGCCACACTCAGGAGAATCTCCAAAGGGTTTAAAAGACTATTTTATTGATAAACTGATATGATAGCTTCTAAGTTGCTAGTCATATTTATAATGCTAAATACAATCTAAAATAATGGATAAAATCTAGATAACTAGATAACTAAATAATATCTCCTATAATCTAAAATAACTAAATAACTAAATAATATCTCCTATAATCTAAAATACTGAATAAAATCTAAATGGATAAACTACTAGATCTAAATAAAATCTAAAAAATAAAATCTGACTAAATAAAATACTAAATCTAAAGAAATATCAAATACTGAGCAAAATAAACAATGAAATCAATCTGAATTTATCTTTTGACGCTTTCTTCTTGGATAAGTCTTCATGGGAATATTATCTGGAATCTTATCATAACCCAACCCGTTTTAAAAAATGAGTCAATTTTTTCAACCCAATTCATTAAATTATGCGAGTTAAACGGGCTAACCCGCTGGCCTAACTCATTTTTCCAGCTCCATACACAATGCATTCAAACGGCCCCAACAAAGGCTGGTTACTACTGATCAGAACTATGTAAAGCTAAATAAAATTGTCAGTACATTACTGCCTCGGCAAAGATGTAAAAACTCGAGCTATTTCTGTATACTGTACACGTTCATCAGCATCACCAACACCTTGGCCTCCACAATCAGTTTTCATGGCAAAGGTTTGTGTATGCCATAGTCAAACTGGCGAGTCAAGTAACACTTGGCCTTCTGTCTATAATTCCATCCAGAGCTGCTGCTGCGGAATGAGATGGCGATTCTTTATTCCTCTGTGACATCATCTCCTCGCCAATCCCAACAGAGCCAGCCATCAACTGAGGATTTCACGTAAGGTAAGGCATATTAAAGAGACATTAAGCAACGAAGAACTAGCAGGTTCATATAACTTCTTTCAGCAATAGCGTATGAGCCAGCCCAAATACATTAACAGAAATTGGACCAAGTGTGCCCTTCTTGCACAGATGGTTTCTGTCAGGAAGATCACATATAATTACATTGCCAAGGGGAAAAAATACATACTGAAAAAGAAACTCAGAAATACCAGCAACTTTGTTGCAATTTACAAACCCATATGATGATTTATATTTTAATGTGAAACATGCAATGCATGCATTAAAAAGTAGAGCTTCCAGGATCAGCCAGATATTCCTGTTCCGTTGTCTTCTGCCTGCCTAGCAAATCAATTGCTGTATGCAGAACCACTTGATTACTAAGGCCAATACAGAATGATCCCACAATTAGGAGGCGTTTGGTAGTAAAAAGAAGTTACGTAACAGTATCAGTCTTTTATTATTACCATTTTTATCTAGAAATCAAAGAACGTGCTTAAATTATAAGATCATTTTCTCAATTCCACCTCATTTTTTTGTTCTATTTCTTTCTTCCTATTAAACAATCCTTTGATAGTCAATGAAAGAAAGTAAAGCAGGAACTTGAAAACCTCTAAACACAGCAGAAAAGCAGTAAAATTATTAACATACTGCTGCTTCAGAATACCTTCCAATCTTTAAAGTCAAATCTGAAGACGAAGTGACTGTGAGAAACTTCCCCAGAAAGAACTGCGTTTGCAGCAGGAGCGTTTCTCGGTACTGACATAAAGCAAGTGCATGAAGAAAAGTTATAGATAATATCGTTCAAGAGATAAATAGACATAGACAGTGGAGAGTGAGAGTATTATAAGAATTTTCAAAGTTACTTACAAACTATATGGCTTCCATTCTCATTCACTTTTATTTCGGCCCTCCCATCTTTGACTGAAAAGGAAAGAGCAAATAAATTCTCCACTGTCTGGGCAAAAGAGTTCCTATTCAATACCAAATTTTCAAGTTTGACAATTCTGTTTTTCCTCAAGATATTAAACATGGTTAACATGTTTTCATCAGTATCAGCTATCTTTTCCCTGGAAAAACCATCAAGCTGCAACAAGGGGCAATTAAATTGGGAAACTAAGATAATTAAGACACGATAACATAACAATGACTAGTTGTGCATCCTAAAACTGTAAAGAAAATGAGATGCATGTGCGTGTTAAAATCCTTGATGATTTATTTCCATAGTAACTTCAGACACAATGCAATTACACCTTTATTATGTTCTAACTATAACAAAATGTGTAACAAAGGGGCAGAAGATTAGAAGGAAGATTACAGCATTGGCAACTAAAGATAACAATCTACACATGAAAGAAAGGTCTGACAAAATTTAAACCTCTGCCCAACAATTTGTGTCTAGAAAGAACTGGAGACTGTATGTTTTACCTCTTCTGGCCGAGCAATTTTAGTGGGTCTCATTCGCTTTCTTTGATTAATAGTCTTCCTCTGATTTATTTCAGTATCCATGGGGCCAATCCTAGAGAAGAAAAAATCGAAAATGAATATCCAAAGGAATGTTCAATATGACAACAAATAACAGGACTAAGAACCCTTAACATTACATGGTGCAGCACCCGGCACCTCCTTTGAAAACACATGACACAGCAACTCCAATATCCTTCCAAAATATTGAGTTCCTGCAGTCCTGAGCGCTAGTATTTGATCCACACCGTTCTCCAAATTCGCTAAGGATACGCAAGATAAAGTCTGAAGGAGTCAAGCCATCACTGATGTGAGCTTTCACAGTCGATGCCAAGCACTCCGTGATGTCCAGAAGAGCTTTTGCATCAGCCACTTGTTCTCTGGGTTTTCTAACTGAATGCAGGGAGCACAGGCACAATAACAAAGAATAAAATCTTATATAACTTTTATCATGAAACAAGAGAGGCAGCAACCATATACGACGACATTTGATGCCAACAAAGGGAAAAAATTCATAGGGACTCAAAGGTCATCAAATGTTTATTTGTTATCATAAATTTATTCAATTCCGTTATTTTAATCATATCCAAAACAACCAAGACTGCCCTTCAACGTCATGAAATCATGAAATGCTGTCGATATCCAAATTACGGAAAACTTTATACCTCGTTGATTTAAGCTCTCCAAGTCTCTAAAGATCAAATCAAACTTGTCAGAGTGAGGCCTTGTAATGTCTTCCCTTTCATCTGCAAAACAAAATAGTAGACTGCTATTTAGTAGTTGGTGAGGAAAAAAAGGAGTCAACAAACACACGGAATCTGGATTTTTAAAGTAGGTTTCGTTAACCACTCAATCAAGAGTAACCATCGCGATAACTAAAAAAGTAGCAACGGACAGCAAAAATAATCACAGGGAATTAGAAGTAAAATCGTGCGTTCGAGACTTGGGGTCCAAGTTACGGTGTGAAATCATAAATCAAACACGGACAATGCAGCGAATATGAAGAAAGAGATAAATATAAACAAATTACCGTGAATAAGGGTCTTCACGAACTGGTAGCGAGAGCGAAGATCTCTTCGTTCTTCGTTGCTTTGAGAAGCAGAGGCGGGGGTAGCAGGCGCTTCAAAACCAACCTTGCTAGCGCCCAATTCATATTTCACAGGCCTGACCATCTTTGTGTGATTCCTCTCTCTCAATTTTTCCGGATTTCAGATGTAATTCAGCGCAATTCGAATTTTCGGGGTGCAGGCAGAAGTTCCGAAGCCTGAATACGTAAAGAGGAAGATCGCAAGCCGTTTTCATATACCCTGTTTTTTTAACACACACACAAACACACCCACACCCCCTTGTGAAAGAAATTTGTGCTCCTTTTTTTTTTATTATTTCTTTCTTTCTTTATTTTAAATCCTTTGTAAAGATATGAAAAATGAATACGCGTATTCAAAGAACATGATGTGCAGAACTTGCCCAGAAAAAAATTAAAAAAAATATCAATAAAAAATCATTAAAATAAATTTATATTAATCAATAATCACTTGTTATAAAAATTAAATGAATAATTATTAATTTGAATTAGTCTTTCATTAATAAGTATTCATTTAAATTTTAATAATAATTTATTTTAAATTAATAATAATTTATTTAAATTTTAACAATAATCAATCTTTTGAGAGATATAAATTTTCTTGGCGATCCTTGATTAATATTTTTTTAAAAATTTAATTTTGGCAGAATATTATAATATAAAATTTATAGTGATAATTACATTGTTTATAAGCGGCTGACCTGACGTTTTGTATCACATATAGCAAATGCGTGTAAGAGAAATAGACGCAAGAAAATTACCAACTCATGTTATTTATGACTTTTAAATGCTGACAATAATTGTGATATTTTATATTAAAAAATTTATAAAAAGTTATATAATTTACAAATCACATTATACTTTTCCAGCGCTTTACATGACTTTTCATTTTGTATTTTAGTCTTCCTTTATACTTTCCACTAGAGATATATGTTTTCTTCCAATCTTTTTCTGGATATTTTAACACGGTTTAAGTGTTGAAAAAGTGGGTACAATTTAATTGAAAAAAATAGAATCTCATTTGTTTCAGATACGGGAAAAAAAAAAAAAGCAGACGTCTAATCTAATCTAGTTTACATAAAGCTCCTTCAAGCAGCATTTCAAAAGATCAGGATCATATAGACTACCTCTGTTATCAATCAAGAATAAACGTAACTAAGTGTAGTTGATATTTGGAAAATAATTTTTCCTGTTTTACTCGTAATTAGTATAGGTATTGGTCTTATAAAAAAAAATACAGGTATTGGTCATAGTCCACCATAATTTATTGTTTTAATTCCTTTATTACTCTAATTTATTGCTCTACGTTAGAGGATATTCCCGACATATGATTTATAGTTTTATACTTTGTATCGGAAAAAAAATTATTTATACTACCTTCAAAATACAGTGAACAAAATAAATTATGTCCAGTGAAGTAAGTATTCTTTTCACTTTTGCTTATCATTAAAAGAATAGTAATATTTGTTTTATGTAGAGTGGGAAACTTTGAGAATTGGGAAATTTTATATAAAAATATTTTTCAGTCCAGCCTGTTTAAACTCTAGAAAAAAAAAAAAAATCTAAAACCAAGCTACTCGTCTAAACTCATATTTAGTTTAAGTCTAAAAAAGTGGGGTATTTTAAATTTTTAAATTAAATATAGATTTTGAAATATATGTTTTAACTTTAAAATTAGTGTTCATACTATTTATTTTATATTTTAGAATATTATAATTTATATCTTGGACAATAAAAATAAAATATTATAATATCAAAATTAATTTTTTAAAAAAATAAGAAATAACTTTTGAGCATGAGGGTGAGTCCAATTTATAAGGTTTGAGCTTAAAGAAATGGTCGATCAACTACTCTTGCACTTGAAATTGGGTAAGTAACGGTGACAGAAACAAGATAGGAAGGGTGGGGGTCAAATTTAAAAGGAAAAATTGCATATTGGTTATATGGAGTAGATCTATTTATAAATATATTCTGCAAAATTTAAAAATTACAGTAAAGTTCCTTAGGACTCAGTATGATTTAAAATTAAAGTGCAAAGACAAAATTATCTTTATTAAAAATATTTCAATCAATGAATTTATAATTATTTCAGTAGTGATCTACAATTATCATCTTAATTTTTTTACAATTATAACTTTACATATTTATTATTTAAATTGATCATGCACTTCAAGTTTACTATTAATTATATACAATTACCTCATCAATAACTTACAACTATCACTTTAATATTTTACAATTATAACTTCACATATCTAAATAATTAAATTAATCATTCATTACTAGCAAAGTTTAATACTAATTATTTATAATTATCTCATTAATAATTTACTACTATCAATGAGCAGCAATTTACAACTATCACTTCACTATTTTATTACTATAATTTTACATTTAATTATTGAACTGATCATACATTACCAAAATTTTTTTAACATTAATTATTTACAATTACTTCATTAATAATTTACAATTATAATTTCAACTTTTTACTATCGTAACTTCATAAATTTAATAAGTAAGGATGATATTGTCTTTATATTTTAATTTTAAATTATACTTAGGTCTTCAGAGACCTGGCTGTAATTCTTAAATTTTACAGGATTTATTTGCAAAATAAGTTTGCCTCACAAGACCTGTACATAATTTTCCTCATTTAAATATATGTTATTATATTAAAATATTTTTATAATATGAAAAAAAAAATCACAAGATAAAAGTAAAAAAAATTAAGGATCAAAAATTTCTGTGAAGTATATATTAAAGATTACAAATTACCTAAATTCAATAATAGATTATTATTTATATATCTAAACCTAAAAAAGTTTATTCATTTATTTTTTTATTAGTAGGGCCACAATTGAATTTTTTAATACTTTCCTTCCTCCTTCCTTTCTCTCTCTCACCCTCCCTCTCCTTTGATTTCTCAACCCCTTCCTTCCTTCACTTACTTCTGCCCAGCTTTATCGTCATGCCTGTCCAAAGTACGTCGTCATCGCTGCTCGCACTCTCATTTCCACCATGATAAGGTTGTGCTTCAAGACTCAAAGCTGTCGACCTGTGTAAAATATGGCCGTCATGCCTACCACATGTCGCACGCGGATGGAAGTTTTTTTGCACCTATAAACTATTTACTATTTTTTATATAAGGAAACTACATGTATGCGAATGGAAGAGAGAGAGAGGGAATGGAGAAACATGTATCAGGTCCAACGGGGATGAGGGAGATGGCACACACTTCCTCTCTCCTCCACTCCTCATCGAACAAATCTCTCTCTCTCTCTCTCTCTCTCTCTCCTCTCTCTCTCTCTCTCTGTGGTAGCGGTCACACTCCCTGTTCAAGCACACACTCTCTATGCATAGGGCGAACGTGATGCCGCATTGGGGGGGGGGAGGTACAGGAGGTTTGGGAAGGTGAATGAGGCCACGAGGGAGGGAGAGGGAGACGAGGGCGAGGGAGACGAAGAGTGTGAGAAACACAGTGCATGCGTGTGTGTTCAACCCAACCAAGGAGGCTAGCGACAGTGCAAGCGAGCGTGCATGGGTTCAACCCAACTGAGGAGGCATCCATGCTCATCTGGTCCAGCCCATCCGTAGCCAATTGCCAAAGCTGTCATGGTATTGGTGAGGATGAGGACCAAAGAGAGGAGGGAGAGAGAGAGAAAGTGAAGGAGAGAGAGGGGAGAGGGAGATTGAATCGAAAGGGGAGAGATAGGGGAAGAGGGGGAGTGAGAGACGAGAAGGGCAAGAGGGAGGGGACGATGGAACGAATTGTAGAGAGAGGGAGAAGGAGAAAGGAGAGAGAATGAGAATTTAAAAAGAACAATGTGGGTCCACAAACAATATTTTTTAATAAAAAATTAAAAACTTCATATATGGCCCTGCTAACAAAAAAATAAATGGATAAAATTGCAGGATAACAAAATAATTTTTGTTTAAAATTAAAAGATATAAATGACTTATAGTTAAATTTATGGTCATTTACAATCTTTTTTATATATTTTAAAAATATTTTTGACCCTTAATTCAAAGTAATAAGTGTATGTATTAAAAACTCTTTTGGACAATTTAAATGACTTTTAAAAAAAATTATGTTTAAATAGAAGTATTTTGATCAAATATATGTGATTTAATAATTAGATAAAAACTGGATTGTAAGTTAAAATCTTAGAAGTAAAAAGTAAATGCACTAAAAATTCTTTTAGGTAATTTAAATGATTGTTAGAAAATATCTATATATAAATAGAAGTATTTCAATCAAATGTATGTGATTTAACAATTAAATAATAAGTGGACTAATAAATTAAAATCTTAGAAGCAGGAAGGGGATTTGTCTTTTGTAACTATTGATTTTGTGAAGGGTTTGAGTAGATTTTTAAAATAGAAGACATGCATATGTAATTAAAATAAAATAAATAAGAGCAGTCACAAGCGAGAGTTTGATTTAACAGAAGGAGTTAGTCTCTTATAATATAAAGAATTAAAATTTACTTTTTTTTAAAAAAATGCTTACATGTAATGCTTCAAATTGAATTGTCTCCGTTAAGAGAACACTTGTGAATAATAAAAATAAAATAGAAGACAGATCAATGTACTTTACTCACATACTACCTCCTTTTAATATTATAAAATATTTTTAATCGAGTTACACCTTTAATGAGTTAGTTAATTATTTTTAAAATTATACACTCTTTACATATTTTCTTATTTATTAGAGTGTCTCTATTAGAAAATTTTATTAATTACATCCCTAATTAAAAGTATTTTTTAGCATATTACATTATAAAAATATTTTATATTTTTTAATGGAAGGAGTAAATGTTAAGTTTTACTTTTTTTGTTGATAAAAAGGTAATATTTATTATGCATCAATAAAAAAAATTATAAACCAATATAGTGTAATATACAAGGGTATCCAGTGATGGATCCAAAAACATTCATGTGAGAGGCCAAAATACAAATTACATAATAATAAGGGGCAAGAATTAATTTTAACATTTTTTACAAGTAAAAATTAAGTAATTTTAACAAAAATTTTGTGGCATGCGGTGCTTGCCCGCCAAATCAATTAAAAATTTATAAAAAAAATCTATAATGAATATACAACGATATATTATTGATGAATAGAATAAACTAACTATAATGCATATAATATAATGAATATTAAATCATTTGCTTAGTGTATTATATAACATAAATTATATGCGCAAAAATCCCGATTAAATTGTAGTTAGAGGTTCAAGTAAAGGTTATTTTTTTAAAGAATATTTTCATCCATGATAAAATTAAGTGGCCTGACTGATTTTAATTAATTATCTTTTTTTTTGAACGAAATAATTAATTATCTTTTAATATTTGTAAATTAGTTATATTTCTCTAATATTCAGGAGCCAATGCATATTTGATGAGTAAGGATTCCCTCTTCTTCCCTTCACCTCCGGGCTCCTCCTCCTCCTCTTCTTTTTAACCATTAGATCAAGATTTTAAAAAATATTAAAATATCAAGTTATAAAGATTATTATTTGATCTCCCATAAAACTATCATTAAAATATTAAGTTATTAAAAAATAAAAACATAAAATTCAAAATGCTAAAATTTAATATGAACAATTAAACAATAAAACAAAATAAAATATTTTATGTGAGATTAAATCTAAACTGTCCAGATCCTAGCTAATGGTTAAAAATTAAGATGAGGAGAAGAGAATGGGAGTTTGTCTTGTGTTTAGTTTTTCTAATGATTTTGATGGATTTAATGTAAAACTTAACACAGTACTTAACAGGTGATGCAGCGATTTACTACAGCAATATCTTCATCGCGCGGTTGATCCACCGGTAATCTTTGTTGCTAGCATCATAAATTGCCATTTTGATATGCTCTTAACTTCTTATCTCTTTTTTGGTTCCTTTTTGGAAGCAAAATATAATATATACAATTACGCTGCGCTCATCTTCCGATACACCTCTTGTCGCTCGAAAAGGAAGAATAAATTACTACTTCAAATAATATTTTCTTATGACTGATTCGGATCTTAGAATCAATCACACAACAAAACGGGTAAACTTTTGGTTATCTCAAATGGTTCATCCAAATATACCCCTCTCGGCAGCATGCCTGATGTTTCCTGGAGCACTCGTTAATTAAAATTTCCCACTCAAGCCACACCGACCTTCCTGGAGTTCTTTGAGAAGGTTTAGCTTTGACGTTGGCTTTACACATAAACTCTCGCCTGGAAAGGAACACCTGAGATGATAGCTTTATTATGCATATAAATTAACAGTGACTTGGCAGATAAAACTTCTCTTTGTAAATAATTGATCCATTTCATAAATGCTGGCACAAGTGATAGAATAGACTGCACTGCGTGATTTTGCAGCATCAGGCATGCTATTGATATGGGCAATCACTTACCACCCTTCACTCCTTTGAACTCTAATTTTTTTTTAACACAGATCAAAGTGGAAGTGATAGGAATTGATGCGGGACATGGAAATACTTGGAAGAGGTTTCTTTGCGATCGTCAGCAGAAACATGGTTGTGTAACTTATTGTGAAGGTTTATGAAATAGAGAGCTTGAGTTGCCATTTTCAGATTTATAGTCTGTGGCGGTCGGCCAGGGCTTATTGAAAAATGGGAATTATCGTCTTGCACTCCCTCCATCCCAAATTATAAAACACTTTTAGACAAAAACTCATATACTAATAAATTTTATTAAATACAATTAACAACCTTATCTTTTCAAAACAAAAATATAAACTTCTAAAAATACCCATCATTTAATACATTAAAAAGAAAAAGGATGAAAATTAATTATAGAGAGAGAAATAATAATATTGGAATTGGTACATTTAATGAAATTTTAATCTATTCAAAGTTTCTTATATTTTGAAATGAAAAAACTCTTTCAAAAGTGCCATATAATTTGAGACGGATGAAGTATATGAAGTATTTAAGATGTGCCTGATAGATGGGGAGTCCTCATGTTCTTAATCGCCACCGAACACGCAATTGACATTTACTAAGAATAAAGAGCCAATTGACAGAAATGCATTACTGGAAAATGATTACTGGTCATTAAATACAGATGGGTCCTTTCAAGGCTTGCCCCTGGATTCATTCACAATTTCGCTTCCATAAAAATACCAGAGAGCTTAAATATTACCTTTGAAGAAGCTCGTTTCCCTCCGGCTACCCTCTCATCCAGTCTCCATTAACTGCCCATCCAATGGTGGGTGTTCTCCATCTGTAAACAAGGCAAATAGATCATGCTTGTTGCAATCATCTATGAAAATAGACCGATGGTTCACGCACATGTTTATGTATCCAAACAAGGCAAATGGATGGATGGATTCGCCTTTGTTTACACCCACCAACCTTTTATTTAAACTCACACCCCATTTATAGAGTTAACATTCTTCTCAAAATTTCAACCCAAAAGATTAAATTACTAGATATTCTGTCTATTCACATAATGCTAGTTTTCGCATCCCACCCCCTAAAAGAATGAAACAAGTTGGAATATTCAATATAATACAGCATGAATATGCTGACGGTATCTGGTCATTACCACTTTCACCATCAGATGCATCTGCAAGCCTCGCAATAGCATCAACAAGTGCCTGCTCATGCTCCTGCATGAACAACAATTAGAAAAGCAATAACATTGGAGCATGAATGTCAAGATAAAAAAAAACGGCAATAAGTTCAGAGATTATACTTTCAGCATATTCTTAGCTTTCTCAAGTTCCATAGGATCTGGTTGGCTCACAGCAAAAACCCTCTCCACCTGTTAAAGTAACCACACCACCATAAATGACAAATATTTCTTACTCCCCATGAAAATGCTTAAACATGCCACTCACCTCTTTAACCAGTAAATCTGTACTCAGCAACTCAAATTCATCCAATACTCTCTTCACAATGCCATTTTGCGGGGGGTGAAATTCTCTTCTGGGCTGAGCCTTCGGGTGTCCTCTCCCTCTTCCAGTACCCCTAGTATCAACACTGCGGCTAAAAGATTTCCTAACCCCATGGCCTTGCCCAATAGGACCACCCCTATGGAGTATGCCTGGATCTTCATCCCATCGTATATCCTCAGGTGATATCTATAACCAATCACGTATCAACATCCTAAAGATGGAAATTACCATCCTCTCGGAAAATCCTTGTTATTGCAGATATTCTTACTCATTAAATTTTAACTGACCACAGCTTCAACTTGATAATAACCAACAGAAAATTTAAATGCATATTACAATTCTGGAAATTCTCAAATTCTTACCCATTATCATTCATATGATAAATAACATAAGTTGAATCATTATTATATGCATTAACTACAAAAAAGAAAAAAGAAAAGGAAAGGAAATACTATATCCACTGGAAAAGTGACTCTAAACAACTTCAAATCATGGGGGCAATAAAATTCCATTTGAAAGAGAAATTCTAAATCCCTAAATATTATTAAATCTTATTTGAAGTTTTACACGGTATGCATGAGTAACTAGAAAGAAATTCCACAAGTTGCTTCTTATTAAGTACCAACATAACAAACTCCAAATGCTGTTGTATTATTATTTAAAAAGTCTGATTGACGCTCAAGCACGTGCAAACATTGGCTCAAGTTTGTCACCATTGTGGTCATATATGAAAGTAATGTATTGAGTCCTATTCTTTGTGTCCCGAGGCTTAATATTGTTGCATATTAATATATCTAGCGGTATTGCTGCACTGAAATTAGTAGCAAATAAATTAAAGTAGCATTTGTATTGATGGATTTAAATTTAAAATCTTACATTTCAATCACATGTGATTAAAATCCTTTGTTTGGGCAGTTTAAAAAATTTAAAATGAAGAAGAGAAATGAACTGAGGTTCGAAACAAATATGAAAAATTGGAAATGAAAAAAAATGTTTGAAGTTATTAAAATTTCAAATAACTAGGGTGTAAATGAAATTTAAAATTACAAAGAAATTAAAATTACAATTTGAATGGATTTGGATTTGGAAATATATAAATTTTTGTGTATCCAAACAAAGGATTTGGTTCAAAGCCAAAGCCAAATCCAAATCCTCATTAATCCAAGCACACCATAATAGTAATTGTTTCACCCTATGCTACAAAAAATAGAAGTACCTCTTTGAGATCAACCCATTCCCAGGTTTCACTTGGTGTGTTAATGTCATAAACCAATGCATGACGGCCCTGAAAATACTGGGAATCCAGTAAGAAGGAAGTATAAAACACTAGAATGATCTAGTGGTGAGGGGCGTACGTAGATATAAATAGACCTTAGATTCATCAAATCTCTACTTCATTATATAAAAGCCAAAGATATGAAAACCTAAACATACCTCCGCAGGGTTGTAATCAGTTATGACACCCTCGTAAAAATGGTTGTCTTCAGGCCATCTAGTCCAAACTTTCTTCCCAATCAACGGATCAGAAGCGGCTGCTTCAGCAGGTGCATTAGATGGACGGGCATTAAAAGAACTGCGACTTGCCAAATGCCTACCACCAGCAGCCCCAGCAGGATACTGCACAGACTTCACTGAAGACAAACCAGGTAATGACTGAACCTGGCACCAAAATCAGCAGAAAATGTTGTTCAAAAAAGGGAAGCCAAATATGCATGACATTTCTTTGTACTTCTCTATAAAAGAAATGAATCACAATTCTTGGTCCTAAAGCAGCTCCTTGAAGGCAGCTGAAAAAGTACGTTGAAATGCATAGAGCTACTACTAGAGCTGTTAAAGTTCACATCACTTCATGTGCAAAAAAGAAGGTACCCATTGGGATGTCTTCTGTTTCTTACGAGAAGCAGAAACAGTTGGACTGGGCAAAACGTCCTGAAGAGGTTGAGAGCTGCTGCGAATTGAAGGTTGGTAACTACCAGTTTGTCTCCACTCCCTGCTTGCATTTCCCATCACAAATCATTGAATAAAGAAAAAACCAACAGTAGTCCACAATAATTTGGCAACATCATAGCAAATGTTGAAAGCAACACTATACCGTATCCGGTGGATAATTTCATCAGCATTTACCCTTGTAAGAAGCTCTCTGTGTTCATCATCTGAAACCCTTAACTCTTTCCTCAGCTCAGTTATCAAGCCCTCTTTCTCCTGATGAATACATGAAATGGTAAAGATTTAAAGCAGAAAACTACAAAGATAGTATAAGAAGTCATGGAAGAAACTAAAGAAATACCCAAGAAAGAGCATCAGACTGGGCTTTGAAAGCACGCAAGACAGAGGAGTAAGCTTCTTGCTCAAGTAGGTGAATTTGATCCTCCATGTCAATGTACATTCTGAAAGGTGGGAAAGAATCTATAGCAGATACTGCATTGCCAGAAACAGCTAGCTCTCAGAGTTCTGCTTTGATTTAGAGAAAGATGATCATTATCAATAACCAAAGTTGTTTTACAGATAGGAATTCACAGAAAGCTAACGTATATGATGAGAGTAAGAATTTCCATTGTTTTTTGTGACATATAGTGGCTTGTGTATTCAACATAGAAAGGAATGTCATAATATATATTGCCCATTTTTAGGGGCTTCCAATAATTTGAGGGTCCCATACCACAGCGATCACTTTTTAGATTTCCAAATTTTGGTCAATCCTAAAAGTCTACCAAAATGCACTGCTCAAGCTACAAGCAGGGTTCTATTGAATTCGTCACCCAGTATGTCAACTTAAAAGGAAATAAAGGGAGCGGAGGTCAAACAATAAAGATTCAGGATAACTAGGTTCCGAGAATTTTTTCCAAAGTTTAAAAATCAGTGTCAATGTGATACACTGGTGGTAACAGACGGATCCCCTTCTTTTTCGTCATCATGATGGTTACGGCATTTAAACCCAGGACATGAAGGTCCAATTACAGACAAACTTTGCCAGTGAGATCCCATTCTTCTATTGTGCAGTAAAGCAATACACTCCCTTCAAGTTCAAGCTTTAGCTCTTTACGAACTAGCTCTATCATTTAGCACACTGCACACCTCGTAAAAGATAAACCTAATCCCAGTAAGAATTTCACAGCATATTAAGTATTCCTGAATTATAATTTCAGGTATTTCATATTTGCATATCACTGCTGCACACAACTTTACCAATTGAAGCATCTTTATATAAAGACAAGCTGGTAAGATTTGTATCTTTATGAGCTTGCCCGGTCTTGGCACAATGCATCCCACTTATAACTGCCCCAGTTAGAATTTTGCAACTAAATTATGTTTGCAGCTGCAGATAAGTATTTGCTCCACCCCAGTGCATTGATTCACATGAGAATTATATATCCAGTTCATATAGAATTGATATACCTACGTTGCAGTGAACGAAATAGTAGCATGAACAACGTAAGAGATACCATATAGGGAATTGGATATAGGAGATAGAATGGTACCTCCGCATTTAGACACCGTATATCAATTTCCGATCCTAGTATTACATAGAACACGCATTTTTCTCCATTCAAAGTCATTCACGAACAATATTTGGATAAACAGAAAATATCTTGCCCATTGTTTCTATCATTTACGGTTTCTTCTTTTTCTTTTTTCTGGTAGACGGTTTCTTCTTCTTCTAATTCCTCTCTATACCCTCTTTTATCAGCTCTGTTGGAGATTTTAAGCTCCCCGTGTAAACGAATATAAAGAAAATAACCCTAATTCTATTTCGTTTATGTCCTTCAATATCTCACTTAATCAAGACGGACAATAAACACTGCAAGACAAATTAACATCAAGACCGCATTACCGACTTGGACCAACACAAGCTTCAAAAACCCAAACGCTTTCAAACGTTTAGTCAACAGTTACAACGAAAGATAGAATCCTCGCCCGACCACTAAAATCATAAACATAGTCGCAGAACAAAACAAGAAGAAATATTTTCTTGAAGAAATTGGCCGGTCCCAACAGACAGTTAAAAATAAACGATAAAATTGTATGGGGATCAGGTACCAGTACCAGTAACATCCAGCAAGCCTCCTCGCCCTGATAGGATAATTCGAAGCGCGCAAGAAGCACGGCAATGTCAATCCCTATAGATGAAAGTTAGAGCATGTATGGACTACACTGGGCTCTGATTGACGAGGCTGAAGTTGTATACAGTGCGCAACTAAGGACGGAGCAGGCGAAGAGAGCAAGAGCGCACGAAGACTCGAAGAGCTTAGGCGGGTTTTGGGGACAGGGCTTTAGCCTTTTAGGAGACAGATGAACCTGAGACCAATTGGACACACTGACTAGGTTTTATAGAATGAGTTGGCCGGCTGAAAAGGCTGTCTTCCTACGTGTCAAGTCGTTTTATCCCGTGGGCGAATTATTACATTCTTTCCACGCGTTACTATTTTTCCTCTTAAAAAAATTATACTAGACGTTGAGGGACGATGTGTGGAAAAAATGTTAATAATACATAGGTAATGAAAATTGAAGATTTTAAAAAATTATTAATTATTAATAATAATTATTAATTTATTTAATTTAAAAAACTGAAAATATACTTTAACATATGTTTTCAATCTAATTTGTTTGACAATGGTGTTAAAAAAAATTATGTTAAACTCTCATAAGATGTTCTCTTTTGTTATAACAAATAAAAAATAAAACTTAGCTAAGGTAGACTTATTAAAATTAGGGTGTGTCTTAGAATTCAAAAAGCATTTTGTAAAGATATTTATAAATCATCTGCTAACAAAATATTTACATCATATCAAGTAATAATTGAATTTAAAATCAAAACCTTTTAAATTATGCATCAAATCTTTATTAATTGAATAACTTTTGTTATGCATTCTCCATTTATTATTGTAACTGTCCAACAAAAAGCTAAAGATAATTCGTACTGTGACAAATACTAAATAAATAATGAATAAGTCATAAGCTCAGGCGTAACATCCTCAATTTTAAATCAGGTTAATAAAATGTGTGGCTAAAGGAGCTTAACTTAGTGTAATTGTTGTGATTTTAACCTTAAAAGTGGGTCTGGATCGATGACGGGCCCCCCAGGCAAGGAAAGAGGAAAAAAAAGTAAAGGTTTGCTCTCTGTGCCACATGTCGCGGTGCGTGGTCAATTCACTGTGATGCATAAAGGTAAATTTAAATTCAATGGGCTCTTTTATGCCATGCGCCGTGGTGAAGGGCAACATGCACAGCGACGCATGGCCAAAATTCTAATATATCAGCTTTGTATCTGCGTGAGAGAAAGAGAGAAGAGGAAGAGAAAAATGAAGAGAAATGAAAGAGCAATGAGAGAGCAGCGCTAGGGCTTGGGAGAACTGAGTATTGAAAGTATTTTGGAGCTCTTAAATATCAAAGGCAAGCTTTTCTTACTTAAATCTTCCTTTCTTATTCTATTTTTTGATGGTAAAGATTAAGGTTTGGTTGATAATAGTGATTTTCAGTCCATAGAAGCTATAGGTTCGAACCCATTGACTTATATAAAGTTAATGGGAGTAGATTGAGCTAAGTAAACTTGGTATTTATGATTTTATAATGATTAGTGGTTGAAGGACATTAAATGTCCGAAATTCTCATATATTTGATGGTTGGGGACAATGTGGTTTCATTAATGACTATTTAGGAGCTCAATATTATTAATGAGAGTTAAAGAAAGCTAAGAAACCTTATGGATATTTTTATATAAGTCAACAATAAATCTTGAGTATTAAGAAATGATAAAGTGTTAGTATAAGATAGCTCAAATATGAATATTGATGTTTTGCATGGCTATGCTTATAGAGTAACTACCATTGGCACCATTCAAGCTTCTTGAAAACTTTAAGAGTGAGTAATTGAGGGGTAAAACTTTTGACCTCTTAAATGTTTGAGGTAACTGGGAGAATTCTATTTTATACTTTTGTGTGTCTATTAGTTTATGAATTTATGACTTATCATTGAAATGTGTAAATTAAAAAAAAATGCAAATATGGCTTGATTTGTTAGAAAATTCACTAGATCAAATTTGTGAGTTTTATGCCTTGTGATGTAAAATTTTTTTGAGAACAAAATTGGTGAATTTTTATATTATACTTATTAGGAGTTCAATGATTTCGCGAATTGAGAAGTAACATGAATCTTTGTTTATAAGAAGTTCAATAATGTTTGAAATAGTAGAGTTCAATAATTTTGAAAGCGTGAATGTACAGTGATTGTGAAGTTGAAGTTCAATAACTTACTTAGTTTGAAGTCCATGAAAATGTGATTAAAAAGTCCAATGATTGTGTAATGATAAAGTTTAATGAAAATTGATAATGTGAAGTTCTATAAATTGTATATGTGTAAAGTATGGCATAAATGTGTATTGCATGATTTTGAGAGGTAAGAGTTTGCCTAGAAAGAGGAGTAGATGATAAAATCTACATGGTAAGACCCTATCCATGTGATGGTTTGCCAGATTGATTATAACTATATTCTCTTACTTATTCAAGGGGGAACTATCCCATTGGTTTAATGAGGGACTCAGATTTAGTTAGCTATCCACCGCTTCAATAAGGAGACTAGTCTAGGGTGTATGACACCCCATAATATGAGAAATAAAGGAAATCGTGTTCTATAAGTAAGTTGGATGCACCTTGATCGGGTAACCCCTCACAAGTGTTTAGGCTACGAGAGTCATAGAATATGGACTATCTCATTGAGTTATAGCCCATAGTTTTATGTCAGAGGAATAAGGAGGATATAAAGAAGGTGTGATCATGCTTATAGTGAGTAAGGGCACCTGTTGTCTATATTAGGTCTTTAATGATGGTATCACAAGTTGAGTTTTATTTTCTTTTAATGTATTTATCAATGATTTGTGTGACTAACTCTCTTTATATGAAAAGTGCTAAAAAGCATTGTTTTTTAAGTAAATGCTATTATGTGAGTGAAACTGTGAATATCTATTTTCAAATGCTTTACATGGGTTAAAGTATTAATATTAATTGCTGCTTGCATTTAAACTAATTGATATGCATTAGTATGAATTAGTCTGATCTTAGTTACTGAGTAGTTGTACTCACCCCATTATCTTCAATATTATAGGGAATAGCTCAAGAGGTGTAGACAAAGGAAAACATCCAAAGGCTTAGGACCGCAATCCTTTTACAGTAGGCCTTTTTATTTTGAATAATTATATTGTATGACAATTTCAATTGCTAATTAGGAATTCTCATTTGTTCCTTACTTGTATTATGTGAATTATAAATTATAAGTGCATTTTGGGCCATAGGAAGTGAGTTGACAAATATTTATTATTATAATAGGGCTAAAATACTAATGCAAGTAAGAGTAGAATATATTATGAAATATTTTAGAGAACTTGATGAAAATTATGGTAAACTCAGCCTCTTTATGATTTTGAGTTTAAGGGTTGAGTAGTGAAAATTTAATTTGAGAGTATTTCATGTGATATGGTACATTGTACAAGTTAATCTTAATGATTTGTATGTGGTAAAATTGGTGTCAGTGGCTATTGGCTGTTATTATTTGGTTTGGACACTTAATTTTGTAAAAATTATTATAAATTTGAAAAAGGTTGTCTAATTTTTATTTTAATAAGAATTTAAATTTGGGACTAATACTATAGGTTAGAGCTTAGAAAGAGCTTTCTGTAGACACCTAGTTCATCTCATTCAAACATTATATGGAGATTTAGGGTGCATAAAAAATTAGCCTTAATGCTGTCAAATTGATAGCTAAATTTACTGTCAAAATTTGTGCAATTGTGCTGTGATGTATAGTGCCATAAGTCACGGCGCATGTCATAGAGGCGAACACGCTACGGTGCATGTTTAAAAGGCCACGATGCATGCTTCAAAATTTTCTAGAAATTCTCTTGTTTCAAATTCTTAAGTAAATGCATTCACTTATGTAATGATCCCATGCTTATATATATTTGTGAATTTTGATTTGTCCAATTGCAAGACTTTCAAAATGATTTTAGTTTTGTAAACTTAGAGTCCCCATTTTGCTAACCATTGAAAACTTTATATTTTGATAATTACTATAATCTCATTCTCTAATTACTTGAGACTTACTTTTAATTACGGGATTAGAAGGAGGAGGATATTACACCAGGGCAAGCTTCAAACAAGACTACATGATGTAACTTTTCCATGGCTTATGAGGAGACTAATTTAATATTTATATGGAGAAGTGCATCAAGAATTGTTGGCATTTAGTAAACACAGAGCAATCAAAATTTGGTAATCACAGAGCAATCAAAAAAGTAAGCTTTGTCCAACCCTTATAAGACCGGTGGTATCATAATAGTGAATGTAGAGGACTAAAATATAACATGAACAAAATGAATTGGGACATGAAAACAAAATGAAAGAAAATGTACCATGATTCACACAGATTATACGTGATAAAAAAACTTTCTTTTTTATGGATAATGGCTAGTAAAATCTTTAAAAGATTAAAAAAAACATCAGTTTAAAACTGTCTAGCCGAGGTATTTTCCCTGTGTCGGTCATGCAAAAGTAAATCCATACAGCCACTAGGAATTTCATGAAGAAAGAAAAGATGGCTTGGTCCGTCTTAAGCCAAATGAGCCAAGTAATCTGTAAAGGAATTTGCTTCACGAGACACATAGTGCAGCTCCAGATTTTGTTACTCATAAATATATGCTTGTATTGCCACAATATCATTATAGAATGGATGGTCTTCTACTGTACCTTGGGAAGTCAAATTTAAGGCCTCCAAAGAATCAGACGCCACATAGACATTTCCAGTAGTAATGTGATTACAAACTTCAGTTCCATTCTGAACTGCTTTAAGCTCAGTGATAGTGATTGGTATACTTCCTTAAGTGAAACCAATAATCCATCCCCTTTCAGAATCCCTGATCAGGCCTCCACAAGTAGTGTTGTCTTGCTAGTTAAAAGAAGCATCTACGTCCAGTCAAAGTGTTTCACTTATTGGTGGCGTCCATTAGTGATCTTGATTTCCTTCTTGGACATCGTGTTGCAAATCAAGACTCTAAAGATCACGCTTTTTTAGTTAACTCTAATTTGCATGCATTAATAATGTTTCTAGTATTGCAAACACCTGCATAAAATATGAGTAATAATATAATCTGAGTCATGTCCAAAGACACTATTTTTAAAGGTTATTCTAGTACAGGACAACAACTGCTAGGATTAAGTGAATTCTTTCTGTAAAAGGCAGGGACACAGAATAATGAAAATTCACATGATGAACTCAGGCAACATCACAATTGAAGTAGTGTGATAGAAGAGGAGAGAAATCCTAAAAGCTCAAAAGCTTTTTTTTTTTTGGAACCTATGGCAAGTGTGGCCTTTTATAAGTAGATGCTTTAAAAAATTGGGCAATAAAACTACTTAATCACCATCAAAAGTTGGTTTCAAAGTAATAATGTGGTTTAATTGGTTTCAAAATAACAATGTAATTTGAATTATATGTTACAAAATAGACTTAAATAATAATTAATATTATAAATTTATGATAATTTCTTTTAAAATACTTATAAATATTTTATAATTCCAACATCTAGTAGAGTGTTTAGTGCCTTCAAATATATCTTAACACCGAGTAGTCTCAAGGAGCTAGCATATATTCCTAAAAACTTTACTCCAATCTAGCTAATAGCATTAATTTAACTATCAAATTATTAATCTATTAAAAGTTAGACACTCATTACAAAACTCACGCCTTTTAATGTAAACACACAACTTGTGTGTCCAAACTATAACACAAGTGTCAAAAGCTTATACTAACTTTTAGATCACATTCACTAGACTATTATGAGCTCATGCAACACACTACAGTCAAACCATTACATATAAATTATAATTTCAACACTTAACCCTTAAACTAACAAAAACATAAAAAGGGGAATGAATTCACATAAAATTCACAAAATAATTATCAATGTTATCATCTACACTATACTCTACTTATACCAGTATTTTAGCTCTATTAAGCTTTTCAATCACATATCAATAGTTCATAGCACAAAATACATAAGATATTTTCAACAATAATGCAAATAGTTAAAAAAATGAATTGTATAATGTCCTAGTTGGAAAATAATTTCAAAATACACATAAATACAATTAAGAGGCCAATAAGTAGTATTTACTTAGAATCCTAGGCCTCCAATCATTTTTCCCAGTCCTAGTTTGATAAGTTAGGCTTTGTAATATTAAGAAATAAGGGGTGAATACAATCATTTAGTAACCAAGGTTAATCTAGCCTATACAATTACATATCAGTTAATTATAAATGCAAATGGCAATAATTTTACACTCATCATATGTACATATTTTGAATATAGCCTCGACCATAAAAATAACAATCATGTGATATGACTGGGCATGCAAGACATATCATCAATTATATTTCAAAATGCACATTTTTGAAAAGCAATAATAATAACTATGTGCCTCTAATGAAAACATGTCAAACCATAATAATAATAATCATGTGGTCGAAAATAAAATTCATATACCCTTCTGATACCTACAACATGAAACATGTGGCTGTTTAATGACTACATTCATAATGTGAACTAACTTAGGCTTTCACTTGCGAGGAGCTTTCTAGCCAGGGCAAGCCTACTCACTTGTAACCCTTAGTTTCCTCCAACACTAACAATCATGTGATATCATACCCTTAATCTATCCTTCTCATGGACCAGTAAAGATTAGTTAAGTTTAAGTCCTTCAAAGAACGAGTGGGATAGTCCCTAATCAATTATGAGATAATGGCTACCTCTCGATTCTAATGGTCGGTGTTAAGGCAAGCTTTTGATTCTAATGGTAAGCCACTAATTTCATATAGATTTACCAATATTCCTCTCCTTCAGTGAAACTCCTGCCAATGATCATGCTATGTGCATATTGACACATAACATGTACACATTTATTCTCACATCATATTTCTCATATCTCAATATGCATAATAATTCATGATATTTATTTTTAAAAACATACATGCTTTACTCTGTTATCAAACATGTATGTACAACTTTACACTTCATTCATGTCAACCCACATGCATATTTGCACATTAAATAATTTATCACATTGCCAAATTTGCATTATATAAGTTTACAAAATATCATTAAGTTTCAAAAACAATTTTCTAAACACATAATTAGTTAACACACAAAAGCATAAACTAACTTTTTCTCAATTACTTCAAACCTTTGAGAGGTCAAAGGTTTACCACTCAAAACACAACTTCCCAAGCTTTCCAAATAGTTTAAATGATGTCAAGTTGGTTAATCTACAAATTAACCACAAGGATAATCATTATTCACCTTTATTCAAGTATTTCTATCCCTTAAATTCAACAACTTCACTCTCAATCATATCCATTGTGTTTTTCTAAGTTCCTTTAGTTCATATTGTCATTAATGAGTCATTTAAACCACCACTAATAACCTCATAATAGCTCTAACCTCCTCCATTAATGTCATTTTCAGCCATTTACTCTCACCAACCAACAACCCATAAAACTATTAATATTAGGTTTAAATATCTCTCATTGTCTCTATTTAAGCCAATGGATTTAGAGTCATAACTCATATGATATCGAAAATCATTATTTTTAACTCAAATCCTAACTTGAATCCTCTTAAACATAAAAGAGAGAGGAAAGAGGAAGTACATAGATCTTACCTTAGGTGTTAAGAAGCTCTAAAATATTCCCAATAGTCATACAACTCATGCCCTAGTAGAGCAAAAGGTGTGCTCTTCGTTTCTCCTTCTCTTTTCTTTTGATTTTTCAAACAAACACAAAACCACTTATACAAAATTTTGACCATGCACCAAAGCGAACACAATATGCACTGTGGCGTATGGCACAGAGAGGTTCCTCTTCCACTAATCAATATACATGCACTGTGAAAAATAAGCCACATGCCACAGCGAATGGCACAAAATCACTCCTTTCTGATTTTTTACTTTTTGACGACTGAGTGGCTTGACTTCACTTCGAACCTGAATTTAAGGCTAAAATTATGACCAAACACATTCATTAGACCTCTCTGGTCACACATCACATTAATTCACTTAATTACTTTCTTTTACTTAACTTAATCCTAATTAGTTTTCTAGATGTTACAACGAGTACCTTGGTTCGGTAACTCCTCATAATTGGAGAGCAGGCCTAATCTAATCACACGAGTTAGTTCTATATAATCTAGTAGCTCGTAGATTCATTTACAAGATATAAGGAGATAAAAAAGGTTGGAATACATACGATCATGCATAATTGTTATAATTGAATTATATGTCAAACAATTAATGTTTATCAGCATTATGATATATGTTGAGTATCAATAGAACGTGAAATGTAAATATTTTCCTTACATGCTTGTATTTGCCATACTTTTATGTACTTGTTTTATGTACCTTAGTTTCCCAGATTGTATAATATCACTCATGCATGTTTGTTGACATTTTTCCAATAAATGCTAAGAGTAAGGCTAAGGAGGAAGTAGTAAAGATTAGAGATGCTTAACTTTACAAGTAAGGTCTACAGTTATTAGTTTGTGTAATCAAATACTTATTATTGCTAATATTAAGGGTTTGTACTTATTAAAATGTCCATTGCATTTGCATGAGGCTAAATGTTGACCTGGGCAATCCTTGTTATGGCATTACTATGGTTTTTGTAATGGGAACCAATTATGCAAGTGTGTGATTAAATCTTGATTATCAAATGAATTGGCATATTAAGGAGTTAAACACGTAAAGTTTGATTGTGATTTATGTCATTTATGGTTGTGGTGGCTAGTGGCTAGTTTTAGAAAGGGGACACGTGGTTTATGAGTTGTGAGTATGACAAGTATGTTATAGTCCTGAGGCTCGTAAGATCCTTCTTTGGTATCAAAGCCAGTAGTAGAGTATCTAATTGTATGTGTGTGGATATTGCCATGTTAAGATCACCTTAATTGGTGGGCCAAGTAGAAAGTTAGGTGTCTAAAAAGTTAAATTTTTAATTATTGTCTTTTTAGTGTTGTACTATCATGTGCGCCACAATAGAATGCTTCATTAGCAGTGGTGAACGTGTCACTTGCATTGGCCGTAGTGAATGGCCTTTATGCCACAAGTCATTACAGTACTTAACCATGGTAGATTTGCCCAGAAATATTGAAATGACGTTTTTACCTTAGTTTAATCTATGTTAAAGCTTAATTGCTTCTCCAAGCTTCCACAATGTTGTGTACTCTGATTTTTTATGTTTTCAAAGGCCTTAGCTTGTGGTTTTTAAACTTGTTCTATCCATTTACTCATACAGTATCTATAAATAAATTTTAGAGTTTCAAATGGCTAATATTAATCATATTTTCCTCTGTTTTACTCCTTAGTTTAATTAATTAATTGGTTTAAATATTGTGATTTTGTATAGATAATGATGAAGGTCATTACATAAACTGATCAAATTTAATTTAGACAAGCCATATCCATCTCATGAGATGAGATGCAGTTAACACTCCACATCTGTTGGTAAATGTTTTTTTTTTCCTGTCTAATTAAAATGGATTCAGTGTCTGTCCACTCTTTCTTTGTAACCAATAAAAGGGCACCACTGACAATTTATCTTTTAAACCCGGTGCTTCCTAACAATAACCCAATATATATAGCGGTGAGGTACTATAAACATTTATTAACTAAATTTCCAAATAATAGAATGGGTTCTCTCTTTGTATTAAAAAAAAAAAACGGCTGGGTTCTCTCCGTCACCTCCTGAAGACTTGTCAATCAAAGTGTGCAAAGAAAGGGAAAACAACCCTGCGAATGAATACATCACAAACCCAAGGTCAGGTGAAGATCCAATGATTACGAGGCCATGGTCAAACTGTGCATACCAGTATTTTATTCGATTTTCACGCTAGGACTTGGCTAGCACTGGGAACCTTACGTTTCAAATCTTGGTTCGAGATTTTTTTTCCCCGCGCCGATTCAAAATCACATGAACGCTTAAGCCTTGGATAGTTGAAGAGTGTGAACAATCTGACCATGAAGAGGTAAACGTAAAGCTACAGCACCAGGAAGTCAAAATTCACGTCCAGATCTGGAACTATCTAATAATAATATATTACTATACATTGATCCGCAAGATTGGCTGTGGAGCTGTGTCATGTGACGAGCTCAGTAAATATCATCTGAATATCATCTGAACGTACTGAATTCCCTTCTATTATACGATTCCATGCACATCTTCCAATCTCGGGAAAACAAGAAGAATCTTGAGCACAGACGAAAGTGGGAAGAAAACAAAACTTTGACTGGATTAAATCTTCGTGTAGCACTGGTATTCCAAATGTACCTGACAAGCCAGCTGGGTATTGGGTTAAAATTTAGAAATTGCACATTACCTAGAGTAAGGTTTTCGCATATTTTTATTGTAATTGGCGCTGGGGCTGTCAAAAATTGGTGGGTGTCTGGGAGATGACAAATTAGAAATATATTAGGTGTGGCTAAGAAGGTTACTTCCTAATGAGAATGTAGTTTTAATTAAGGGGCTAAAATATGACTAAACTGATTAAAGCGATTTGACTACATAACAGCGAACATGGGGTTTTATCAGGCGTTTAGTTCAGATTCACATGTTCAATCACGCTGGTTTAATTTGAAGATTTTAACCGTCACAGACAGCATTAATATAGTCAACTATGCCTCCCATGATCAGCTGCTTGTTCCAGGTTTTTCAACCTAGTAATTAAACAATATAGATATGTGTGACTGTTTCAAGATTGGAACCTTCACGTGAGAGTTGAGGTAATAATTGCATATATATGCTGAAAAGCACACCCCAGACTTACAATTAATACAACTAAGGGGAAACCACATGGAGAAGGAATGCTCCTGCCTGTTCATATAAAACCTGCTGATAAAACTCCTAGCTTTATCACTTGCTATAGTGCCTTACTACCCTCTCTGTGATCTTAGCCTGTTTCTTACTGAAACCATTGCGATGAAGATTAACAACTATAGAGTTTTGGCTTTTGTGTTGGCCTTGATTCTGATTCACTTTCTTTCGTTCCCTTCATTTTGTTTTCATCGCCATGAACAGCGATTTTCGGGAGGCACAAATCTGTCGAGGAAGCTGCTATCATCATCATCATCTCTGGCTTCTATGTCAACAGGTATAGGTAAATTAAGCAGAAGCAGGAAACGGCCCAATAAAGCTTTGGAGCCCCGTTTGAAAAAAGCACCACCAAGCGTCCCAAATCCTATCCAGAACAAGTAGAATTGGATGTTTTCGCCAGAGATCTCACCAAGCAATACTTCATTTTTTAAAAATCTCGTCTGATCTAGCTAATCTTGTTTTTTCTTGGTGCTTTTGTAATATACCGGAATTGCCAGATCCTTGAGAGTTTCTTCATCCCGTTCTGATTAACTATAGTGTTGTTTAAAGAATCAGTAATGGCAGAATGATGCAGAAATTGTATATAAGCTCCACAATTAATGGAGCATGATTGGGAATTTTTTACTTGAGGAGGCCGAATTTCGATTAAGATCATGGCAGAATAGAATGATCTAATTTTGTTGGTTGATTTACTTGGATTGATGTTTGTTTCTTAACCTTTCTGTCTTCCCGCGTATTCTCTTCCTAGTCGTCTTCACTGTTCCATTTTCAATTGATAATGGTATTGTTGGTAATGGGAGGAACATAACAAGCTAGCTACAGTAAAAGAAGAAGCTAGCATTCACCTATTATTTTTTGTTTCTGGGTCATGAACTTGATAAAAAGCACAGAACAATTCAGTGCACTGAATGATGGGGAAGGTCAGGGTGGGTCAAAAGAAACAGATGGAAAAGGAAGGAAAGCACGTTTGGTTGTTTAAAGGTGTAGTCACATGCCTTTGAGTTTGATGCATTAACTCGAGCTTTACAGCCAACAAAAGATGAAACTCCCTCAATGGGTCAGTCCCCTGCCCCTTTATGTGTAACATGGCATGATCGGATTGAGAAATTTGAAACACTACGCTACTTTCTTACTCATTTTCCTCTTTTCCTAGAAATAACACTTGACTACTTATTCGAGGGTTATGCTCTGGACTATTATAACAATGCAAAATTATAGGAAAAATTTACAGTGAAATCCAAGGATCTGCAAGTGGCAAGTGGAAGATATCAAAGTTACAATGAAATCATGTGATTCGAAATCAATATCCAAAAGGAACAGAGATGAAAAGCTGTTCCACAATAGAGGAATATATTGTAATTGATAGTGTGAACGTTTATGCGGTGAGCGAAGAGAATATATGAGTTCGCGTATGATTTAGTTGTTCTTTAATTTCATTAATTTATCAGGGTTAATTGGACAAGTCCTAAGGCCCATTCAGAGGGGATTGAAACGAGCAAAGCCCACGAAGCCCTTCAATCCTGCCCTGTAAACCTGTCTGCATTGCTGTTCAGATTGTACAGCCAATTTTTAATTCATTTCTTCCAATTTGTTTTTTTCCCCATTCGTTCATTCGATGCAGAAATCACTACCCACATCCTAAAAATCATGTCTTCTCATTAAAAATACTTCAAATTTTAAATAAACACCGTGCAAACATGAATAATGTAAAAAATAGAGAACGTGTATGTATTAGAAGTTTATTATTTCTATTAAGACTATTTTTGCTGACACACTGAGATGAAGTAGCTTTTGTATTCAGATCCGATTTGCCTTCTGCATTCTGTATTTGGCCATATATTCATCGTCGGATTCACATCAACACAGAAAATTTTCTCAATTTTTTATATTCAAGTTAAATTGAAGTTTAACCGATATTTATGATTTCTTTTTAAAAAAATTCTAGGCAGCCCCTGTTATGTGTACAAAACTTACATTTAGGAGCCAGACACTGTGACCAGAAAAGACTGTCTAGCCTGACCAGGTGTAGATATATCCTGTGGCATGTGGTCCAACAAGTAACCTTTACAAGTTTGAAGTGATAAACAGAAGAAACTTCAGCTGCTCCATGTTTGATATCCTGCACAAGAATAAAAAACCCGTAGAGGTTTCAATCATTCACTTTTACATGTATGTTTAAAGCCAGTCCATTCATCAGGAAACAGGCAGACCAAAGGAACCTAATCTAGCCCTCTACCTCTCTTCTAAAAGCTTCCTTCCTCTCAAAATAAAGCAGCTAAAGAAGTTTTGGAATAAAGGGAAAACAAAACCCTCTCAATACCCAAAAAGAGGCATCAATATTGATGCCTTCTTTCACTGTACTATGATCCCCTCTACAGTAAAAAGCATACTTGACTGGTCTCAACATTCACAGAGATCAGAAATATACGAACCGTTACTCTTTGAAACATGAAAACTAATTACAGGCTTTACCATTGATATTGTCCAATATCTATAATACGCTAGTGAGTTGCATCAATAATGCTGGGTCTCGTATAAAGACAGTGTGAGGTACCACTACATGGCTGAACCAGACAGGTACTTGTCCCTTCTTTTGTCTAGTTCCACACTCATTTCCATTTCTTTAATAAGAAAGATCCTTGCAGCGTCCCGCAAGATCCAAAGACATTAATTATTCCAGAACGCCTATCATTGACCAATGATTATCCTAGACTCCTAGTCCTCTCGTAGTTTTAGAATTAGTAATTATTAGAAATTAGGTTTATTAATCTCAAATCCCGGAGACACACTACTCTAGGATAAAAGAAAAGGATCGGAAGAACTTTCCCCCCTTATTTTACTAGACAAAAACAAATTCAGCTTGGTTATCGAGAACCCATTACTAAAACTATTAGAAGCAAGTTGGACAGCTGGTATATGGAAGCAAAAAAAAAAAAAAAAATCTATTTGGATCACTGGTTTAGGTTTACCGTGAAAAGGCAGCAAATGTTTACTCTTGCCCTGATCTGCTATATAGTCATTTTAAACTAATCGATGTCCGAATTTGGAAACATCTATAAACCTTTTTGCTTTCATTTACATTACTGCATCAACGTATACGACATCAGCGACTCTATGCTTTGCTCATCCACATGTGCTCAATGGTAATTTTTGTTAGCAAGTGATGATCTGCCACATTTTTCACAAACTATACAGTGACAAAGAGAACTGAAAGTTGATGAAAATGACAAAAGATGATTTTAATTTGATGATGAGACCCTGTAACTCATATGCAACGAATATTAATCATTTGAGCCGGCTTTTGTACTTCTTTTCTTAGGACAAGCTTCACAATCCTCTCTATTCTCTATGCCAACAAATTAAACGAGGACATATGCACATTGGAAAAACATTTATATAAGCATGTACCCAGGGCTAACGACGAGATTGATTCTTAGATTTTTAGTTTACCCATGTCTGGGATTTTGGGTTTTGCAAGAAAGAAAATATAAATATTGGATCCTTCACTTTATAATCTATCTGCCACCTCCAAAATCAAAGCCTTGTCTAGCTGTCCTATCCTATAGTGCGATTTGCTTGAGAGTGCGTGGTTTGATCCATGCATGTAATTGCCTATCTAACGGGGGACGACCCGGAATTTGATATTATCATTATCTGAGTCAGTGTCGAGATTAAGATTTTGTTGAAGAGCCCAATACAATAAATAGTCCTTTCTGTTGGTGAATCTTCCACAAAGAGCGTTATAGAAAGCATTTTAGCTACCTAAGCTATCTTAATAATTTATTCTTCTTTTACTCTTTTCGGGCGAACTTTATCTAACGAGGCTAAGTTAAAGCTATGAATATATATATATATATATACCAATTTAATTATACTCAATGTGTATGAAACCAGATAACGTACGTAAACAAGTAACAATAATTTTGTACCAAAAGTCAAACAGAAAAACTTAAGGTGGGTCGGGGTAGGTGAGTTAAGTAATAGACGGTCGAATAAAATTGAAGACTATAAAATCAGACCAAACTTACGAGAGTTCTGCAGAATCGTATGGCCTATATATAGATGGACATATGTACTACTGAAGATTTTGCAAGCAAATAGCAAGAGATACAGTGGCGGAAGCCACATGAGGTTATAAACCAAATATTAATTATTACTAAAAAAGCGAAACACACATTCAATTAATAATGCACATGCCACAAGTCACACAAGCGCTAGCAAACAAGGACAGTGGCACCAAATTATATTTATCGTTCAATTTACTAATCATGGTGTCCCGGAGACCATGATGGCGCCGTTTAAAGTGGTGTGGCATTGAACTAAATTATATATTGTCCATAAACGCAAGCTATTGCTGTTAGGTTAGTTCGATCGAAGGCAATACATATAATCAAAGTATTTTCCTTTTTTCTCTTGTTTGAGATTATCCACAACACATTATAATTCACCGCCTATATACAAATAAGTGGCAAGTAGTTATAGAGAAGATCTGGTGAGGAGAGAAATTGAAAGTTGAAACATTGAAACTTGTGATCGATCACACTTTAATATAAAGCCCGCTAGTTAGAAAACCATCATGGAAATGCCTATAAGTCAAAAGAAGAATCCCACATGAATTCCAATTCAGCTCCCATGTCGATTCTTTCTTTTTGAAAGGTTACAACAAAGAAAGATGAAAATAAAATATGACGGTAATTCAAAAGCCCTCGCAAACATTACCGTAATTGAGTTTCCTTGTTATTTTACACGCTCCTGGCCAACATTTCGTGAAACCTCCTATCAGACTCCTGCTTTTCCAGCTTAAACTTCTCATGGCAATTCGCAATAAACATTTCGGCCAGCACGTCAATCTCGTTAATCTCCTGTTTCTCTTCTTCCGAAGAACCCTTATCCTCCAGCCACTGAAGGTAACCTGCGAGCTGCGCCTCAGGACATTCCTCGCCTTGTAATTGGTGCTGCTCGCAAGGAACATTCCAGGTGGCATCATAGTAAGAGTTTGTGGCTGCCGATGAAGGCAACTCTTGGTAAACATGCGCGGGGACCGGCAAGACATGGGAAGATTTCGAAGAACACCAATTGTAATGAAGCCTAAAGGATCCCAAGATGATCTTCTTGTTCATGGTGTAATGCTTTTTGTGACAGGAATGGAAGTGGCTGGACTGGTTGTCTCCGAGAATCTCGACGATAATGGTTTTGACTTTGGACAGTGCACGAATGATTCGGCACATGCGCGAGACTATGAGGGTGTGGATGAGGCTTTTCAGCTTCATGGAGCTTAAGCTTGAAGATGATGATTTTACAGAAGAAGCTTGAAGAGGGTGCAGAGTTTTGAGATGGGATGGGCTAAACATCTTCGGTTGATCGATCACTTTAGATCAGTGTTGAAATAATCTCTCTCTTGTGTGCGTGTCGGGGTGTGAGCTGGAGCTCTACATATAAATAAACTGGATTACCAGTTTACCCCTTGACTTGTGGTTTATTTTAAAGGCATGCCATCTACCTTTTTTGTGGAAAAATTAGCGTCAATTTCCTTTTATTTATCCTCCTTTCTTTTGTCTGTGATATCAAATATGGTGGGATATCATCAGAGGCGCTTCCCATTTTTTTTTAAAAAATGTCGTTGGGTTTTTGCCGTTTTGCAGAGTGATGCATGAACACTTGCATGTGTGTGTGTGTGTGTAGCTTGATCTTGGCTTTGTGTAATGTATTTAGTAAGCAGCTCGAGAACGGTGTTTAAGGCTTAAGAATCGCCACGATTAGTAATCCAAGAATTAATGTTATATAACATTGTACATTGTGTATTGCGGAAAGACTTGTTTATTTACATTACATAGAATTTGTTTATACATTAATTAATTGAGCTGCGCAGTTTCCTGAACATGTTATAATTACCTGATATACGTGTTTAATTAATTAATTAATATTTAATATTTTAATGCGCAGAACTTTCGTCCAAACCTGCACACAACGCAGCAGTGATGTGTGAAGCCTTATGCTCATGCACTCAGACTTTGACACTTTCAAAATAGAGACGTACGGACTTTAATTATTTGCACTGCGATGTCATGATATGTCACTGAGTGACATTTGAAACTTGGCCAATCATGTATTCATGAAGCGTCTTAAAAAGGAATTTTTATGATAGCAAATGAAAGGCAAAATGTTTACAATATTGTGACATTAGTGCGCCAATAAACATACTAAAAAGAGATATTGATCTCACAAGCTTTTGATTTTCAGTGAGATTTGATTTGTCATTTTATTTTAATAATTACCTGTCTTCCTAAATTGGAGTTTTATTGTTTTCATAGATCCATTGCACAGGGCAGGCGCATATGCATGCATACATATGTCAATCACATAAACTTAAAAATAGGATATATAATCTATATTTAGAAATGAATAAATAACATATCAGAGAAAAATATTTTATTTTAGCAATAAAATATCTTGTGGGCTATGTTATTTTGAATTCTATGTGGGATTTCAAAAGTAATCAATTATTTTGGGAAAAACTATGGTTTGGGTGAAAAACACCCAAACGATTATTGTTCATAATCGATTATTTAGGCATAAACCACATTCTAGAATAAGGTGCCACAAGTAGCTTATCTAATTCAATTTCACCGTTAGAACAATTACACATGATTTGAAGTACATATATTCTCATCTTCTAGTCAATCTCTCCTCTCTTGTGTGCTCTTTCTTCTCATATGTCATCCTCCTCCCACCCTCAACCTAGTCATCATCCATCGTCTCCTATCCATGGCCACTGGTTGCAACCTCCGACCACCATCAAACAAGGTCCATGTTGCCCCAATCTACTTGCCCTATCTTCAATCTGCTCTTCCTCCAACATGTTGTTTGTCTCCTTCTCCTCTAGCATGCATTGATCCACTGTCTTTCATGTTATTTAGGTCTCTCATAAATTTGGTGTGTTTTATTTTGATACAGTGCCTCTATGGTCGAGCAACACTTTCTATTGCTTCTCATTTCATTTTCTTCTAGCTTTCTTTGTAGTTTGTATTTTGCTTGAGACTCTATTTTGATTTTATGGAAGAGTAGCACCTTTGTTGGCCAAAAAAACTAGGAAAAAAAGAAAAAGAAAAATTAAGATTATGGCAAGCTAGGCTGAGATTCTTAGGTACATATTTACAAGGGATATTAGTTTCTAATGTGCTCTTATTGATTCAACAAATATTTATTAGCTTAAAATCTATGATTTGTTCAAAAGAAGAAGAAGAAGATAGATCTAATAGGTGTAAAACTTATATTCCCTCATCTTCCTAGCCGTAGGATTGTGTGTGATTTAGGAAAAATGACCTGAGGCTTAGGATCATGTGTAAATCCTAATAAAGGTTAATTTGATGGTTAATTTTCCAACTAAAATTCCATACCATTTTTTTGAACTACTTGCATTATAAATGAAAATACTCTATGTATTTCATGCCTTGAGTTATTGTCTTGTGGTTGTAAAATCTACATACGACTGAAATACTAGTGCAAATAGAATAAAGTATATTTTGATTATTTTGAATGAATATTAATGATTTAATGTAAAGATACCTCCCCCTTATGTTTTGAGAATTGAGGAGTTGAAGGGTGAATTTATTATATATGCGTGTTGATTTGGTTGTGATGGCACGAGTCTTAAATGGTCTATTGGGTGTAATCTAAGAGTTGATATAGGCTTTTGACGCATTGGTTAGAGTTTGGACACCCGAGTTGTGAGTTTTTGTGAAAAAAGAGTGAGATTGATATTAGGTGTCTAACTTTTGATAGAAAAATAATTTGATTGTGAAACTTATGCCATTAGCTAAAGTTAGGAGAAAGCTCTTTGTAGACACCTAAATAATCTCAATCAGACATTAGATAAAGAAATGAAACTTGTGACACGTTGAAAGTTTGTCCCAAATGCTGTCATTTGATAGCAAAATTTGCTGTCAAAATCATGCAATGCACCGTGACACATGACACAAAGACATGCACGCCGCAGCACAGGAGTGTTGAGCCACGATGCACGTGCAGTTTTTTGCACAATTCACTGTTTAGAGTTTTTATGCAAATATTTTAATTATTTCTCGATTCCCAAGCCTTCGCAAAATGTTTTAAATATTAAGACCTTGGGATCCTATAGGGAGATTTTACACCATAAACCACAATGCCTACCACATACATTGAGGCATGTGGTACAAATGACTCTTCTTTGTATTTTCGTGACTCATGGACATCCCATACACACATTGCAGGTGGCACAACCGCTTCTCCTTGTTTTTCTCTCTCTTTAAAGTTTGAGCGTCCCAACTTCACTCTAGACTTAATTATAAGGTTGAAACCATAACCTAAAATAATCATTAGCTCTTTATAACCATGTACCAGGTTAATTACTTATTTAACCACATTTAACATGGCTAATTAGAGTTAATTTTCTAGGATGTTATAGTGCACAATAGAAAGAACATTTAAAACTCAGAAGAATAAGTTTGTAATTTTACATAATATCCCTAGCTACGACTACGATATACAAGTTCAAATAATTGTTGCAACAATAGTGATATACATACTTTCATTAGAAGACAATCTGATCCTGATTTTATGCATCATGAAAAAAAAAATCAAATAAAGCATGAAGAAGACTTTAATTACCATCATCTATAACATCTTCATCAGGCATTGCTGGTCTTCACGACGTTATTAAATATCAATTTTTATATTATCAGCCAACTCTTTAACTATTGTAAAACTCATGTTTGTTATTTAAGAATTATATCTCTCTCCTTTATTAAATTTATTTGAACTTAGCTATACTGATTTATTTTTCACATACATTAAATTATTAATATTAATATAATTTAAATTTAAATTTATATAATTAATCAAATATATAAGTTAAATAATATACTTTACTTGTTAAATAAAGGTGGATAAATTTAATAATATTATATACAACTTGATCAATATTTTAATTTTAATTTCAACAGCAATATCCTTTATGACAATTTATACATCTAAAATTAATTCTAATTAAATTATCTAAACAATTCAATTATGTCATCATCAGTTTAAGAAAACAATATCCAAACATGATCATGTTCTAACCAATTATAATCAAAATTAATTATATTAATTAATTTTTTATTATCAATTATATTCAACTAAAATTCAAACCGGCCTTATGGCATTGACAACTTAATGTGCAATATAATATAAAAAAACATTAGTCACTTATATTATTATTAATAACATATGGTATAAATCAAACCAAGAGGAATATTTATAATTTTAAATCCATTAATATTAATCCTTGTTTTTTGTTGGATTTTGGATTAAAAAGAAATAATTGGTTAGTAACAACCAAAGTTATTTTAGTTGATAAAAATTTGACTCATAATTTATAAGGTCGTGGGATCAAATTTTATTGGCAATTTAAAAACTTTATTGATAAATGATCTGTAAGTATCTCTATAAGTATTTTTTGGACCTTGAGGCATGTTTGGGCAATAATAAATCCTGAAACCCAACCCACCTCAACTTTTCAGCATCAAAAAAAGAAATAATTGATCATCCTGCGTTAGAAAAAGAAAACCGCTCTGAATTAACTAATAATTAGAGCATGGTAATTAATTAATAAAATTAATTCCTATATCGTCAATTAACACCGATTCCAACTTAACTTTTAACCCTTTCTCACATTGAAAGATGTATTTCTGAGACGCAAGGCACATATAGCACATCTAGAATAATTTTAAAAATTAAATGTCATCGAGAAAAGTCGAATAAAATAACACATGGAATTAGGGATGTTTAAACGGGATGAGAAGTTTGTTCGCTTGATTAATTCGGAAATAAGAACTAGAGTTATATTTTTTTTTTGTTGATTAAATCAATCCCATGTAAGTCAATCTTATAGAAGAAGCCTTGAGCACGCTCTTACATAATTTGTGTTTAAAATGAAAAGTAGTATAGAAGAGCTTTAATTGAGAAAACAGTATAAGATTGGTTTTGATTTGTTTGGATTTTGGAGGGGAATGTTTACAAGGTATTGAGCGAGGGACAGGGAGAGCCTTTCCAGGGCAACAATTGAAGAGAGGATAAGGTTCGTGGAGATAAAGGTTCAAAAGACGGAGAGGTCTGGGTCCGCCCCCTACGCTTTTCTATATATCTAATCGCCATCACCTTACCTTCACCCTTCAAACCAAAACCAAATCAAGTTGGGATAAACTTTTTGGACAGAAGCTCTATTATTAACATTTTTTTTTATCACGCACAAGTTTTTTTTTTATTCGAGATAATATAGATAATACCTGAGAACATATATTTTTATTGAGATTCAAAACTTAGTTCTTCACAAACAATGATATAACAATAATTTCCATTGTAATGAAAAGGAACAAGATAGCAGCGCGCTAAAAAAATATGTAATATAATTTTACCCAAAAAAATAAAAACAATCACCCCACTGTATGGGGAAAAATCCTTTAATATATTCCCTCAGCATCTCCTGTCAATGTCAAGGAAAGTCCCATGAAATTCTACATTTTTAACTTTTGGTTCGTGTTATCAGGCATATTTTAGGTTTTTCTTTATATGAAAAAAAGAAAATATTCGGTTCAGGAATCATCAGTGGTATCCTAGACGCGAATTCATATCTTCAAATAAGCGCTCCCTATTCCTTTAACATTTGAATTCATATTTTGCAAATGATTCTTAACTTTCCAAAATATGTCTTTCTCCTTTCTGATTGATTATTCCACGAGAACACAACAAAATATATGCGCGTTATTTGTTACTGGTGGGGCAGTACAAATTCAGAAAACGTTGGTTTTCCAGTTTAGTATTGAACAGATTAAACTAGCAAAGACCTAAAAGCTAGCTCATCACATGGCCAGACCAGACTGAACATCTTTAACTGTGACAAATTTTGAGTGACTCGAAATAATTTCCCTCAATTGAATAAGAAAAGATCTGTTGCCGAAATTAAGAAGCAAGAACGTAACACACATCACGTAGATGTAATTGCATATAATGCGTTGAACAAGTCCGCCGCAAACTTTGCTTTACATTTCCAGTAAAGGACACAGATGAGTGAGCTTTATTTTGCTTACAAATGAAGAAGCAGACGTGATTGCCTTACAGAGGCCGATCACACTTAAGCTATTAGCCCTTTTGATGTCACGTACAGGTACAGCTCGAGCTGTAAAAGCGATTATATAACCATTGGTAGCCTCCGGGGTTAGGTTAATGGAGATCGTAATAAAGAAACAGAAAAACCCATTCATGATATAATCAAAAATCTCGTGTCATTTTCATTTATAGATCTCCTTCATTTTGAGCACATGAAACTGGCATCAGCATATATTTTCTATGATTGCAGTGTCCCTTTCATTCATTGCTTTGAAATCTTAACAGCATAATGGTAAATCACAGCAGCTAACACGTGTTCCATTCACTTTGACTCAACCTATGATACAGCAGTAGTAAACATATACATATATACATATATACATATATATATATAATTAACCTCAACTAAGTAATCTGATACATATCCACACACACATACGTGTTTACTGGGGGTAGATTCTTGGAAATTTTTTTAAAATTTGGTGATAGAATCTTGCAATGAATGTGCGTGGGCACGAGAGAGAGAGAGAGAGAGAGAGATAAAGTAAAGAGTTCCCACCTGATGGCATGCATGTGAAGGCGTGAACTTGTTATTCGTTGTTGTGTAGCAAAAAGTTCTGAACTAGGAACAGTTTGATGATGAAATTTGGTGATAAAACTACAAAAACATCGCTCTTCAAAACAGGCGTTTAGAGGTTAATGATTAGGAACAAGTCGCATTCCTGCCTCCTCCATTCTTCTTCAATCAACTCATTCTAAACTACGTCCGTTTGGTCCCTTTCAGTTTTCAGCACCAAGCAGCTTTAGTCAATACATGTCGATCCAATAATATTTATATGCACGCATGTAGAAACAAAATCAAACAAATATCCTTGCTCCGATTTATAAAATGCGTGATTTAAATGAAAGCCCTTCTATTCTAATTTTATCGGATGGGAAATGTCTTAATATCCGACCAAAATTAATTGCTACAGTATTTTTTTTTTTTTCCTTTGGACAATATATAAAATTGGCCCAATGGTTAAGGGTGCGAATCGAATTAGATAAAGATGCCAGCTTTGAACTTTGGTTTATTGGATTATGAATAATTAAGTCATTAATCACTTTTCAGCGCATGTTGGGGGAAAGTTGACTGGCTATGCATGTGCTTGAGAAAAGATCCACTAGATATAATTATACCTAGTTAATTAATATTGGCTGTTTGTGATTGACATATAATCAGATAAAATTAGGGGACACCAATTGTAGTGTTGGATTTAAAGCTATCATTGACGTCAACCTCCATATATGCTCCTATATATGCATGCGATTCTACCTATTAGAGTATTAATTTTAATAAAATAATAAAATGTTAATTAGACTATAGCTTTCGACCCCGGGCCGGAAGGTTTTGCTTTTTGAAAAAAAAAAAAAGTGGTTGAGTATGTACACCAGCTCACAGCCTTCCGGACCGGTTAATTTGATCGCGATAGAACAAGTGGAAATTTTCCTGCACGTTGCTGGAGGTGAAAGCTGGCTTTCAATTATTTTCTGTGAAAATTAGCTAATGTTTGAACAAGGAATTCGGAATATTGGATCTTTTTCTTGGAAGGCCCAAATAATCCAACAAGCGATCCATCATCCCAAATTCCATAGCCCAGGCAAAATTATTTTTCTAGCTCGTTAGCCACCACCTTCCTAATCATTCAGATCTTTTTGTTTGAGAAAATTATGCCTGAATTTCATGAAAGAGAATTTATTATTGAGAGATATCATAAAATTTAAAAAATATTTTTAAATTTTAAATCTTACACATTTATAATTTGATAAAGGACATTTATCACTTACAAAAAGAAAATTGCAACTTATAATAACAAGTTGCACACTACTAGAAAAAATCTCTTTTAACTATGCTTTTTAGCATGGGTTATATTAAAATCCATTGTTAAAAATAAAGTAGTGGCACTATTGTAAATAACTGAAATATAATTAACGTTAGTTTTTATCAAACTGATATCAAATAAGGTTTCAACGTTGGTTTCACAAGAAATCGATGTTTAAATATTAGTTTTTCACGTCATTGATGATCAAACCGATGTGAGAAACATACAGTATAAAAAATGGTTTGGTTTTAATGATGGTTAAATTATAATTGACATTGTGTCGGTTTTGCTAATAACCGGCATTGTTTCTGGTTTTAAATTTCCAAACTTGAGAACTTTTGACGCAAATCCAAAAAGCCATAGTGTGTCGGTTTCCTTTTTCTCTTCTCTCACAATTTCAAACTCCCACAGCATCATATCGCACTGAAGTGTGCCGTTTAAAGTTGTCGCTATCAAAGGTAGGGTTTACCACCGTCGAAGCATATGCCATTGAGTCTGCAACCATTTTCCGCTCCCATCACTGTTCATATATCCTCTTTTGTGATTTTAAAACTTTTGAGGTGCGTTTTTTTTTTCATTTCTTTTTGTGGGTCAAATATTATTTGATTTGGAGTTTTCATTTGCTTTATTCTTTCTTCCATTTTCTTTCACTGTAAGTAAATCTTTCGTTTTAGTTTGTGCTTGCTTCTTCCTCTTCCTCCATTATTAGGTGTTGCTTCAAGGTGGATTTTTGGTGTCCATAGATTTCAAGTACGTATCATTATTTTTTATTTTTCTTTGATTTTTTGAAAATTATATTAACTACTTAAATTTGTGTATGTGTGTGAATTTTAGCTATTTTTATTTTTTATAATTATTATAATTTTTTCTTTTGTGTGAGAGTTAATTTTTTTAAAACAAATTTCAATTTTTTTATGGGACTTTCCATGATAGTTTTTTTATATAAATGGCTTGAAAAGTAATTTTCTAAGTCAATTAATTAACTGACATGAAGAATCTACTTTCCTATTCATTTTTTTACCTCCCTTTAATAACCGATATTAAAAGTTTAAAATAATTATTGTTAAAAGTCTTTCTTGCAATAGTATAAATGCCTGTTGTCCAGTTATAAATATTATTTGCCATGTTATAAATGCACATGATTTGAAACTTTGAAGTATTTTATAAATTTCATAGAACCTTTTTTTCTATTTTATGAAACCTAGGTGTAATTTTTTCTTCTTCTTCTTTCTTTTGCCTGTGAGTTACTCAAGTCATTTTTGCAATTAAATTGATATCCTCTATATTTTTTGACATGAATTAGAGTTTAACCTGTCGAGCTAGGTTTAATATAAGGGACTTGTTCATCATAATATTGCGAACTAAGATTTAAATTTTCGCTAAAAGGTGTGCCCACACTTATGCAATATTTGATATATATATATATATATATATAATTTTATCTCAAATTATCTTATAATTTAAGAAAGAGGGAGTGATAAACTATTTTCTAACAAAAATTGAAATGCACCTATGCAAAACGTCGCCTTAATGTTTAACTACATTTCAAACAATATAGTAGAAAAAAAATGAATACATTCACGATGACTGTGATTGGACATTATAACAAAGTTTTAAGGACATACAATAACAAATCATCCCTTAACCCAAGGATGATGTGCAAACTCCAAACCATGGGGACTAGCTATGAGGGATTTACAATAAATTTCCTTACTTACATGCATGACCTTAAGCCATATATATAGGCTTAGATTGACAACTAACCATGACTAATAATTTATTAATATTCTGACACCCTTCAAGTTGACATTACTTAAACTTATTAGAGTGCCAACTTGCAACCACAACAACAATGAGGGAACAACATCATAGATGAAATATTGATCATAATGAAAAATAATTTATTGGTCAATCAAACTAGCACAAACTAGCCTGCAAAACAGCATGAATATATCTTCAAAATCTATCTCTTTTCTTCAAATCAAACTAAAATGCACTGCAACTTCTCAAGCTAGTCATTAGTATTTCCGCATAGACAAAACTTCAAATTCTTAACCTTTACTGGGTACCTTCCTTTGACAGGTTTGAGCATTCATGAATTTTATAGCTTACGCTCTGACAACCCAAAAACGGATAGAAAATGTAGTATTAACCATACAATAGCAAAGCACCTAAAGAACATGCTTGCTAATGAAAACTCTCTAATGGAGTACTTGAAAATCTCTACGGCTTCCATGAACATGTCGCTTGCATCATGAAAGGCAAGGGCTATGGGGCCAAGCCTTGAAAGAGCAGCAATGCTTTAAAGGTAGAACCCACATTAGCACCTATAGAAAATCTTTAATGGACTCTTCAACTCTTGAATTTTCCAACTATTGAAGTATAATTTTATATCTCCACCGGACCATGGCAATTGAAATTAAGAACAAATAATAACACTGTAGCATCATAAGTTAGTTTTCACATTGATTTAGAGCATTTTCCAATACTTAATTATGCTGCCTTATTCATCCTTAAGCAGCCAGAACCCTTGGTCAACAACTTAATAGCCACATGCACATTAATTCTAGATTCCAAAATCATATAGGCTCTAGAATTAGAATAATATTTATATGAAACATAAGATTAGTCTCTGCCCAAACCAATCATGCACATGTCCACAATGTAAACATAGTCACTATCTTTTAGCTCACAATCATCCTGAAAAGCCATAGGCTTCTCAGTTTCTTCTCTAATCTTCCAATAATTCACCACTAAATTAAAAAGCCTAGGAAGAGAGCCTGAGTATTTGAAGTCTGCCAAGAAACCCAAGTATTAGCTAGGAGAGAAGATGCATGGGACAAGCAAGGAGAAGAAAAAATGCATGTAACCTAGCTTTGATACTGTATTAATGTTTTAACAATGGAAGAAAAATAAATACATCCATGATGACTTTGATCTAACGTTACAAGAAAGTATTCCTTCATTTGAAGGATGTACAGCAACAAATCATCCCTTAACCTAAAAGTGATGTACATACTCAAAACCTAGGGACTAACTATGAAAAATTTAATTACAATGAATTTTTCTACTAATATGCCTAACCTTTAACTGCACACAAGTGTATGTGGATTTAGGCTAATAACTAATTATATGATCAACAACTAACAACTGGTCATGATTAACAACTTGTTAATATTTTTAACAATAATATTTTTAATAAGAGAATACTTGTGTGTCAATAAATAAAAAAACTAAAGTTTTGGAACGATGCTAAATTGGTACGGTGAAATATTAAATTTTACATTTTTTGGTTAACAAAAAACTTTTCAAAAATTTACCTTCTCGGCTAGTTAGCATATATAGAATAAACTTTGAAAAATTAAATTAAAATGAATTGAGGGTTTACTTGAAAATTACAATCATGATCACCACTGGACAATAGTGAAAAAAATTGATATAGGTCAATGAAGGCATAGACATTATCAACTCGTTCTTATGATAGAATGGATGTGTGCGTGGACTCAAGTTGAGCTATATTAAAGAAAAGAAAGAGAGGTTGGCAGAAAAGGACGAAGAAGAAGAAGAGATAACTTGTGGGGAGAAAAATGATAAATGTGAAAGCAAATACAAATGCAAGTCCGTTTGGTGGTTGATTATATATAAATGTTATATAAGATTCCATGAGAACGGAGCTCTCAAGCTATAATTAATTAGCTTGAGAATTAATGTTTTCCACTCCTTTATACTCAATGTAGCTGTCAGCTTTGCATTAAGCCATCAACATTAACGCACAACACCCCTGGAGTCCCAAAAATGACAGCCCGCATTTTCCCTTTCTTTTATTTTCCTATGTACTCCTTTTGTCGTTATATATAAAAGATTTTTTGAATATTTTTTAATAAATTGATCATTATATATTTATTAAATTAAAAAAAAGTAGTCTCATTAATTTATTTAAAAAATTATTTTTTATTTATAATAATTAGTTAGAGCAAAATTGAAATATTGCTGTGTTTTTAATTAGATAACTAATTTTTTTATTTTTATAATTTGATTAAAAATATCTTATATATAAAAAAGGAGGGAGTAAATGTTTATACACACATAACCAGTATTTGCAATCGAATTACACCTCATAATAAATTATTAATTATCTTTAAACTGATATTAGCTTTTTATATTTGTCTCTAGTCTCACTTTAAATTGAAAGGTTGAACCTTGAATGATTTATTTATTAAGAGTATCTTGGACAAAAAAACATTTACTAATTATATATTAAAAAATTAAAAATGCCTTGTGTTTTTTGAATATACAACTTTAATAAAAAATGTCTCCTATTTTTTTTTAAAGGAGAGTAATTCTATTAACTTATTATCGCTTCCAAGTATGTTCCTTGTGAGTCCCAATTTTCCACATTCAAGTATCGAATCTTGGAAAAAAGGCAAATTAAAGTGAATTACAGTTTTATTTGAAAATTATAGTCTAGAGCCCATGCTTGTTTCAACTTTGTATCTATCAGCCTAGGGCCGTCAGCCACATCACCATCATCGGTCGATTGGGTTCATCTTATAGTGCATATTTAAAGTATTATTTTTACATTTAAAATAAAAATTTATAAAAAAATTTAATAAATCTTTTTATTACCAATGTAGTCTAGATTTAATTTTTAAGGTCTAATTTAATATTTAAATTTTTATATATTAACTATCCAGATGTACTTTATGCAATTTAAATTTATTATTAATTTTTTTTATAATTTTATTTTGATAAATACAATATTAAAAGTTAAAATATATAAAACTAAAAACTAGAAAAAATTATGAGTTAAAAATTTTAAGTACAAACTATGCAAAGTATATCTAGATAATCAATATAAATTTTAATATTAAATTATATCATTTATCAGATTAATGAAAAAAAAGATTTATCACTTTTTATAATTTTTATTTTAATAAGTATAAAATAAAAATATAAAATAATTTTTTAAATCTAGACCACCTAAATTAAAATATGGATGATCCATAACTCACACCCCGTTGAGGGTCAAAGTGAAGAGCACCAAAGATGAATTTAGCATATTTTCTGTCTTGAAAAGCTTGCCCATCGTTTCACAAACTCCATATGTCATAAATCTGGGCTTTGGATGTATATATATACATATATTATAGACGGAATATCGGCTATAGCAGGTTAATGTGCTTTCAAAATTCCTACCAAATTAATTATTTCTTCTTATCTAAAATATAAATATTTTTTTCAGCTAATTTTGATTCAAAGTATAAATGAATCTCTCACTCATCATAAAATATATTGATAATTGGAATTAAAAGTAAAAAAAAATATATTTTTATGGAAATGAGAACTTGATTGATATGTTTTTTTTAAAAAAAATTACTTATATTTTGAATTGGAAGATGTATTATATAAGATTCCTAGCTGTAAAATTGAACATGATTCAAAAACTCTACGCTCTCTAATTGTACATCTTGCATAATTCAATGAATATTGTTAGAATTATAATGGATCAATCCCCAAAAGAGAAAGGGGAAGGGCATGACAGATCAAACAAAGTCCTTTGGAGGCTGTAGGCGTCATGTTGTGTTAAAGATTAAATCCAACAGATTAGATTAGACGCGGCGACAAGCAACGGAACTCCATGAGTTTATCTCAATTCATATGACAGCATATCGTAATCTCGTCATCTTCTAATGTTTCCATGCTATTCTTGCCGACTCAACATATTGGTTGTATCTATGTGCATCGGCGTCGACATCAATGCTTCACAGAAATATAGATCCAAAGGAACAATAATATAAATGGCAATTAATTAACCGGAGCACGATGCTCCATGACACAATATGCGCACTAATCAATGCTTCTTTCTTTTTATAAGCAAGCAAGTAATAATATTTTTTACGTAAATTAATGAAATTAATTAAAATTATTTTTTATGAAATTTTGAAATTATCCTCAATAAAAGTAATCAGATAAAGGAGTTTGTTTAATTAGTTAAAAAAATTATATTCTCTCCGTCTCAAATTATAAAACACTTTTAGACAAAATTTTATATATCAATAAACCTCATTAAATACACTTAATCACCTTATCTTTTTAAAATAAAAATATAAACTTTTAAAAATACCCATCATTTAATATATTAAAAAAAGAGACAAAAATTAATTACAGAGAGAGAAAGGATAATATTGAAATTGATGCATTTAATGAAACTTTAATTTACTTAAAGTGTTTTATATTTTGAGATAAAATTTTTTTTTAAAAGTGCCTTATAATTTGAAATAAAGAAAGTAGTTAGTAAGGGACATTGGGTGAAAAAAATTAACGCTTCAAACAAAACATTTTATATTAAGAAACATATAAGAAATTCTCACATGGGTCTAGTGCACCATGTTATTCATGATCTATCTCATAAAAATGTATCGTTTTTGTATCAATTTAATTAAACAAAATCTTTTGTGTTATTGCACACCAAAGAAAAAAAAAATCTTGTGTGCTATCATTTTCAATGACTTTATCCTTAGAATTTATTTTTTAACTCTTTTTCTCTTTATTATCATTAATAACAAAATAAATTTACATTTACAATCACATGAAATAGCATATTTTTATTAGACAAATCATGAAAGACGTGTTGTATTGAGTCCGTACCAAAGTTTCTTGAAAAACATATTCCAGTTTCTTATAATTAGGCCTGAAGGTAGGATTTCCTCGCTAGAAAACTTCGTCCTGAAATATGCCTCGGTCTCTTGCTATAAGTGGAAAAGGGGTATATAAATAGTAATATCCATCACTCTCGCTGATTAGTATATATAATATACATAGGAGAAAACGCAGCCAACGTTAATCGAACTTCCACATCTCAACAATTAATTCTTCTTAGAAAAATTAGAGACAAGTTTGAATATATAATTCAAAATTAATCTACATGTCATTGTCCATGAGAATTTGAATGCAAGACATTTTTGAAGTCAGACTCCTCTCTGACATGTTGGAATATTATTTATGAATTAACATTAATTAATAAGCTCAATAAATTGGTCCTTATGATCTTGTGTGGACCGTGATAGGTGGACCACACAAGTGAGCCTAATGGGCAGAGGCCCAACCCACAACCCAGTAGCCGTCAGTTATTTCCTATCTCTTAACTAACTGAGTCAGAGATAATAGATAATGTAATTATTTAATTATTTAATAAGGCGGTTACCGATTTGATCTATATAAGATGATTAGTCGGTAACCGCAAACACACGACTCATTTTTTCTTTTACCTCCATTATCTTTGAACTCTCTGAAAGCTCTGAGGACCTGTGGATTGTGTACCTACCTATACTCGAGGTAATCGAAATCTCTCCAGCACTCATGAATTCTTCAGGTACGCATACATTACTTTACTTGTCTATATGAATTGAGATATTCAGAATTAACACGTGGTATCAGAGCCAGGTTATGAATATTAATCTGAATATCTTAATTCATATAGACAAGTAAAGTAATGTATACGTACCTGAAGAATTCATGAGTCAAAGGAAGTTTCAATGGTGTTAGATTCAAAACAAACTAGAGCTAGAGGGGCAGTTTGAAGAATTGTACCTTCACTTTCTTATTTGTTCTTCAATTTGAAGAATTAGCTTTAATGTGACCCGGTTTCTTGCAATAATTGCATAACCCTTTAAAGGGTTTCTTTCTCGACTTCTCACTCTTATCACCATCCTTCTTAAAGGTTGGATTATTAGGCTTTGGGGCATCATGTTTCTTTCCCTTTTTCTTATATGACCCTCCAAATTTGCTGCTTGAGCCATGAGAAACATAATTTATTGAGTGAGAGGAATTCTTCTTTATAGCTTCCTCTTCTTGAGTGACTATCGATATCATCTGGTCAACAGACCATTCAGCTTCTTGTGAGTTGTATGAAGTCCTCAAGAATACATACTCTAATGGCAATGATTGAAGAACACGGTAAACTAAGGTACTTTTACCCAAATCAATCTCATATGACTTAAGCTTGTTATAGTAATGAACAAGCTTCAGAATGTGCTCCCTGATACCAGAAACTCCGTCGTATCGAGTATTGTCAAGAAGTGACAGATAGTAGTTCTTTTGAGTCTTGTTAAGCTTCTTGTATTTGTTACCAATAGCTTTCAAGTACTCCACTGCAGTATCATTTTTAGAAATGCTGTCCCTAATTCCCTTTTCAATTGTGTACTTGATGATCGCTAGACAGATCCGGTTGGACTCACTCCATTGTTTATGGAAGGCTATTTCAGAAGCACTGGACTCAGAAGAGAGATCCGCAGGCTTGGGCTCTCTTAGAGCTAAATCTTTCTCAAAAATGGTCAGATACATATTGAAGGACTCTTTCCAGTCATCATAGTTAGTCCTATTGAAAGCCTTCACAAAGGATAGTTGCGTAAAAGCAGGAACTGAAATCGCAAAACAGAAAATGGGAAATATTAATTATGCGTGCACAAGATAATTATAAAACAGAATCTTCCAACAAGCGATTATCAATTAGGCAACTATAATCATGCACCAAGAAGGCTCATATACCATAAAAAAATTTAGCTCATACAAAAGTCCATACAAAATAATGCATTAAACATTTCCATAATACAACAAATATCTAACACATTAAAGGAGTGCTATTAGCTTATCCTCAAAGCCAACCTTCAAAATCACATTAATAATGTCACACCTATGGGGTATGTCCATTATCAATGCTACAAGATCCTACATATCATCAATAATTTACAAAGTCACAAATTTTATCACTTTAGGACAAAACAAAATTATTTTAAAAGTCCTTAGGGTCTTTTGGGAATTAAGGAAAAGAATCTAGGACTAAAGTGAAATTTTGAAAGGTAATCAGGGGCAAATAAGTAATTCTGGAAGAGCTTTGGGTCAAAATTAAAATTCTGAAAGTTAAGGGACTAAAATGTAATTTTCAAAAATCATTTCTGTTAATTGCGTTTCTGTTAATTGCGTTTTCTCAGAGTTTGGAGTAGCACACGGCGCTCGTACAGCATCCTGGAGGACCCCATAATCCTCAGGACAAGCCTTATCACATACAATCATACTGGTTTCGCCCTACCATAGGCTCATCAGGGAGGCGGCACTAGCCCTCAACCAGTTGTGCACTTAGCCCGAAGACTAAGGCAGAACGCACCCAATGCCAATGTCGCCCCCTTTACCCATATTGTGCGAGGCTAACCAGCGGATCGTTCATTACATTGGTCTCTACACGGTCACGAAGATATCATCCGTGACATTCTCCCACACCCAATCTAGCACGTCCTCATGCTAGGGGAGAAAGACTCTGCCCAAGGATCGCACGTACAGTACTGCCACAAATACATCAGCTTACTGCTGAATGGCCACCGGAGTCCTGCACTCTTCGGACCCACTCACACGCGCAAGCTAACAGGAGTGGAGTCGACCATGGCCAACCTTCCCGCCCGAGTCCCTATTTTTTTAAATATTGGGCTAATACATTTTTTTGTGTAAAGATCTGGGCCCATACGAAAATGGGCCCAGAACCATGGAACCGGATCCTTAAGATTCGGTTCCTGACCCGTTTTTAGGTCTTCCCCAGCCGTGAGCTAAGAACGAGGAAGGGGGAAGGCCAGCGCTGTGACGTTGACGGAGAAAGATGACGCCGGTGATGGAATCCTGCAGCGGAGACGACGCCAGCAACAGAGGCAAAGGGGGAACGACACTGCAATCCTATTCCGGCGAAGGAGGAGAATGCCGTAAACCTCGCCTGTCGTCAGTGATTCAGCAGCGCTGAACCAAGGAAAGAAAAAAAAAATGAACAGCTGCTCCGGCGACTCTAGAAGCAGCCAGCCACCACAAAACGCCGGCGAACATGGAGATGCAACCTTCGTCCGGTGAAGCTCGATGACGATGGTAACAGTCAAGGTGCAGCGGCGATGACAAAACCCCCCCTTTTTTTAAAACAACACTGAAATAACTCGAAGAAGAAGCATGAATTCAAATACATAAATAAAATTGAAATTTGTAACCAGGCTTTGATGCCACGTGTTGAATCTAATATCTCAATTCATATGTATAATAATAATATGATAGAATAAAGTAATTCATACGTACCTAAAGAATCCATGAATGCTAGAGAAATCTCGATTACCTCGAGTATAGGCAGGTACACAACCCTCAGGTCCCCAGAGCCTTCAGAGAGTTCAGAGATAATAGAAGTAGAAGAAAATGAGTCGTGTCTCTGCGGTTATCGACTAATCGTCTTATATAGATTAGATCGGTAATCGCCTTATCAAATAATAAATAATTATATTATCTATTATCTCTGACTCAGTCAGTTAAGAGATAGGAAATAACTGACAGCTATTGGGTTGTAGGTTAGGCCTCTGCCCATTGGGCTCACTTGTGTGGTCCACCTATCACGATCCACACAAGATCATAAAAACCAATCTATTGGGGCTTATTAATTAATGCTAATTCATAAATAATATTCTAACAATCTTCCACTTGGATTGCATTAATTAAGCAAGTTGTATAAATAAGCCACAAACAAATTCAGAAAATGAAACTCCACAAAATCACTGAATCCTATGGGAAAATAAGTGATATGATATCTCATAATCTGAGTAAAACATGAAATTTTATTTCAAACACAACTCAGTAAGATAACAACATAAATCACTGATTTCTATGGGGAAACAAGTGACATGCATAGCGTACCACAACAGAATCATTGAATCCTATATGGATACAAATGATATAGACGTATCTAACTGAACTAAACATAACTCACAGAAGAAAACAAAGCCTAAAGAGAAATTGCAACATAAAAGGTTCTCAAACTCCCACTAAACTAGGGCATCAAAGGAATTCACAATACCCATACAAGTTACATGATTTTGAAAAACTTCTATGGGTAAGCCCTTAGTCAGTGGATCTGCAAGCATCTGCGTGCCAAGAATGTGTACCACACGGGTTTGAGACTTAACAATTTTCTCTTTTACAAACATAAGTTTGATATTAAAATGCTTTGTACGACTGGAATTTCTGTGATTATTAGCATAGTATACTGCAGATTTGTTATCACAATAAATGGTCAGAGGACGTGATATTGACTCAACTAGGCGCATGCCAGATATCAACTTCCTCAGCCATATAGCATGACGTGTAGTCTCAAAACAAGCAATATACTCAGCTTCCATGGATGAAACTGCCGTAAGTGTCTGTTTCACACTCTTCCAAGAGACAGCTCCTCCAGACAACATGAAAATATAGCCAGTCATGAATTTACGATCATCCAGACAAGAGACAAAATCTGAATCTGAAAAGCCAACAATCTCAAGATCTTCCGATCCCTTAAAGTCATAATCAGAATACCCAACAACCTCAAGAGAATTTAACCTTCTGTAAGTCAACATATGATTCTTCGTACCTTGAAGATACCTCATAACTTTCTTAGCAGCCTTCCAATGATCCGAACCTGGATCATTTAAGTATCGACCTAGCACTCCAATGGCAAAGGCTATATCTGGTCGAGTACACACTTGAACATACATGAGACTGCCGACAGCGAAAGCGTATGGTATCTTTCTCATTTCAGCCCTCTTCTTATCATCCTTGGGACACTGTAACTCTGATAACAGCTCACCTTTCTGTACAGGAGCAGGTGAAGGAGAATATGAATCCATTCTGAATCTCTTAAGTACCCGCTCAATATAAGTGGCCTGTGATAAACCAAGAATACCACGAGATCTATCACGATGAATTTGTATCCTAAGAACGAAGGAGGCTTCACCCATGTCCTTCATGTCAAAATGGCAAGACAATAGGTGCTTTATCTCATTAAAGAAATTTATTGAATTGCTTGCTAATAAGATATCATTAACATAGAGAATAAGAATGGCAAAATTGTTCCCATCAAACTTCTGATAGATGCACTAATCTGAGACATTCTCAACAAAACTGAGAGAGGTGATAACTTCATCAAATTCAGATACCACTGCCTAGAGGCCTATTTTAGCCCATAGATGGATCTCTTCAATCTGCACACTAGATGTTCTTTACTAGATTCAAAAAAACCATCAGGTTGTGTCATGTAGACTTCTTCATACAAATCGCCATTCAAGAACGCAGTCTTAACATCCATCTGGTGAAGATCAAGATCAAGCTGTGCAACTAAAGCCATTACCACTCTAAAAGCATCTTTGGTGGATACTGGAGAGAAGGTTTCTGTGTAATCAATACCTTCTTTCTGGTTGTAGCCTTTAGCTACAAGTCTGGCTTTATATCTATCAATTTCACCTTTAGGTCCTCGTTTTGTTTTAAAGACCCACTTGCAACCTACTGGTTTAAACCCCTTTGGTAGCTCTACAAGCTCCCATACGTGATTGCGGTATATAGAAGCAATTTCTTCACTCATAGCCTCCAACCATTCAGAAGAATGCGAGCTAGAAATAGCCTCCTGGTAACATATTAGGTCTAAGCTATCAATAACATTTGAATCAAATTCCTGCAAATATACTATGTAATCATCTGGAATAGTAGACCTGCGAACCCTTTGGGACCATCTCAATTCAACAACCATGTCCCTATCACCCTCTAAAGGTGGTTCATCTTGAGCTTCAATCTGATCCACGGCATTATTTCTGTCAACATGAGGAGTTGTCAAGATAGGCATAGGCAAAATGCTACTTTCGTCATGCAAGGTAATATGCCTAGGCATAGAGCTCCCACTGTCTAAGGCATCTTCAAAGAAGTAAGCTCGGTCAGATTCAATTATCCGAGTAGTGTGATTTGGACAATAGAATCTATACCCACGAGATCCGATGCAATAGCCAATAAAGAAACCATCAACAGTTTTAGCATCAAGTTTTATCTGTTGTGGATTGTAAGGTTTTACCTGTGATTTACAACCTCAAACTCGCATATGCTTCAGCGCAGGAGTCCTTCCAAAATACAACTCATATGGAGTCTTTGGAACTAACTTGCTAGGAACTTGATTCAAAATATAAACAGCAGTTTTAAGTGCATCACCCCACAAGAATTTTGGCAGTGAGGAGTGACTGATCATGCTCCTAACCATATCCATGAGAGTATGATTTCACCTTTCTGCAACCCCATTCTGCTGCAGGGTCCCAAGCATAGTATACTGAGCTTCAATGCCATGTTCTTGAAGGTGCAAAGCAAATGGCCTAGGGTTCCTGCCAGTCTCAGTATATCTCCCATAAAATTCTCCTCCTCTATCAGATCTCACACACTTGATCAACTTGCCAGATTTCAATTCGACTGCTGCTTTAAAGGTCTTGAATGCATTAAGGGACTCACCCTTTTCATGCAAGAGTTCAATCCATCCATGACGAGAGTAATCATCCGTGAAGGTGATGAAATATCTAAAACCACCCATAGCCGGAGACGTGATAGGTCCATAGATATCAATATGGATTAGGTCTAAAGTGTTTTCAGACTTCTTTGCCCCTTTGGTTCTAGCTCTAGCAGGGAATTTTCCCTTTATACAGTCAACACAAGTCTCAAAATTTGAGAAATTAAGGTCTCGTAAGACACCTTGCTTGATCATGCGCTCCAATCTCTCTCTAGAAATATGACCCAAACGACGATGCCATAACATAGAGGAATTATTATTGGGCCTTTGACGTTTATGCCCAATAGCAGCATTGACATGAAGATTAGGAAGTTCAAGTGACCAATTATTCAATCGATATAAACCATACATCAAGGAAGCGACACCAACATTAATGGAATCAAAATAAATGTCAATTTTCCTATTTCCTTGGAAGAATGAATAGCCACAAATATCCAATGCAGAAGTTGAAATTAAATTCCTCTTCGCAGAAGATACATAAACAACATTGTTCAAATGTAAAACATGACCAGAATTTAAATACAAAGAAACAGTTCCAATGCATTCAACTGATGCCTTGCTCCCTGCTATGCCAAAGACTGACCTCTGTGCCTCACTTGGAACCTTCTGGTTTCTTAGCCCCTGTAGAGAATTCACAACATGTACAGTGGCACCAGAATCCAGCCACCATGAGTCAAAGAATTTTAATGGTGTTAGATTCAAAAAAAATCTAGAGCTAGAGGGGCAGTTTGAAGAGTTGTACCTTCACTTTCTTGTTTGTTCTTCATTTGAAGCAATTAGCTTTAATGTGACCTAGTTTCTTGCAATAATTGCATAACCCTTTAAAGGATTTCTTCCTTGACTTCTCACTCTTATCACCATCCTTCTTAAAGGTTGGATTATTAGGCTTTAGGGCATCATGCTTCTTCCCCTTTTTCTTATATGACCCTCCAGATTTGCTGCTTGAGCCATGAGAAACATAGTTTATTGAGTGAGAGGAATTCTTCTTTATAGCTTCCTCTTCTTGAGTAACTATCGATATCATTTGGTCAACAGACTATTCAGCTTCTTGTGAGTTGTATGAAGTCCTCAAGAATGCGTACTCTGATGGCAGTGATTGAAGAACACGATAAACCAAGGTACTTTCACCCAAATCAATCCCATATGACTTAAGCTTGTTGTAGTAATGAACAAGCTTCAGAATGTGCTCCCTGACACCAGAAACTCCGTCATATCAAATATTGTTAAGAAGTGATATATAGTAGTTCTTTTGAGTCTTATCAAGCTTTTTGTATTTGTTACCAATAGCTTTCAAGTACTCTACTGCAGTATCATTTTCAGGAATGCTGTCCTTAATTTCCTTTTTAATTGTGTACTTGATGATCGCTAGACAGATCCGGTTGGACTCACTCCATTGTTTATGGAAGGTTATTTCAGAAGCACTGGACTCGGAAGAGAGATCCACAGGTTTGGTCTTTCTCAGAGCTAAATCTTTCTCAGAAATGGTCAGATACATATTGAGGGACTCTTTCCAGTCATCATAGTTAGTCCCATTGAGAGCCTTCAAAAAGGATAGTTGCGTAAAAGTAAAAACTGAAATCGCAAAACAGAGAATGGGAAATATTAATTATGCATGCATAACATAATTATAAAACAGAATTCCCCAACAAGTGATTATCAATTATGCAACTATAACCATGCACCAAGAAGGCTCATATACCATAAAGATTTAGCTCACACAAAAGTCCATACAAAATAATGCATTAAACATTTCCATACCTATAGGGTACAATAAATATCTAATACATTAAAGGAGTGCTATTAGCCTATTCTCAAAGCCAACCATTAAAATCACATTAATAATATCATACCTATGGGGTATGTCCATTATCAATGCTACAAGATCCTAAATATCATCAATAATTTACAAAGTCACAAACTTTATGACTTTAGGACAAAATAAAATAATTTTAAAGTTCTTAGGGTCTTTTGGGAATTAAAGAACAAATTTAAGACTTGAGTGAAATTTTTGAAAGGTTATCAGGGGCAAATAAGTAATTCTGAAAGCGATTTGGGTCAAATTTGAAATTCTAGAAGTTAAGGGACTATACTGTAATTTACAAAAATATCATGGGGCTATTCGTAAATTTAATAAATTTTGAGCCTGAGGAGGTAATTAAAACTGGGGCCGAAACGCAATTAACAGAAATAATTTTTTTGACTCCTCTCTGACATTGCTGAAAGCTATACACAGCTGGCGAAGGTACCTCGTACGCAAACGAGCGCACAAAGAGTTGCAACTAACCAGTTGAATTAACCGGTCAAAATAAAGTTTTGGTATAGATTATATTTAGTTTTAGGCTTGGGCTGCTAGCAAATCACTATAAGATGCATGAGCCAACTCTTTGGGATTGAGGAGATATTACAATATGAAATGCTCGTTCTTCCAATATTACAAATCAAATCATGACAACTTCTACTACGATAATCCATGCATGCATGCAAGTATGCTAGGCACCACTGATTTCTACTCTGGACTTTTACTAATTCACGTGTTTAATATATTTTATCCCTTGTCCCCTGATTAAAATCCTAGCTGTTCCTTGAGGAGCTGCGAAGAGCTTGCCATCATTGCCGTGATTGCAAGAAGAGGAAGGGAAAAGAAGGATGATCAGGAGGCAAAGCTTCAAAATTGACATTGGTTTCTGTTCTTTCAGATCTTTTAGTGAAGCTTGCCTCGGCCTCGACTGTTACGGCCGTGACAACCTCCTTAACACCGTCGTTTGTGTTCTTCCATCTCATCTCCTCAGCTCTTCAGTCATTCTCCTCCTCTATCGTTCATATCTGAAAGCATGAAGAGGAACATTGTTTTTTTATTATTATCAAAAATGAAGAGGCACCATGTGTTATTTTTCTTTTTAGTTTTCAAAATGGACGCCATCGTGGCTGTCACACAACAAATCAAGGTCAAACTAATGGTCAAAGTCTAGATTTGTTATTCCAAGGTGACATTGTATCATTTTGAGAAAAATTGGGGCAAAATTGCACCAAAAAAAAAACAAAAACCTTGAGAATGTGAGGTACGTTTGCATGAAAATTTTAAGGGTAGAGTTATACTTTAATTTTTCTCTTTTAGTTTTCTTTTCATTTGGATGTTGCTAGTTTTTCCCTTTCCTTGCTGCTGTTGGCTTGCTGCTACTCTATTGCTGGTTCTGGTTTTTTGCTGCTGATTTGAATGAATATTTCTCATTGTTGCCAAACATCTATTCTTTATCCCTTGTCATACATTTAAAGCGCGTTTGGTTGAAAAATTTTGGAGAGAAGGAGAGGAGAGAGACCCTCATTTGATTAAGAAATTTCGGAAAGAATGAGAGCCAAAATTTTTCCTCGCCCTCCTCATTTTGACTTCCTCCAAATTGAGGTTTTTTTTGAGGAATTTAAGGTGTATTTAGTTGAGAAATTTTGGAGGAAAGGAGAGCCAAAATTTCCCCTCCCCTCTTCTTGTTTTGGCTCCCTCTGACTTGAGGTTTTTTTGAAATGAGACAAAATTTATAACTAATTTGCCCTCATTAATTTTGCTATATTCCACAACTATCCACAGCTAAGTTAATCACTTCCATTTTCACCTTGCATCAAACTATCACTCCTCCCCTCCCTCTTGCTCTCATAATGCCTCATGCGCTCCACGTTCCTCATCACTCTTGCCCTTCGAGCGTCCTCGTCCCATTGTTGCATTTTTGTCACTCTTGCCTGCACATTTAATTTGATAGACCCATTTAATTTCTTTTTTGTACACTGAGCTTTCCGTCATTTCCCTCTACTCCTCTTGCTATTGTTATTATTATTATTATTATTATTGGCTCTGAAGCCCTCCTTAGTCCTCACAGATCATTACTAAAGAACAATATTTATTATGTTGAATTTTCTTGGATTGATAACAAAATAATGTTGCCAGCTGGTCCTTATCTGCATGGTATAACAGTAAGTTATTTTGTTGATATGTACTAAAAGGAAAAAATAAATGGCAAATGAATATTTATATGAGAAGGTAAAAAAAAAATCTTTCATACAAGGAGATAAATATATATAATAATAGATTATTTATTACCTTCCCTCCCTTTCCTTTTTTAACCAAACAAATGATCATTAAAAATCCCTTCCCTCGACTCTCTTCCAATAAAATTTAATATTAAAACACTCTCTTCTCCAAACCTAACACTGCCTATAATATTCAAGACCTTCTCTCTCTTTCTCTCTTTCCTTTTTTTTTTTTGTTGAAAAAAAAGAGGTGAGGGGAGTTGACGATTCAAGGCATAATTTATGATGATTTTAATTTGTACAGTTTTGTTACCAGTAGAAAGCCTACAATTTTTTTTTTTAAGATAAGAGTTACTATTTCCTCCGGCCTTAATTTTTTTTTAAAAATTTACAATCAGCTAGCTTCATATTAGCTCACATCACATCAAATTTAGCAACTTGTGATCACCATAAGTTCACAACCAATTATACGTCTGTGCATGTTTTAGCCCTCTTTCCCCTTCTCAAACAAATTTATTTACAAAGAAAATAAAAAAGGCCTTCAAGATTTTGAACAATTTAGATTACGCATACAAGAGTGGGAGCTGAAACTTTCCAGAGTGTGAACACCTCTGTTTATTCAATTGAATGCACACAGTTTCCCGATTGAAATAATAATTTCGAATAAATTCAAATCATTAATATTAGAAGGCTTGTTTGTCTTCTTGTTAAGTGTAATTATAAGATGATTTTATTCACTCTCTGTTTCTCTCCAAAAATTAAATCAATCTGAACGCCAAAATTTAGTATGAAGAGCATTGGATGATTCGTTGTTGGCTTTAGGGGTATGATATTTTACAGAGGAGTCTTGCTCCCCGCCGTTTAACTTCAACGCTAATCAGCAATCACATTAATTAGTTAGTTTGGTTATTTCATCAATGCTGATAAGGACATTTAGACTGCTTCCGAGAAAATTATTTGCATCTTCATAACAGATAATACTCCGTTAGTTTTTTTATTTATTTATCATCCGAATGATTTTCTTTATCCTCGTCGTCGCTATGCTCGTTGAATAAAATATTTATTAATTATTAAGTCCGGAACTTCCAAAGCAATTATCATGACCCATTATATATCTTGCGAAGTTTTGTGCATGGCATTAAACTATCCATTAATATTTTTCCTGGAATAGCTTTTCATATAGTTTTATCTGTGTTTTCCCTTTAAACTGCGCTCAATTTGATTATTTCTCATCCGCTTAACTTATTAGATGACTTGTTTATTAAAAAAAGGAGACAGTTGCTTAATATATATATATATATATATATATGGATTCGCCGTAATTTTATTCTAATCGTGTCAGTGTATAATTGAGATTCTTCCAGGCTGATAACCCATAGCCATGGAAGCTACATGGATTAAGAACTACTTCATCGTCAATAAACTGTCTTGTTCCAGTAAAATCTGATTCAACCTTAATTATTGGCTGTCTGAGCCTACGCATGTTTTTGTTAGTTATGACAAATCCGTATTGAAAAAAAGAAAAAAAAAAAAAAAGAGCAAACTCCTCTTCTCAATGATACAAGAAATTAATAACTTTGACCCAGTACTTCATGGATGTATCTCTAGCATTTCCTTCTTATTGTGAGGGCAAGTGACTTTTTTTATTCGGAATTAAGCTGCATGCAATGCCATTATTTTGTCAATATATATATATATATATATATATATGATGTTTACTAAGGAAAGGGATAAGAAGGAATCATTTGCATAATTGTCATTAACTGTCATGATTTAATTAATACTCCCGGCATCTCAAATTATCGAGTGCACTTTTGAATGAATTTTTTCATCTCAAAATATAAGACACTTTAGGTAGATTAAGGTTTTATTAAATGATGCAATTCCAATATTACATTTTCTCTTTCTATAATTAATTTCAATTCCTTCTCTTTTTAATATATTAAATGATAGGTTTAAAAGTTTATATTTTTATTTTGAAAAAATAAAGTTGTTAAATATATTTAATAAGATTTATTAGTATGTGAGATTTTGTTTAAAAGTGTCTTATAATTTGAGATAGAGGAAGTACGAACAATAGTTAGATTGGGTAAAAAGAACTTAGTTAAGAGTTTGAATTTTATACATAAAAATATCATTTTAATAGAGCTATCTCTTATATATAATTAGATCCAAGTATTTAATAATACCTCAATATAACTCAATAATATATACAATTATATTTTTTTAAAAAATCACCAATGGATGGGCTCTGCTGATATGTGTTTAGCCCATAAACCCTGTTGCTTAAAAATCAATTATTTTTTAAGTCAGATTTTATTGATTGGGCTTAAGGCTAGGTGTAAAAACCCCTTTTTTATTTTTAAATTAAATTTTCACCTTTGTATTATTTATTTATGCTCTAAGGTAAAAATTAAAATGATTTGAAATTCAAAATAAGCAATACAAAATTACAAATAACAATTTTAAAGTATAAACATAAATTTTAAAATTTAAATTTAATACAAAGGTATAAAATATTATATTTTTTAAGGTTAAAGTATATAATATGAGCTTAAACAACTAGCTCAAGTTTGAGCCCATTTTTGGCTTAAAGAGATCGGATTTAAAAGTTCTCTTGTATAAAAACATTTTAATTTTCAAAATCCAAGCTCCAAAAAAAGGGGACTTAAAGCAAAAAGCACGATGAGCTCAACTTATTCAATATACAAGTATAGTAAATAGGCATTGGAAAAGCAAAGGGGTTGAGAAGGAAGGGGTGTTTCAGAGGGAGGCCGTAAAATTAACAGAACAGGGATATAAATATATAGAGAAAAATCTGCAAGGCATATGAATGCGTTGAGCATGTCTTAATCTTTTCACCTTTTGGTAATGGAAGCCCCATTTAGTTTATTCAACTGTGAACAGCACTGGGAATCCCCCTAGCTGTACTTTTTTAGGCTGAATATAATATTAGATGCACTTTTCTGGTAATTTCTGTCTCTGATTCCCACTTTGCAAGGTGCACTGATGGGGCAAGACTTCTATTTTTCTGTTTGCTTTTCCCTATCGAGAGCAAAAGATTTGCCCGTCCATGCAGTATAAGTTAAATAATGATAATAAACTTATTTATGGGTGGCTAAAGTTATTTCATCCGAATCCATTGCGAGAATAATTGCAGATCTATTGTTTGAGTGAATTTATGCCGGCATCTTATCTAACATTAAATTATTACACTATAGATGCCCATAACAATATTCTCCAATATTAAGACGATCAACTGGAAATAGTTGGGTCCACTGGTAATTTCTAACCTCCAGTTTGAGATTCATGTATCTTTCCTGTATTTTATAAGTTTTCTTGATTCTCTTGCATTTCGGTTTGAAATTCACGTGAGGACAACGTTAGACAAAAAACCCTTTTTGTTTTCCGTGGTTTTCATACTTTGACATTATCAATTCATAATTGTTCATTCCTAATTTCGTGTCCTTGATGAGATTAAATTATAGCCTTGTATGGTAGCATTTAGACAGCTAGATTCAAGTCTTATTCCTGAAGCCTTCTGGAATACAACTCAGAATTTTATGCCATAGGCTCGAATTTTGACATTGCCCTATTGGTGCCTCTCCATTATTCTGATCTGATCTTCTTTCCTTCTCTGATAAAAATCTCAACAGAATCTAGCTTGAGCTTTTGCTATCCCGAACAAGCTTGTAAATGAACAAGAACAAGGTTGATTTCCCGGGGCGAGTTCAAGTTCAGCAGAGCCACGGACTAAACGGGGATTCTAATCCCGAGTTTGGTAATAGTTATTGTCAATTCATGGATATCAGTCAGGCCTGGAATATAGGAAGTTGCAGCCAAACACTTGCCGTCGCGGGAGAAGGAGCCCAACAACCACCGAACCAAGGCCCTGCAGAATCCTCCTCCACCATCATGAGCCGTTTTGAATCTCCAGCTTCTGCTTTTTACGCCGCAGAACGATGCATGGGGTTTCAGCAATATGATTCCCAACTTGGTAATCCCTCTTTGACCTCTCAGTTTTCCAAGCTTAACGACTTGGATTTCCCTCTTTATCAGTCTGACCCCAGCTTCGAATTGTCCAATACCTTGCAAGCAATGGTGAAACCTCCATTGAGTAGTAATCAATACTGCAGATCGCCTGAAAAATCCAGTAAAATTTCCTATGGGAATTTGACTCCCACCAAGTTTCTTCCTATTCAACAACACAGCTTGTTTGTTAACGACGCTGCCTCAGTTAAGAGGAACTCACCTTATAAGGGAAATCAGGATCATACGGCAAGTGATTTTGCAAACTGAATTCCTTGCTTATCCTTGTTGAGCGGCTTTTCCTTCATGTTCTTGTGTCTTTATGCAGGTTGGTCTTGGCTTATATAATTTACGTGTTGATCAGATGAGTTTATCATCTCAGCAAGAGAAGCTGTCTCCATCACTCACATCAGAAGGGAGTGTGTCAGCTGTTTCTGGGAACCAGGGATCTAATGGGACAGTAGTCTCAAGCAAAACACGTATAAGATGGAATCAGGATCTTCATGAGAAGTTTGTTGAGTGTGTGAATCGCCTTGGAGGTGCTGAAAGTAAGTTACTTGCATTAAATATCGATGCCAACGAAAGTGGTAATGTTCAAATCTGACTGTTTCTTCTTCGGCTTGATTATAGAGGCGACCCCAAAAGCCATATTAAAGCTGATGGACTCCGATGGATTGACCATCTTCCATGTGAAGAGTCATTTGCAGGTGTGGCTTTCTTCTCATGTCCCTTGTTTACGGAGTGGGGATGTTTCTTTACTAATCAAGGAAGCATATTTTTATCCCACCTGTCTTGCAGAAATATAGAATTGCAAAATACATGCCAGACCCAGCTCAAGGTAATTTCATAGCATAATTGCAGGATAGCTTCTTCTCTTCCATGTCATGTGAGTACATTTAACAAAACGGTGAGCAGATTTGTGGTACATGATGTTGCTCTGCAGAAGTGATTTTCGTTTCCGTATCATGAATATGTTAGAAATTTTTGTCAAATAAATCACAGATATGATCCACTTTTTCTGAAGACCAAAGTGAAAACTCAAGTGCCCATTTATGTGATTATAGTAGAGGGTTAAACTTTCTTTTGGGATATGGCTGATTGTTCTGTTACCGTTTTCTTTACTCTCAAGTCATCCATAATATTCCATCCCTATATTATGTCTTATTCTCTTCGCAATTAGTAGGTTCACCCAATCATCTTAATGGATCTCAATAAACTTATTCCTGTTGCAGGAAAGTCTGATAACGGACCCAATGTAGAAGATGTGCATCATCTTGACACCAAAACGTAATGCTACTTATTTCATAATTTAGCAGTTCCATTGAGCTTTTTGCTTCTTCTCATGTTAGCATGAAGTCCTGTTACTGCTTAATCTATTAATATATGCTCTTCCATTGCAGTGGGTTACAGTTAAGAGAGGCGCTTCAGCTGCAGTTAGATGTTCAGAGGCGTCTTCATGAGCAGTTAGAGGTAAACCTATCAATGCCGTTATTCTCTTCACTTGTGACTTTAATTTTCTGCTCCAGAGCAACTTTCGGTATCATTCAAATAAGTATCTTCTCTCATTTTCAAAATTGAATTTGCGGGCTCAGATTCAGAGAAAATTGCAGTTGAGAATTGAGGAACAGGGGAGGCAGCTGAAGATGATGTTTGATCAACAGCAAATAACAAGTGATAGCCTCTTGAATACTCAGAATATGAGTAGCACAGCCAATGATAATACCGATACATCAAATAATCATAAAGATGTTGAATTATCAACTTCTGAAGGGTCTGGGAATTCTTTCTTCCCTTCCAAGATAAGTTAGCTCTCTATGGACAAGGAGTTCCAGTTTTCCGACAAAGCTTGCTCATGGTAAGCAGCAGAACAGACAATCCATACAACGTGATTTTGTTATGGGAAAGATTAGTACAAGAGATCGGTGTGCTTCCAAACTATACCCTTTTGAAAGGTTCGTTAGACCTCGTCAATTGATGTTTTCGGAGTTTTCCTATAAATTTTTACAAACACTTGCAAGGCATGAAGAGAAGTTTGATCAGTTGTGTGGGGAGGCGAGGGTCTCGGGTTTCAACAAATTAGGGCTTAATTCCAAATTTCAAACAGAAATTAAACACCAATACATGATCCTAGCAGTATTCTGTTTTCTGGATATTTGAGTCGCTGATGGAATTCTTGTGTTCTCAGAAAGTAGTGAGATGCTCGATTCTTTCTAATCTATTTCCAATGCACGTGAGCTTCCTGCGACATCAGCAAAACTGGTTTTAAATATGGGAAAAAGGTTCTTGAAAATGAGGGAGAATGACATGTAAGGACTATAGAATTAGAAAGAAATTAATAATTTTTTTAATGGAAACTGAATGCCATTAAAAAACTAGGAGGACAAATTCAAAATCAACGAGGACAAGCCAAAAAAAAAAACAGAGACACCAAAAATCATACACTCTTTCATCATCTTCCAACACTATGTTAGGAGATGGATGATGATAAAAAGAGCAAAACTATAAAAACAAAATTACATCAGGTTAAAGTTTACGTAACAAATGTGCCAAATGATTAATTGTTGATTCATAAACATAATTTACTATGTTTTTTTCAAATCCTCCAGAGCTTGAAGTTCAACAAAATAGTGCATTTTATAACAATCTATTCTTTGGCCTGCAACAACTGATCCTGCTTTTTCGAAGACGTTGAAGCAGTGCAAAGCTATTGTCTAAGATGAAGATAATTATTAAAATAAAGGGATTCGTATGTAGCTGACTGTCCCACCATGTTCTCAATCGTCAATTTATAGAAATACCTCAGAAGAGGATAGCATGTCTCAGCACATATAAATTGACGAGCATCATTACAGAGAAGATATGAACTATCTACAAGGACCAGCTAGTTAAGTAGACATGAGGCATGTATTATTCTTCCTAAACTCAGAAGGTTATTGAATTTAAGAAAGTTTTCGTGGACTTTGGCTTTGATCAAAATAAGCATGGCTTTGAAAAGAATAAGATGGACCAAGGATATAGATGACCAATTTGTGATGCTCTAGTAATAGAATTGTTAACCGTGAACAGTTTGGTGGCAGTCGTGAGCAAATTGATGAGTCCCAATGAATTGCAGTAGACAAAATAAACGGATTTCATCACAGAGACTATACTATTCTCTCCATACATCCTGTGATTTGGGCACATATATGATCATTTAGCCGGTAATTCAGACAGAAGAAGCTCAATACAAGCACAACTTATTTAGATTGAACTTAAAATACCTTGAACATATTAAAAAAGTCTATATAGTCAAATCCTTCTCTGATTCTCGAGCTTTTGTATTTATTCAAATTACTCAAAGTACCAAAATTGCTAAATATTATTTTATTTTATTTTTTATGCTTTAGCAATTTCAACTTTTATTTTAAAAATTAATATTCTTAATTTTTATTTTATTTTTATATTATTTTATAAATAATAATAAAGTGAATTTGGATACTCTGTCAAAGCCCATTCTGGTTAGGGGATTTCTTTTGGTAGCCCCAAATAATCCCATAATAATAATAAAAATATTCTAAACTTCCAAATTTAATTTTAAAATTTTTTAAATTTATTCGAATTGGTTGAACTTGATTCAAATTACCATCTCTATTGATATTTAAAGTTCTCTCCAGCTAGACCTCAGTCTTGTTTACATTTATTAATTTGCACATGATTAATGGATACCTATGTTTCACAATGGCAAAGCCACAATACCGATTTAAAGGGGCAATTTTCTTTGTACAAAGTTAGTAAATTTAAAAGTAATGTAATAATTAAAAAATGACTTTGTTTATTTATTATATTGCTGGACTTTAAGTTAAAAAGTTGAAAATTTTGAATTTTAAGTCATAGTGGCGGAGCCATGACCCTATTTTAAACAATTGGATCATTGATTTGTTTCTTAATGTGAGAATTATTCCATCTGCACCACAACACCTGGCTTGGGTATTTTTCATCTTCTTCATATTATTTTGTAAGCTTATTGTTTTGGTGCTTTGAAGATTGTTTACACTTATTTATATATTTGATTGAGATTCTCTTATATTCTATGTCGATCATAGTCAAATTGTTTTGTTTTTCATTGTCATGGATGACCCATGATTTTTGCCATTGCATTGAGAGGTTATTTGTTTGTAATTTCTAGCGTGTCTTGTTGATTTGTGATATTTATTCTTTTATCATGTATTTATTTATTTACTTCTATAAAAATAAGGCAAAAGTATAAGAATTTAAAAAGATGGCTCGAGAGCTTTGCTTCCATTAAAAACAGACTATTTACTTTGATATGATATGATATATATTGGAGTGGAATAAAAAGAATATTTTAATTAAATCTATTGTTTTAACTTATAAATTTATTACTTTTTTTTTTTTTTAAATAGCATTGTTACCTTTTTTTGGCATGGGCGTTATCAATGACTTAGCTAAAGACTCGTTTACTTTCATTGTCGCAAAGCAAAACACTCTTTTAATTTGAACATGTAATTTTATTTAAACATTAAAAAAATTAAGTGAGTGATATAAAATAGAGTAAATAAGCAAATTATCTTATGAACTCTAAGTCTAACAACATCATAAACTCTGAACTTATTTATTATATAAATTATTTTTCAAATTTTAAAGACAGTGTAATTCAATTTTTTCCATTAGCCAAAATTAAATTTTATCATTTTATGTAATTTTTGGATATTTCATTATAACTTTTTTTTGGGTATATTTTTAAATTTCTAAGGTTATTTATTTTTATTTTATAATAAACTAAAAATAAAAATTAATTTTTATTAAACGTAAGGATATTGTATCATTTTTAAAAATTTTAAAAACTAATTTATACAATAAATAAATTTGGATCTATGATGCACTTAAAGTTAAATCATAATTTGCTCATTTGCCACGAAAAAATCCAGATAAGAATAGATCCGCTGGAAAACGTTGGGCTTTACAAGACTGGGTTGGACCCATAAAAGGCAAGCCCTAATGCCATGCGTGCTGGAATTCGTCATTGCTGAAGATAGGTGCAGCGGAGAGGAAGACACGAGGACGAGATGGATGATTTCAAAAAGAGAAAGCTAGAAGAGGCCGGTAACGGCGATGCTTCTTCAAAGGAAGAGCTCCGCTTTCTCCTTGATCCTCTGGCCAAACCCCAGCTCGTTGATCTTCTTGCTAAACTGTATGTTTCGTACCTACCAAGTTCTGTATCTATTATCTTTGACTAACTGAAACCCTGTCCCAGGGATTCAGTTCTCTAATATCTTCTTCTTCTTTGTTTAAGTCAACTGACTTTGTAATCGTAGGCATCTTATTAGATTTTATTGAGCTTGAACCCTTTTTCGGAGGAGACCTGTTAGATTGCTTTTTAGGATTGCCGCGCGCGCCCACTCTTAAACAAGCCCGCTTCACCCCGGACACTCGCCCACGCACAAAAATAATTGCGCCGACCGTGTACTTTCTGAATTAGCATCATTACTGATTCGCTGTTGACACCGACTCTCGTATCTTATTGAAGTTTCACAACATTTCACGTGAATTATGTTAAGCACTAAACCGGCTTCTTGCCGTAAGCCTTAGTTGTTGCTAGTCCAGCCACCTCGACTCACAAAATAGCGGGAATGAAAGGCCTTGTTTCCCAGATGATCTAACTGATTCCAGGCGTTGTTGATCCTTCATCTGAGAACATTATTTTATTTTTTTGATGGAGTAAGAACATCGCTTTATTTTGACGTTGTTAGATATTGTATTTGTGTAACAACAGGTAAATGTAAGCTACCAATGTATAAGATAGTGCAACCAAATATTACAGGGTACTGAGATTAGTTTCATTTAATGTTCTGAGGCTGCCGTGATTGCATCTATGGCTTTATATATTTGGATGCACATGATATGCACTCGTGATCCTAGTGCCCTTGTCTCTGCCTATATGTGATCTCTGAATTACTAGTGCGCGGTGCATGCACTCTGCATGGCTGCTTGTGTATTCATTGAAAATGGGCCATAAAAGTATTGCTCCCAATTGTGTGCTGTGTGATTGACCGTGTGCACGTGTGTTTGTTTGCATGTTGAGGCATAAAGAGGGTCCCAATATCCTTCAATTGCAGAAGAAATAAAAAGTATTGCAAGTGCAGATCCTGTCCATCGAAAGCTTTTTGTTCGTGGCTTGGCTTGGAATACCACTTCAGAAACCTTGTGTGCTGTGAGTGCATTGCTGATTGTTGATTGTGTTTAGTGTACCATGCTTGTGTTTGTCTCACGTCTTAAGGAACAAAACCAAGATGATTTAATCATGGGATGCCATATCCTTTCTATTTTCATTTTTGTACCTTCTGTTGAGCTTCAACAGTCTCTCGGTTTTAAAAATAGAAGTCTTCCTTCTTTTATAGATTACATATTAGATTTATATTTTCTTCCAGGCATTTCAAGAACATGGAGAAATTGAGGAAGGGGCTGTTATCTATGATAAAGCAACAGGAAAATCACGTGGTTATGGTTTCATCACTTACAAACATATGGAATCAACTCATCATGCATTAGGAGCACCAAGCAAGTTAATTGATGTAAGCTTAAGCCCATTTTATTGCTCTGAATTGAGGTCTTGTATTATGAGTTAGTGCATGAATCTACATTTTTATAGGGAAAATATCATCTTTACATATTCTTCCTGCTTGAGCTTATGAATCCCTTGCCTTCCTAAAACGAAACATTTGTTTTTTAAAACAAATCTAGTCATGCCACCTGAAAGTAGGACTTTGTATCAAGAAGTCTTTTGGTTTACTTTCAGGAGTCAAATAATGGATAACCCACCTGTGGCTCACCCATTTTCTAATTATTTTCAAAGGATCACTAAGCCTTACCTTCTGTTTTGTTTGTCAGACGTCTGAGTTTAAAAACCCACGTGTATCCACCAATTCTGTTTCCCCCAATTTAGCAGATATGTGTAGTGGAACATGTGGACAAAATGACACTTTGTGAATGAAAGGAGAACAAAGTGGATAGCTTTCAAATGAAAAGCGCTGGTGGTTTATCCTTAAGCTAATTCCTCTAACACATTGTTTAGATGCCATTGTCTTCTTTTCGTCTAAAAATTACTTTCTAGTCTGTCATCTTCTTTGACACATTCGTCAGTTGATTTTAGGTCTTTCTGACTTTCAGGGAAGATTGGCTGTCTGTAATCTAGCTTGTGAGGGCCTAAGCGGGGCAAGTAATGCCCCTGATCTTTCCCTGAGGAAGCTGTATATTGGGAGCTTATCACCAGAAGTCAGTAGTGAAACGTTGCTCAACTTTTTTGGGAGGCATGGTGAAATAGAGGAAGGCTCAGTTGCATATGACAAGGATACAAATGAATCTCGGTAAGAGTGGATGCATGCTTTTCTTTTCCTAATATGATATTTTAGTGTCTCTGATTTCTTGGTAGCTGTTTAAATACCTGATTTCCCCCTCTTCAACCTGCAAATCTTACCTTGATTTGTAGTGGTTTTGGCTTTGTTACATACAAGACTGCAGAAGCTGCAAAGAGGGCCATTGATGATCCAGTAAAGACTCTTGGGGTACGCAAACACTTAAATTTTTATTTTAATTGTGGTTTGAGCATTTGGACCTCATTGCTGCTAAGCTAAAAAGATGAATGGCTTGGGGTTGCAGCAAGAAAGCTAGAAGGGTCATTGCATTAGATGATCAAGAAAGGTGAAAGGGAATTACTTGCCAACACGCTTTTAATTAACTAAATCTTGATGCATCTCTCAATTTCACTTACAGAACAGAATTGTTGGAATTTTATACTCTATTTTTATCAAGTATACTGGGAAAGATGTGATTCTTCTGTTAATTTTTGGGGGAAATTTTTTCTCTGTTAAATTTATCAAATGGCTCCGGCGTAAAGTTTCCATTAATTGGGAGAAGATGTTTTGGGCTGTAAATAATCAAAGCAGTTGTGGTATAGTTTGATGGATGCTTTGGAGCCTCTGATCACAATAACTGTTACTTGCTTAGTTGAACTGTGAATTGGTAGCTCCCAGGCTATAAGCCTATAACTGTAGTAATCGAAGTTCTTAGCATATATTTGCTTCAAGAGTTGTGCTGTATAGACATTGAAGCATTCTTTGGTTGCAGGGGAGGAATATAATTGTAAAATATGCGGATTCCCACAAGGGTAAAACAGGTCAGCAGTCCTTGGTTCCAATGACAGCCTTGCCTATGGCTCCTGGTTATGTGCAGATGCAGCATGTCAAAACACATATTAGCAGTCCTCAAGTTGGCTACAATTACCCGCAGACCGTAGCATCATACACGGCACCTTATCCAAGCCCCCCCACCGCACCTGCTCCTTATCCTGCACAAGGGCAAGTTTCTTATCCTCCTGTTTCTGGGAAGTCAACCCCGCCTGTGGGAATGAACAACTACCCATATTACTATCCTAAGCAATAACTGGATTCAACTAAACACGGTCATCTCCTTGCCTCCTTCCCCAGTGGCACCAATCAGATCATTACTTTTTATGTTATGCTCTGTTATCTCTATCCCTAAAAGTCTATAATTTTTAAACCCGGGCATTTGGATATTGGCAAGAGTGACAATGGATGGTGGAGGTAAATTTCATGCGCAAACCGAAGTCAACCGGCGGTGTTCTGTATACTTTTTTTTTTTTGAACTTGTAATGGCACGTGTGATGATAAGTTAGATTGCTAGAAATTTTTTTCCTGAATTTCTTATATGGAAATTGTTCTCGTCGGCCTGCTGCTTGATCCATTTATACTAGGGGCTTAGCCTTTTAGGGCTGTTTTGTAGTTTAAGTTCTCGTTTTCGCCTCGGAGACTGCATAATACTAGTGTACAAGGAATGGTTACGGGAAAGCTAGAAGATTGGTGTTTCGTGGATCAGAAATTAAGATATTGATAAGCACTAAGCAAAATAAGTAATTTATTATGACGGTGGGGGAGAAATTTTTTTGGTAACCAGCTATTTGCTTGACAAACGGTACTAAGATTTATATTTAGCTGCAACAGTGATTCTAATTGCTACGGTAAGGCCACGTCGTAATCTTTATAGCAACATATTGGCCCACCACCACCCATCTGTAGTGGCTCTGGGACCCGAGACGAGGCGGCTACACTTCCCATTGGAATTTTGAATATTTTCAAATTTAGAGCCGATTGTTTTCCAATTATTAGATGGTGATTAATCATTCGAATCTGTCCAATGCCATTATTACAAATAGCACTGTTGCTATTAAGCCCTAGCTCAACTGTGTTGAATTAAAAGACCGTATCTGATGTCACTGCATTCTAAATCCAAAATTTTCAATTCATGCTCTGATATTCACCAACTTAAAAAGAAAAAAAAAATCCAAAAAAACTTTTAAAGATGAACATGTGAATAATGCTTAAAGTATATCCACTCCCTTAAAAAATAAAATAAAATAGTTGAATTATACTCCCTAATAAATCAGCCAATTGTTTTTAAATAGATATTGTTTTTTAATATTTGCTTTAATTTACTCACATTGTTAAAAAATATAAAATATTTTTAATCGAATCTTATCAACAATAAAATAATTAATTATTTTTAAATTAAAATTATTTTTTTATATTTATCTCTATTTAATAAGATATTTTACTTTAAAGTAAATATAAAATAATTCATTTATCATAAACACTCTTAAAAAAAATACCATGATTATACCTTAAAATATTTTTTATTTTTTAAAAGAGGAAGTACAAAAATATTTCCTTAAAAAGTAAAAATTGAAGGGTTAAGTGATTTATTTATTAAAAATATTTTTAAAAAATTTATTAATTACCTTTTTAAAGATTAAAAATATTTTGTATTTTTTAATATATTTATTTGGAGAAAATAAATTATGTTTTTAATGGAGGGAGTATTCTCTGCTCGTTGGTTCCAATATAAAATAATAAATCATTCTTAACTATTTTACTAAAATTAAAAAATGTGTGAAAAATTTTCTAATTTACTATTATTAAATATATGATCTTTCAAAGAATGTTGCAATTAAGGAGGGCTTAAGCGTATCTTTATTATGCGATTTCAAATATGAAAGTTGTGACCAATAATATTTTTCTCCTGTTTTATTTTGTCTCTGTCTTCGCCGTTATGGAGCCGGAGACAAAGCGCAATCTCGTTTTTTTTTTTTGGGCCAATAATTTGGAATTTCATCTCACAAGATTTGTAAAATACTTTCTTTTGATTAATGCATAAATTTATGTATTAGTTACTCCCTCTATTTAAAATTATAAAATATTTTTTTGAAAGATTAAATAATAAAAAATGTAAGTCATTTTTAGTTTTTGAAGTGTAATTATTTTTTTTAAAAGTATCCTTATTGATAATGAATTTATATTTATTATAGGGTGTTTAATAAAAATAAATATAAAAAAATAAAATTAATTTAAAAGTAAGGAGTGACATTCGATTAAAAATATTTTATATTTTTGAAACAGAGAAAATATTTCTTTTCCTATCATCGATCGCCCTTCACTCTTCTGCAATTTTTACCGAATCGCAAATATCATTATGAGTATAGAAAGGATTACTGTTTTATAAATGTTTATTAACAAAATTTGATTAAATTGATAAGAATGTAACTCATATTTTCTGAGTCTTGAACATGACTGGATTGTAACCAGCTCGTGATATTTGACTCCTAAATTTTTCATATAAAAAATATATGGGTCTGATTTATTTTTGGCTGTCTATCTCCTAATTTTTTTTGGATATACGACATACATATAAAAATAAAATTCAAAATGAACATATATGTAAAAAAGTGAAGATGGCACTTATTGAGAAAAATGGTAGAAAATTATTTGAAATGATTTGGACATATATAAAAAAGATTACGAGAGTCACCAATGAGAAGAGTGAAACATATAACTTTGAACGCTATTAAGAGGAATTGAGAAAGACCTAAAAAAATATTTTTAAAAGTTGTTGAACGTAATGTTTTAATTAATAATATTTTAAAAATTTAATAAATAATAAAATATAATAATATATATCTTGTAACCTATATAATCGATTTTATTTGATGGGATAAAAATTTTTTGTTGTTGCTGCTGTTGTTGTTGTATCTCCAACGGAATGGTTGTAATTTGTGTACCTAAAATTCTTCGTTGCGGCATATTAATGACTCACGCAACGCTATCACTTTTTGTTTTTTATTTAATTGTAAGTTGCTGTAGGACCGTAGCCTTTGCACATTAAAAAATAAAAATAAAATCTTTATACATTCTGATCGCCATTTTCTATCTTCGGCTCTGACTAGTTCCTCCTCCGTCTTCTTCCTTGCTCTCTGTGGCTACTCCTCTCAGACCTAGTCCGGCTTGCACTAATCAAATCTCAATCTTCAGCCTTCTATTTCTATTTTAGCACATCAGCTTCTGATCTGAGTCTTCAGAATTTCTAACTCGGATCAAATTTTTGACCAGTTTTTAGTGTCTGTTTTGCCTTGCTTCAAGCCATTCACAGAAAAGTCTATACTTCCTTTTGGGTTCAAGCAGTTTCTGGATTTGTCTTATCAGGGTTAATAAAATGGGTCGTGTTGGAGATGCAGAAAGCACATAGAAGATACCAGGTCAGCCTCATTTCTCCTAGTGTCTCTTGCTTCTTGCTCTTATATGATGCGAAGTCTTCATTTCATGGAAAAAATTTTGTATTCCTGAAAATTCTTGTTGTCTCTTTGGTTTCTGAGAATAAGCTAGAATACTGATCAAAATTATTAATCTTTAATCAAAATTGTTAAAAGGATAAAAAGTTATAAATGCTTGCTCAGATTGGACTTGGATTAGGTGGCAATCACGTTTTCGGATATCTAGACCAAAGAGAATCTGGAATTGTTAATTTCCCATGATTCTGTAATCTGTACTGTTCATTTGTTTCTTTTGAGCCCTGATATTGAATATTAGTAGTTTGGGTTATTCCATATGGTCGCGTAGATGAAGTGGGCATGATTTGCTCTGTTTATCGATCAGATTCAGTTCGCTAGACGAAGTTTATTGCTGAGAAGAATGATTCTAAATGAGGCGTGTTTCTTTCTTCATTCCCCTCTTAGGTTCTTGCTAGATGCTTTTTGTAATGTTGCAAAATGAAGATTCTAGGCTAGGAACAGTGGATGCAACCCAAATCTTGTGAATGTTGACTGTTAACCAGAGATTCACCTCTGCACTATTTTAATAGTTTTGCTTGATAGTATTTTGGTTGTCATATTGTTGCTATCACTTCTGTCCTTTCTTCTGTAAAATTCAACCGAAGTATTAGATTGATCTTCACTTGGTGCTATAAGTGTGATTGTTTCATCTTTGCAGATATCTGCCTGAGATATTTAGTTGATCTCATCAAAGTTATTTTTGACTATGGGTAGAGGCAGGGGAAAGGGGAAAAAGCAGAGGGTTACTTCTAAGCAGGAGGAAACTGGAAGTGGTGAAGAGGAAAGAATTCCTGCCTACAGAAGAAGAGGAAGGCCACAGAAGCCACTGAAGGATGAAACTGAAGACGTAGACACGACTGAAAAGATTGGAGAAAATGGTGAAATCTTGAATGGTAATGTTTCCAGCAATGAGATGAAAACTCAGCTTGCACCAGAAAATAAGAAAAAGAGGAAGAGGTCTGTACAGGTTAAAGAAAAAATAGATACCACAAAAGAAGAGAATGGCATCAGAACCAAGTCAAGCTCTGATGACCCAACAAAGATTGTTGGGTTCCGACAAAATGGAAGCAGGCGGAAAAACAAGCCTCGTCGAGCTGCTGAAGCCGGAGTAGATTGCAAGTGAGGTTTTTGGCCTCCATGAATTGCTGGAGATTTCTTATTATGGGAATTGGATTCAAGTAATCCTACAAGATGTCGTATAGTTGTTTATGGCTGTTTGTTTTATCTGTTGTGACTTTTGTACGCTATTGCTTTAAAATTGTTGATTTTCTGAGTTTTCCAAGCTTCATATTGCCTATCATAGTACTAGTCTCTACATTTTGCATCCCTACAGAAACTCTGCAGAGTCTACAGAATTCGTTTGATCATGAAGTAGTTTAATCATCTTAGGCTTTTCCTTTAAGAATTTCTGTTGATACATCTACTTGAGATTTCATATCAGCAATGTCCATTATTGCTTACCTTCCTCAAATCTGTGCATATCAGTAAAAATCTGAAGTGAGAATATTCAATGGAATCCTGCAGGTTGATTGTGAATATTGGAACTGCTGCTGTGTTCCCAATGATCTAAGTAACTCGTATTATCGAGTGAGTATCCCTTTGCACATTGAGATGCATTTTAATTGGAACGCTAATTGTTGATGAGCCGAAGTTTGAGAGAGAACAAGAAATCTATACGGCCACAACATATGATCTTGGGTCACTGATGGAGGCAGTGAGTATATTCTAATGCCTGAAATTAGGAACTCTTGTTGCCAGCACGTTACAATCTTCCCAAGAATGGATATTATGAACAAATTCTCAAAGTGTTGGTAACGCAAGTTTCAAGCATGTGATTTTCCCTTTATTCACGACAGAAGATTCGTTCGGTTCCAGCACTTTACCCTCACGATCTTACTCGCAACCCTTGGAGGGTTTATGTGATTTGTCGGCCCATATTCTTGAGTTTGACCCAAAAGGTAGTCCAAAGTTGAAGCCCAATGTATTAACCTTGTCGGCATTATTTTTAATATTTTTCTTGATAAATTCAATTTCAGTGCCCAATAAAATAAATATAATAATAAAAGATAGCTATGCCGATGGGTTTATTGCCAGGGGACTGGAGGCTGTACTAGTAGTTGTTGATGCCAATGTTCCCCGTGAAAAAGCAAGTAATGAGCGAGTGCTGTGTTTTGTAACAACTCAATTTGATCGGCTTTCAGTTTTGATTTTGAGAAAATAACAACCAAGAATTTCAAAAGTAAATTAATATCAATCAAGAATTGATTGACTTTAGAATTACATTATAGCTTCTTGATCTTGGTTGATATTAATTTATAAGATTAAAAAATTAAACTATCTCCCAAATTATAAAATAAAAAAAGATAAAGGTTTTTTTTTTGCTTTTGGAGTATTTCTTGAGGAGAATCTAATATCTTAACGTTTTTGTTGAAATAATTTTATTTCTAAAGTTATTAAAACAAAATATTTTTTACCTTTTTTATCAAATGTTCTAGCAGTCAACATTAAAATTTTGACAAAATGGCAAAAATGCTCGTTTTTAATAATTTTAAGAGCAAAATTGCTATAACAAAAATGATAGGGTGTTGGATGCTTCTCAAACATACTTTAAAGATAAAAATACACCTTAATCCAATAAAATAAAAAAAGCCTACTATCGTTGATGACAAGGTCACAAGAACCCCTCCTTTCAATGGGGTCATTGATGGCAGGTCACCAAAGCATTGGTGCTAACTACATTTTTATTCAAACAATAATTGATTTAGGTGGCCAAATAAGGATTCAATCTCATAAACCCTGGCCAGCTTGGTAGCTACCAAATCCTTTAATTGTATATAACAAAAACAAATGTATAAGTAGTAAACCAATCTTCTAACTTCTTTCATATTATAACATAACGGTGTGTTATTAATTTATGAATAAAACTTATTATTTTACAAATGTTACTTGTTAATTTAACATAAATAATTACAAATTTAAAATTTTAAAACTTTATACATTTTACTTGTTAAAAATCTGAATGTATTATTGTTAATCACGAATAGGTTATTATCAAAACCTGAACAGATATTTGTTAATGAAAGACTAACAAGTACATTTAAACCCATCATATCAACTTTTTTAATTTATTAAAATCAGAATAATTTGTTAATTTTGAATGAATTATTATGAAAACTTAAATGTTTGCTTGTTGCTGAATGACTAACACATACAATTAAGCCTGTCTTATCCATTTTTTTAACTTATTAAAATTTGAATGGACTTTTGTTAATTTAGAATAAATTATTGTTAAAACCCAAATAGATAGTTGTAATTGATGATTAAAAGCGCATGTCTAATAAACTATTACTTTTCTAGCTTGTTAAATTCTCAATGGATTGTTGTTAATTTAAAATAAATTATTATTAAAACCTGATGGACATTTGTTAATGAAAGACTAACACATATAATTATGCTCATCCTAGCTACTCTTCTAGCTTGTTAAAGCCTTGAATGGATTATAGTTAATTTAGAATGAGTTATTATCAAAACTCGAATATATACTTGTAATTGATGATTAAAGTTATAGGTCTAATGAAACAAGTGTATGAGTAACAAATAATTCTAAATCAACAATAGTCTATTTTGGCTTTAACAAGTTAGAAAAGCATATAGGATAAGCATAATTGTACATGTTAATCTTTTATTAGCAAGCATCCATTCAAATTTTAACAACAATTCATTTTAAATTAATAACGGTCCATTTGATAAGAACAATTGTATGTGATAGTAAAGCAGATTGGATGAGAATAATTGTATATGATAGTCTTTTATCAACAAATTTATATTCATGTTTTGACAACAACTTATTATAAATTACAATAGTCCATTCAGGCCTTTAGCAAGCTACAAAAGCATATAAATAAGCATAGTTGTATGTGTTAGTCTTTCATCAACTAGTATCTATTCAGGTTTTAAAAATAACTCATTCTAAATTAACAACAGTATATTCGAGGGTTTAACAAGCTAGAAAAGCGATAGTCTATTAGATCTGTGCTTTTAATAATCAACTACAAGTACCTATTCGAATCTTGACAATAATTCATTTTAAATTAACAATAGTCCATTTAAACTTTAGCAAGCTAGAAAAACAAATAAAATGGAATTGATTGTATGTATTAGTCCTTCACCAACAAATGTACATTTAGGTTTTTATGATAATTCATTCAAAATTAACAACAACATATTCTGTTTTTAACAAGTTAAAAAAGCAGATAAGGCGGGCTTAATTTTATGTGTTAATCCTTCGTTAACAAATATCCGTTCGAGTTTTGACAACGATCTATTTGTGATTAATAATAACACATTTGACTTTTAATAAGTAAAATACATAGAGTTTTAAAGCTCGCAATTTATAATTATCCATGTCAGATTAACAAGTAATATTTATAAAAAACAAGTTCTGTTCAAAAATTAACAATACACTATCATGTTATAACATAAGAGTAGTTAGAAGCTTGTTTATTACTTGTATTTTTTTTTCTATGTCTAATTAAAGGGCTCGGTGGCCTACTTTTTACGTGGCCATGGTTCATGGAATTAAACTCTTCACTGGCCATCTAAGCTAATTATTTTTTAAATCAAAATGTCATCAGTGCCAGAGCTCAGGTGATTAGCCATCGACAAGGGGCTCTAGCGACCTTACTACAAGTTGAGGTCCAACAGTTGGCGTCGGTGACAATGGGGGTTTCTTTTCTTTTCTTTTTTCTTTTTAATTTGAGGGGCAGATTGATCTTTTGACCTTATAAATTAATATCAGTCAGGGATTAAAGAATTTCATTGCATTTTTGAAGTGAATTGATTCATGACTGCTATTAATTTACTACTAAGGTCCTTGATTGCTATTTTTCCTTTGATTTATTTGTGCACTCATAAATGAAACAACAAAGAATATCTTTCTTGAGATATTAATAACAATAAATATTTTTTAATTAAATTATTACATATATAAAAATTGAATTGAAATTGATGACAAGAGTTGTTATCTGTGTGTATGACATTCTTATGCCATGCCGGTTTAAGTGAGAGAGAGGGTGGAGTCATGGAGAAATTTTATGTATTTTCTCCTCTTCTCCTTAGTCTACAATTTCATTTTATAAGTATTATGTTAATAGCAATGAATTTTAATTTAAAAAAAATATACTTAACCTTTTATATTTAATTTATTTATTTTTATTCAAGTCAAAATATATAATTTTTTTATAAATGATTTATTTTATAATAATTTTGTATTGATTCAATTAACACAGTAAGATCTCATGATATTGAAGTGGATGTTATTCTTTTCTAGAAATGATCCAAACAAACAAGGCCGAGGAAGATCGCGATAGTTGAATTGGAATCAGCGAGTATACGAGGAGGGAAGAAGGGACGCAGGGGGCAGAGACCGAACTCTCAAATAGAGGAAGGAAAGTAACGAACACTCTATGGCCATTTGTCAATTGTCATAGTCTCTCTCTCTCTCTCTCTCTCTCTCTCTCTCTCTGTGGTTCCTCATCCATTATTTTTGGTTACAGAGGGGGTTATGATGACCTCAGCGTCAGCTCCCTGCTTTTCCCTACCATTTCCCCACGTAACCCACTGCCCCCCATTCTATGCTCAACCTCTCTCCCCCCCTTTCCGACCCTCAAATGTGTTCATCCTCCGCCGACTGCCTTCACGGCTTGAAATCTGGCCACAAAATCTACTTTGAGGATGTGACGATGGGAGCTCCGCCCAAATCCACTGCTGGCGGGGCCTCCTCTTCCTCTGGGACGGGCACGAAGAAGGGGAGGAGCGGTACTCTTCAAGGAGCTCGGCCTCCAAGGTGTCAGGTCGAGTGCTGTAGCGTAGATCTGAGTGATGCCAAGCCTTACTATTCCAGGCATAAAGTCTGTATTTTTCACTCTAAATCCCCTAAAGTCATTGTCGCTGGTCTGGAACAGAGGTTTTGCCAGCAGTGCAGCAGGTTCTGTGCCTTACCCTTCCTTCGATATTTTAATATTCGCCCATTCTTCTTACCATGTCATTGGCTGTTTTCCAAGTTCTTGGTTATTAAAATGGAAACGACGCCACTCGAGGCTTTTTCGGTGTATGGCTCAGTGATATAAATGCTATAATCTGGGGGAGTGGCTCATGTTTCCGACTTGTGTGCATTAGTTGTATACGTTTTATGTTGTATTTTCTGAGTTTTCTGGTTATCTGTTTAGTCGTATATGCCATATTAAGCATATCCAGATTATTGTTCTAAGAGTTCTTTTTTTGTAGGTACATAGATAAGTGTTTTTCTGTCATTTTTATTGTCCCTATTATCGATTATTCTGTATGCAGTAACATGCATTGGTTAAAACGTTCTTTCCCGCAAGGCCATGGAAAAGTCATGTAATGCCTTCTCGAGGCTAGTCCGCAGCAAAACCAGGGTTTTATCAAAGGAAATCACTCCCTTATTTGCAAGTTGAGACCACTGATCATTATAAAATAACGGTGAACAAATAGAACTGAATCTGTCTGGCTGTGCGCGTTCTGTTTGAGCAATTATATTTGATTCCCGTAATTAAGCCTAAAAACATTCCATTCTAGTTATGGCAACCTGGAAATTTTTGTGTAATTCGAATGTTTTTGGAGTCTATCAGTTTTAACATGTTGATGCGTGGTCCTTCAGTTCGGATGCCATTGCTGGAGTTTGGATCCATTTGCGTTGAAACAGTGGATTCCATGCCATTTCTTGAGTAAGGGGGCTTTGTCAAGTCTTTATTATAACTAACTTAATTTGGAGCTTGACATGTTCGATTTGTACTGACTTTATTACTTGGATTTGTTTTATTATGTTCTATTTGCTATTTGGACTCCAAAATGACAGTTTCAAGTTTAATAATCACTTTGCCTTGTGATTTAGTAACTGTCTCTGTCAACATGTTTTAAATCCCATGTTCTCTTACGTAAAGTTTTATTCATCTCAGAAAGCTAATATCTTGCTTACAGCCTTGTCCAGATTTCATCAGCTTACTGAATTTGATCAAGAAAAACGAAGTTGCCGCAGGCGACTTGCAGGCCATAATGAACGTCGGCGAAAGCCCCAACCCAGCTCCTTGTTGATCTCTCCCTATGCCAGATTTTCTTCAGCTGTATTTGGTTAGGCATTAATATGTTAATTAACATATAAAATAAGATTTATAAGAAGCCATCAATAATTTCAACTTTTGCTTATCCTGGTTAGAGAGCAAATCTAGATATTTGGCACTTGCTTTGACAGAGAACCGGGGCAGAGTTGGTGGCTTTCTGATGGAATTTGCTGCATACCGTAAGCCAACTCTGGCATCAACATCAACAGAGCAAGTTTCAGGGAATCAAAGCTCAACAACTCCATGGCAAGGCAACTTGCAGCTTCCTGAACTCTTCTTGCGAGGTTCGATGGGCAGCATAAACAGCTTTGGTCCCAGCCATCTAGGGGAATGCTTTGCTGGGATTGCAGACACTAGCTGTGCTCTCTCTCTTCTGTCAAATCAAACATGGGGCTTCAGAAACACACTACCAGCTCTTGGGGTGAACAACTTATGTTTCGAAGGGACATCCATCACACAACTTGCTGCATCTTCTCATGGCGCTCCCATGCATCACCTTTCAAATGCCTCGGGGTCTTTCAATGGCATTGAACCTGACACTTGTTTGCATGATGATGTAGTTGTCCCTGATCTTGGTGCGGCTCCGATTTCACTGTCTAACAATAGTGAACTTCCTGGTGGGCTTGTGATGCCACAACCTGACAGGCAATATGTTGATCGACAATCCGAGGCCTACGAGTCTTCTCAGCTGATGCACTGGTCCCTTTGATTGTTTCTTTGATTTCTAGGCTTTATTTTGCAATTAAACCTCCATGAGATTACAAGATTAAGTCAAGAAAATCAGACAATCTGGCTCTGTTGCTAAAAGCCAGACTGAAATCTTGTATTTTGCTTGCATTGGTTTGCAAACTGACGGAGCATCATTTATATTTTCAGACTTGTTAGATTAGTAATTTGGAGGATGAAATCCATGAGAGTATTTTACTCCGAATTACTGACCGTCAGATAAGGGTGTTCAAAACCGATCCAAACCAATCCAAACCGACAAAAACCGAAAAACCGAACAATAATCAGGTCTGTTTCGGTTTTTATGATATAAAAACTGATTGGTTCAGTTCAAGTTCGGTTTTGAGTACTAGAAACCGAACCAAACCGAACCAAACTTGATTAAAAAAATTTTATTTATTTATTTATAAAATATATAACCATGTATCTACAAGAAGTATTTTGTTTTGAATTTTTTATAGTAATAAATAAATATTTTTAAAATACTTGAATGAAAATGCATAATATTAAGTAATTATAATAATCATGTTATGATCATCATTTAATTATTTACAACCTAAAAGCCTCAGCATTCAATTTATCTATAAGAAATATTTTGTTTTAAATTTTGTATAATAAGTTTTTCATTATTTATTAAAATATAGATACATAGATAAACATTTTCAAAGGATTTTAATGAAAATACATAATATTAAATAATTTTAATTTTAAAAACTTATATCAATTTTTATGATTAATTATTGTTATCACATTGAAATTTTATTATATTTTTATACCTCTATTCATGAAAAAAAGGAGTCAAAAAGAATGAAATTTAATTTTAGTACATAGCACCATTATGAAGATGGAGAAAAGGAAAAAAAAATTAAACAAGTGTATTAAAACTTGATCAATACCTTAACCAAACCGAAAATAAAATCGAACCAAACCGAACTTCATAAAAACCGATCAGGTCTCAATTATCAGTAAACCGAATGGTTTGGTTCGGTTTGGTTTTTGTCCAAAACCAAACCAAACCGAACCTGTGAACACCCCTACTGTCAGATATTAGATAATATCTATATTTAAATTGAATTTTATATGCATCTTTCCCAACATATAGTGGGGGTAGTAGCACTACCAGCATTACTAGTGATGAAGAGGACAGCCCGTGGCACAAATCCCTTCCAGTTGTCGGCTGCCTCAACCTCAGGTTCTTGGGATTATGTGTTTTTTTATCTTTATTTAAGTAAATAAGAAAGGAAAATTGAAATTTTAATTTAAAATTTCAATTTACAGTGAACTTTAATCCGACGTGTAAATGATTTATAGCGGTTGACTTTCAAAGGAATTGGTTCTTTTATGCTGCCAGCGTCCAAGGGGCAAATGGTACAGAAATTTATATACTGTTGTTTATTTTATTTTTGTTCCTATGGAATTGTCCCAAAATTCTTCCATTCAAGCCTGACAATTTTCGTGTTGCCAGCTTCATATTCATAGAAAGAGAAAACTTTAGTATTGCCAGCTTTTAGTTTTACTCGCAGTCAAGTACTGGACAAGATTCTTATACATGAACAAGTTCCTTATGACATGTCTCGGGAACTTCTTGGTAATTGAATAGTCAGAATTGTGAACAAATTCTATTTTATGCAAGCAAATTATTTTCCTCCATACATATTGCATGAGGAAAGTCGCACTTTCCAATCCTAGCAATTCAAATTTTGGTTGAATGGTTACAGTAACAATTTAAGGGCTTTATTCCTTACAATGGTTGAAATGAAGCTCTGCAAGTACTGGAGGCGTTCAAGTCAAAACATGGCTCTCAAAATACAAATGCCATGAGGAATACAATGTTCTTGACGTATATTCCAACCTATGGAAATCTACAATGTCCATAAAATGGTCCCATGACGTGGTGGGGTCGCAAGTGAGGCCAATTCTTCAGTGTTAGTCTTCACACATGATGGCCGTCTCGAGGCTCTGCTTTTTCATCGGTACGCACAGGAATGGCCTTAAAGACTGATCAGTCGAGACACCAGAAGCACGTTGATCCATCTCCAATGAAATTTGCATTTGCACATATTGAGACTCTCGACACAACAGGCGGAAAAAAAACCTGAACTTGTCCGCATCTTGAACTTACTGGTTTAGTGGTCATCTTCATTGGTCCCAGGGCAGTTAGCCAAAAGAGCTTCCCTTGATTCATACTGATCAATGTTAAAAAAAAAAAAAATCAAATAAAAGAACTAGAGACTGGGTTTCTAAAATTATTTGAGTTGTAACTTCATATGATTGAAGTTTCTTATATTTTTGAACAGCCACTACAAACATAAATCCTGCGTTTGCTTACTTTGCACCCACAAAAGAGGCAATACTGATGGTCATCCCTCAGTTTCATCAGAGCATCCTGTAAATCCTACATTCACATCACACCCTCGTCATCAAAATAGTTACATGAAGGGAGGTGAAATTAAGTAATTCAGAAACGATTTTAAAGAAAATAAAATGTAAATAGCAACAACATTAGTGGGAAAAATAGCAGAACAAGCAATAAGCAATAGAAAGAATCAATCTAATTCTCAAGCAAGCAACTCAAATGAGGACAGCATCAAATTCAGAATCAATCCTTTTCATTTAAATTATTCTGTTAATCAGCCCATAAATCTGCCTTGAGCCTAATCTCCAACCGTACACACACACACAATAAAAAATGGTCACGATCCTAATTCTGTTTATAAAGAATAAAGACATTAATCCATATTAGCAGAGCTAACATTAATGATTAATTCAATCAGTTTAAAAGTCAAAGTCAATTCCTATTTACTCTACTTATTCAGCCCAAAGGGAAAAAGAAACCTTTTTCTCATTTTGTTTGGGGAAAGGTGAAACTAGAATCAATTTGTAATCTCAAATTCACTCTTGGCTTAGTTACACAATATCTCTAAATAAGCCAAACTCAAGAAAATTCAAAGAGTGAACTAAGGTAGGAAAAGTTCACAGTCCTAATCCATAGTCTAGTCAAGTTCAATATTTCAATAAGAAATGTCATTCAGGTAAATGTAACATGCATTTTTCCCCAACTGCATGACTTTGAATTTAAATACACACACACACGTCTAGAAATGGATGGCCAATTTAGCGGCCTAAAGCACTTCAATTAGAATTACTGGGGCAAGCCAAGTGTCAGTATGCGTTACATCTGACAGCATAAAAGCAGTAAGTTTTCAATCATCATGTATCATTTGAGTTAGCTTTGAACCCAATCTATTTCATGCCTTGATACACAAGTCAGACGACCTTCCATGCATGTGTCGGAAAAAGATAATAGATGACATGTTGCTATGCACAAAATCTGCATATCAGTCATACTATTACTCATGTTCCAATGTAGCTTCATCTTGAAGCTCAATAAATGACACTTGTTCTCAAATAATACAGATATCAATAATCAAACTAGCTTAAAGAAGTTTCACTTGGAAAATATAGGATGAAGTAACATACCTCTTCTGTTATTTCTTCCCCATCCTCTTCGTCAACATCACCCTCCTCCTCTTCATTCTTCTCTGCTACAACTTCCCTGTTCTCTAACTGGTCAAGAGCAGCCTTTGCCTTGCTGAAATTGCTTATAACCCTCCTACTCTGCCACTGTGACTTTTGCCTAAACCCAAATTCTTCCATCAGTGCCTCTTCTTTCCTCTTTTTCCTTTCCATCTCCATCTCCTCCCTTTTCCTTTTCTCCTTGTGGGGATCATCTAATCCTATACCAGCTCTTGACCGTCGAATATCAATTCCAACAGGTTCAGCCCTGCCTGAACCCACCTTTCCAATGGCAGAGCCAGGCGTATAACCCATTTGTTTGAGCAGCTTAAATCCAATGTTTGACTGTGGAATTGGAGTTTCCACTTTCGCTAATGTTTGCTCATCCTCCTCTTGTTGCTTTTTTTGTCTCTCAAGTTTTCTGCGTTCTTGCCAGCTAAGATAATTAAACTGCTTCTTGGAAGGGTTGATCATTGGGGTTTTCTTGTCAGAGGTCTATAGCATGGAAAGGGGCTATTGTTATTATTATTTTTTTTTTAAAATATAGTGCTGGAAGTTCTCTTGACCTAGTAAAACTACGGCATGATGCTATGCTTAGATATGATCTTGTTTGTATATTTTACAGACCGCCATACAGGAAGATAAGTTTCAACTTCCACTTTTTCACTCCCATTATTTTTTCTATGTAGAATTACTCATAGCCTGGGTTAGCAAATTATCAGCTGCGAAGCATAGGCGGTGACAGCGCAAGATAAAGAAATATGTAATTTCCAAGTGAGTGAGTGACACATGGCACAGTTCATTTTCTATATTGCTTATGCTTCGTAGGTTGGCAGTTTTCTGTCCTTAACAAATCATGATTGCTGGATCCTTCAACGAAAGACCAATTTAACCAAAGAGAATAGCATATACTTCTGCATCCGATCCTATATTCCCAAACGTTATGTTACACTAAATATGTACAATTTCATATATATATATATATATATTCAACACCTAAACTTGCAGGTATTGTCAAAGAAGGCTAATACCACATTAAGATTTAAAAAAAAAAAATTCAAGGCTAAAATATAAGATAATGAGCACAACCTCAGTTGCAATAAGATCTTTTTTTTTTTTTTTTGGGTCAAAGTAATGAGATCTTAATTTAGTATTAACCTCCTTATGAGCGGGAGAATGATAACGAAAGATCTCATAGGAAGGTTAATATCAAATTAAATGTTAAAAAAAAAAAATCAGTGCTGAAATGAATTCTGAATTCGAGAACTTAAATTATGATGAAATTATATCTATTATTAACTTTTTTTACAAGTTCCTCAGTTGTCGTTCTCCCTGAAATCAACAAGGCATAAGAAATTAAAATTACTAGCATTTCATGGGCTTTTAGAAACATAATTCTGGCAGCTTAATTGCTTTGGTTATCCATAATGTTCAGATAGCGCGATGTAGCACAGCATCAAGACGGCTAAATTCTTCGGGGAATTAAATTGTAAAATCATGTTCTCCCAACACTGTTGAGAAACAGGGGAAGAAGGAGGTTATAGGAAATTTGCAACACGGATGATACAACCACTCAGTCTAGGAAGCGAAACTTAGCCAGTTAATGCATTCCCAGGTTTTACTGCATTTCTTCCCATCTCCAAAGACCAAGAAAAGATGCGTCTCCCAATGCATGTTTTCATATTTCAGTCGCTTTGAATCCTTAAATTTTCTCCAAAAACCGTGGAAAAACGAAAATACAGCTGACACATGGGCCGAAATGGAATTAAATACCTTTCTGGAAGAAGATTCAGAAGAACCCAACACTTCTGAAGGAAGAAACTGAGAGAGATCCCCCATGTAGTCTTCATCTTGCTCTTTCCCTTGAGTTCCGTTTCTGCTCTCCTTGTCACCTCCCCTCATGCCTCCGGCCTCCCAGCGAGACGGCGATTTGGATACCTTTAAAACCTCCATAGGCCCATTTACCAAATCCAGCCCATTTACAAAAGCCCATGATGTATTTTGTCGTGACAGGCCTCTAGTAGCTTGTTTCGCGCCAGAACCTAACGAATTCAGCTGAGTGGACCCCATCTTACTAGAAAGAAAATAAACAGTTAAAACGCCGCTCGCACGGAAGCTTGAATAAAATGAAAAGAAGCAGCAGCAGAATTGCAGAAACATAAAAGCTCAGAAGAGGTGATTTTTTTTTTTTCTTTTCTTTCCTTCACGTCTTTCGTTGCCACTAGACTCTTTTTCTCTGAATCTTTGTCATCTGCGCTTCGGCTTCAGAAAATCTCTGTTTGGGAACTGAGAACACAGAAGTAAAGGTAAACAGATTCCAAGTTTGGACTCCGCTTTCTATTTTTTTCGTATATTTGTTAGGCTTTATTGTAGTGTCATTAAAGTAAGAAATGCGTGAAATTAGACCATTTTCTCTTTCTTTTCTTTTCGTCGCTTTCCCAGTCTGATTTCGGGTTGCAAACGGCATTCTTTCCAGGAAAGAAACGAGTACACTCCCCAAATACGCTGATGATCGAGAAAATGGCTTGCGAGTGCCACTATATGCATCTGATTATCATTGTCTTCTCCGCAATGTTGATTTCCCAGGGTCTCGCATCCACTGATCCGGCTGACGGTAAATGCATATACTTGTTGCAAATTCATAATCTAATATATAATATCCTAATTTTCTGATTTCATGCTACGTAAGGTGGGTCCTTAAGGAAAATATCCGGCATTTTGGCTTGAAGATTTGTTATGCCTTTATGTTAGTATTCTAAAACCATGACCTGTTCAACTGAACGAAAAGGTTTCATGTCAGGAGGGTGAAAAAACAGAGGAAGAGAACTTTTATAATTTCAAGATAACTTAGAAGATGAAGGTCTTGATAAAGAACCACACAATCCATTACATAAGGCAATTGTATAAGAGTCTATGATTTTCCCCTGAACTAAATGCGGGTACCACACTTTTAGTCGCTTTCTTCGTCTTCATTAAACTGTATTTCTTGTACTCTTGGATAAACAGTCACAGCTCTCCGGGATCTATACAAGACATTGAACTATCCGCCGGTGTTGGAAAAATGGAATCTTGAAGATCCTTGTGAGGAGTCTTGGACAGGAGTTGCATGTTCAGGATCGTCAGTCGTGCACCTGTAATGCACCAACTCCACATAGACGATGTTCTTATCTTTCATGAAGTTAATTATAAACACGATCCCCTGCTTTGTCTCTTCGTGTCATGCAGCAAAATTCAAGGATTGAATCTCACAGGACATCTTGGAAGCCAGCTCCATCATCTACATAATTTGAAGATGCTGTGAGTAATTAATTATATGGTATTTCGATTCTTTATCAAGAAGATCTGCGATGTACTTACTTTAGTCTGGTTTCCCAGTGATGTCAGCTCCAATAACATAGAAGGGGAAATACCATTCATCTTACCCCCGAATGCCACCCATATGTAAGCCAAGTCGAGCTAGCTTTCTGTCTGGCCTATTGCTTTCTCACAATCGTAATTTTAGCCTCACCAGCATATGTTGGTCTGATGATTCTTGGTTGCAGAAACATGGCTTGCAACTATTTGGGCCAAAATATTCCTCACTCATTGACTATGCTGAAAAGACTACGACATTTGTGAGTTGCATGAATTTAATTTAGACTTAAAAATTCTCAATAGAGGGCCAAGTTTACAATTTATTTTCTCCCACCTCTTTTGAACATGCCTGAGTGATTGCTTCTAATATCTGTCAAACCATTACAATTATCTACTCTTACAGGAATCTAAGCCACAATTTGTTATCTGGACCCATCGGCAATGTTTTTACAGGCCTAGATAATCTCAGAGAGATGTATGTCTTCATCATCTAGTTCTTTCAATATCGAGTTTCTATTGAAATAAGAGGAATGAAGGATTAACAAACAACATTTGCAAATATCAAAACTAAAATCATAGACAAAATATACATCTAAATCTAAATAACATAACGCAGCTTATTGTCATTTCACTCGTTTTTTTTTTTCCTGGAAAAACCATGTGATCTTTAAGAGACAAGGAAAAGGGAGCTGCTTATAATGGTAAAGAATATGTTGAAATGTAAAAAAGTTTAAGCAAAAAACTGACAAAACCATTTGTAGTAAAGTTTGCCCTCATTAAGTTGTGAAAAAGAGAGGTAAATATTTTGACTCGTCTGTTCACATTTAAGAGTGACATCTCACAAAGGATAAATTCCTTTATTTAGGGACCTTTCGTATAACAATTTCACAGGAGATCTACCCAGTTCATTTGGTTCCTTGAAAAACCTTACTAGATTGTAAGTTCCCTTATTTCCCCACACTTTTTATTCTTCATTTGGTCGCAAGACTTGATAATAGCGAGCACAACTTTATGTTATTGTCAATGAGATGCTTTAATCTGTTGGCACGGGGCTTTATGTGCAGGTTCTTGCAAAATAACAACTTCACTGGATCGGTCACATATCTGGCTGACCTTCCTCTTACAGACTTGTAAGTTATCTTATCTGTAACATTTTTAGAAGTTTTGTTTACTGTTATATTATATGGCTACTTGTCTCTGTTGTCAGGAACATTCAAGGTAATCTATTCAGCGGCATTATTCCGCAGCACTTTCAGTACATACCAAATTTATGGTTAGTGACAACTTCTCAGTTGAGCATGGAGATTCTCCTCCTTGCATGCCAGCTTTCTGTGCCTATTGCTTTTGCATTTAAGTACATACATATGACGTTCAATAATCACCCATCTTTTAATCCCAAATAGGATCGGAAGTAATAAGTTCCGTGCAGACGCCAATTCTCCTCCCTGGGTTTTTCCTTTGGATAGGGCACCAGTTGAGTACAACATTAGTCGCCCGCCCACGAATCAGGCAAATGCCATCGAGAACTATTCCTCTCGCAAAAGCAAAGTAAGTGGGCACAAGAAGAAATTTATGACTGCTGGAGGAGTAGCTTTAATGGTTGGTGGGGTGGCGCTAATAGCTACAGGTGTAGCGCTGTTCATTGCAATCCGCTTACAGAGGTTCAAAAGCTTAGAAAGCAGCCATAGCTCATTGAAAGCTCATCCAACTATTGCAACCATAGGTAATATCTCGAGAAATGCAAATAGATGATGATGTAATCTTAGAGCACGCTCCTATATGATTGAATCCTCCATACCTTAACAGTAATCAGTGGCCAAGTACTATATTTTAATTATTAGCGTTTCAAGGACCAATTTCTATTTAGTGGGGATTATAATACTTTCTTTCTGATGATGATAGAAGTCTCTCCTACCACGCCAGAAGAAAGCCCACGAATCCCGCCATTTAATTCTGCATCACTTTTGGGTCCAAGGCGATTACCTCCCTTGCCCCATCACAGAACAGATGCCACGTCAAGAAGAAGTTTTTCCAAGAGATGCAGATTCTCCGGAAGGACAAAAGTTTACTCAGTGGGAGAGCTTCAGTTAGCCACAGACAGCTTCAGTGAAGACAACTTTTTGGGAGAGGGATCTTTGGGTCCTGTTTACAGAGCCGTGTTTCCAAATGGCCAAGTACGATCTTAATGTATCTTTCAAACACTACAATTTGATATTGTTGCTTTCAGTCTTCATCTCGGTCCTTCTTCTCTTTATAGACTTTGGCTTTGAAGAATATCAACATGGCGGGCCTGTCTTTCCACGAAGAGGAAAAGTTTTTGGATGTCGTTTCCACCGCTTCCCGTCTGAGGCACCCCAACATCGTTGCGCTTAATGGTTATTGTATGGAGCACGGGCAGCATCTTCTTGTTTACGATTATGTTAGAAGCTTAACTCTGGACGATGCTCTCCACATGAAGGCCTACAAGCCTTTATCGTGGGCCCTCCGTCTCCGGATTGCCCTTGGTGTTGCCCAGGCTTTGGAGTGAGTTCTCGAACATTTACAGATCATATCCTGTTTTTTAATTTTCTAGCCATTTATTGGCTTAAATCCTGGTTATATATATATATATGTATATGTATATGCAATGCTTTCTTTCAGCTATTTGCACTCGACGTTCTCCCCTCCTGTAGTCCACGGCAACTTGAAGGCTGCCAATATCCTTCTCGACGAGAATCTGGCGCCTTGTGTCTCTGACTGTGGCCTAGCTACTTTGAGACCGCTGACGAACAACAAAGTCAGAGTAAGTTCCTGCCCCAAACAACCTCACGTTGAAAGAGACGGTAGACAACGCTGTCATGGCGGAAGTCATAGTTCTATTAGCATAACAAAAGCTTTTACAATGATTTTGTTTGTCGGATGTTGCAAAACGAACCAGAAACGGACAATTTTCCCGCAATATAGCAAGAAAGAGTGACTACTTTGTGTATTGATTACCTTGGTGACTGTTGGAAACAGGGTTCTGAACTTGCAACTGAGGACGCAGGCTGCATTGCACCAGACCATGGCCAACCAGGAGTTAGCAACACGAAGAGTGATGTCTATGCGTTTGGGGTGTTGCTTCTGGAATTATTAACGGGAAAGAAACCTTACGACGAGTAAGTTCTTCTCCTGACGTTTCTTTCATTTGTTTGAATGCGGGTATTCCCTCTCTCTTGAATGGTGAATGATGTCTGTATTTGAACACAGTTCGAGGCCAAGGGAGGGACAATATCTGGGGAAATGGGCATCATCGAGGCTTCATGACAGTGAGAGTTTGGAACAGATGGTGGATCCCGGAATTAAAGGGACTGTTTCAACCAAAGCTCTTTCTCATTATGCCGATATCATCACCCTCTGCATACAGCCCGCGAAGGAATTCCGACCTCTGATGTCCGAGGTGGTTGACTCTCTTATAACCTGTTCGCGAAAGATTAACATGGGCACATCCAAGACTGGTGGTGCAGAAGCTGATATCACTGACTTGGATCCAATTGACAAGTCTTTCCGTTCAACCAATACTCGCTTTCTGGGTTCCCCCGCATATAGCTACGTATCCGCCTGACAGATGCAGATGACATCGATTGCTAGAAACTTCATTTGATTTTTGCTCTGCAGTCAAAGACTTCTTCCAAACTGTAAATCCTTCTCTGATATGGATTGTTGATGCAGCATACTCTGCTCTCATTGCATAGCTTAGACATGTACCTCCGTGAATTCCAATTGCGCAACATGCCACTACACCTTACTCAATCTTGATAAAAGCACTACGCTAGAAGTATTTCTGATTTTTTTGAACTTTTTAAACAGGGACATGCAATAAGCAAGAAAAAATATTTAATTGTTTGCGTAATATCTATTATAATTTTATAATTATTAATTATAAGTTTATTTTCATTTTTTAATTTATTTCAAATTAAGAATAATAACTTCTATATTTTTTTCTTTTCATTTCATTGAGCCTGTGGAATACCCATGTTTGAGAGAGTTCACGACTATATGCGTCTATTATTGGAAACTCGCGTCTTTAGTTTGCTTCCATGTCTTCCTACTTCTAACAAATACGTTCCCTGTTTTCATTTTGCAAGACAGTTCTCTATATGTAACGCAATAATTGCCCATGAAAGCGTCCGACCACTTTCCCTTCGATCTAAATCAGGCGCTTATGTCGTGCGATAAGCGATATACATCGCTGTTCATCTTTGTCATGAGCATCGGTAGAATTCAAGACTAACAGCAGACCAAAAAGGGGTTTATACATCGCTGTCCATCCATGTCATGAGAATCAGTAGAATTCAAGACTAATAGCAGACCAAAAGGGGGTTGTGCATTATCCAGAAATTGATGCTAAGTAGAAGCAGGAAAGAAATGTTAACCAATAAAACGTCCCTTCCTTAAGCTAATTTCATAAAGGCTACCTTCATGCTCCGAGGCCAGCAGACAGCAGAGCGTTGATCTCTCCAATTAAATTTACTGGTCTTCCGTCAAAAATGGATGAAAGTGTATCCTCACACAGTTTCTTCAGCTCCCTTGTCTTTGCCAGAGCTCCATCCTGCGTTCCACACAGCAATTAAATCCTTTTTTATTCGTTTATCATTTATTTTGGAGTGGGGGGTGTCTACGCTTGGCAGCTGATCACTCTAGACTTTTTTTCCATTTCTATTGCAGCTGCACGTGGTTTTTCCATGGTGAAGTTGAGAAAAATTTACTACGACCTTGAACTCCAAAGTTTCCCAGGAAATGATGACTTTGTAATATTACTCAATGCCAAGAGGCATCGTATCTAGTATTAGATAAGACACAGGTGGAGGGCTTAAAAAAATGTCATTTCTATAGTATGTGACTTCCTCAGAATATATTGACTTAAAAGGAAGATCAAGCACATGACAAAGGAACTCACTTGCTTTGGCCACAATGAGGATAAAGAGTTCTGCAACTCCATCCGTTTGGTAGCCAGGTCCTTCAACCCTTCTTTCAACTTCATTTCATGATGCCTCTTTTCCACCAATGAGTTGACTAATCTGTCTAGGAATCTGTATTTCAGCTCAACACCACAAACACAAAGATCAAAAACAAATTAATCACTTAAACTGGCACTTTGAAGTTTGAATTCATCAGTCGTTCAGCTTATAAAAAATTAGTAAACTGGATAAAACCAGAATCTGAATGTACAAAACAATAGAACACCATCTATGCACATAGCAATGCAATCAGTAGCGGAAGATTATACCTGTATATTCTTAATTCTGTTCTGTTAAAAGATATATATAACCAATTTCTAGATATGTTATATTTTAATTTTTAACTACAGTTTTTTTTTTTACCTGAATTATTTAACTAAGGTTTGACAATAAGCCAGTTTGTGCGCCCCTTTTTTCTAAAAACAATCACTTCAATAATCTTTGCTTTTTAAGTTTAAACCACCATCTACGTGTTGGAAAGACTAATTGAATGAGTAAATTTTAACTTCATAAATTAGCTTCTCTCTCCAGGGATCATATTTCAGCTCCATTTCGTTATCATAGAGCTTAAAATGTGATACAATCAGGATTCAGCTCCATGAACTTCACAAGCAAAAATTCAAAACAAATTAAAGAAAACATATGTGAAAAGAGTAGACAAAAATAACTAGTTTTGACAAATTATAATAAACCAATCTGTAAAAAGTAGTTGATTGTAAAGAAAGGATAAATAAAAATGAGCATGACATATTAGGTTTGATATATGAAGTGCAACCTTTTGGAGTTGAGAATCAAAATTAAATCCCTTGTCTTCCTATTTGTCAACAATGAAATTGCCAGTTGAACATCAGATCGCATTGTTTCTATGGCATCAGGAGCATACTGTTGCAGGGCAAAGGGAGCAACTGCCTGGACTTGATTTTGCAGGGACAAAGTTTCCTCATTCCTCAACTCAGCCAATCGTTGGGTTAAAAAGGCTTTCAACTGATGGCATATAACATCGTAAATGTTTTTAAAGATTTAGCGTGGGCATAAAAACAACAATATCAAACTAACAAGTCCATCATGTACTGGATGACTGTTGCCTTGCAAAAAGAGGGAAAGAAAAACAAGCAATATTGGCAAGAATTATGTGTATCAGTCTATCAGATATATCATGTGTGCAAAATTTAAAAATTGAACTAACAAAGTAAAATAATAATAGCAGCAGCAAGAGCAAAAGTATTAATGAAATTCAAGTGCACGTATATATAGTATACCTCATACAGATCATCAAGAATCTTATTTCTGTACTCTGTGTCTAGAAGCTGGCTCCTTTCTTCTCTATTCTCAGTCAAATTAGTTGAGCTGTCTGGAAAAGAAGTCTGATCATCCAATGGCACATTTGAGGCACTGACATCATCAATCACATCCACTTGAGGAGTCTCAACACTAATATCCCAAGATATATCAAGATCCAAGCCATGTTCTTTGTTTGGTGTTGCCAAATTGGAGCCTGCTGCATCAGTTGGTGAAGTCTGTACAATATCACTGGCATGAATGATCTCATAAGGACCCAGACCATTACCCGCATCATCTGTTTCTTCCACAGTTCCAATGTTCCAATCAATTTGCGAACTCTCCACAGAAATGTCCCAGTCAATATTAGGGGCAGCAACTTCTGTATTACTTCTTGCAATATTTACATCATTTTCACTCAAGTTAACAGTATTGGCACCAAGAATCTCAGAACCAACAGAAACATTCAAGGATGGGGGAAGCTCTCGCATGCTCCTCAAGTTCTGTAGAACAGTTCCTGAGGATTTCTACAATCATGTTTATGATTCAGGTTAATGTATGAAATGAACCATATGAACCCAGGACCTATCCCTGTAATAATACCATTTCTAAAAAGGTATAAGATGTTAAAGATTGCCTATTTTTCCTTACATCTTTTTCAGTGTGAGCATCTCTGACAAAATTGGAGTAATACTCCACCGCCTGAGATATGTTGTCACTATTTATAACTTCCAAAATTCTTCTAAATGTGCCTGGAAGTGATTTTGCTGTCTCCAAAAGCTCTGATCTAACATTTTTTCCCTGAACGATATCTAACTATATTATCTCCTTGGAACAAAAAATAAATTAATTTCACCAACACTAAAGGACTTCATGATTGTGACCTGTAAGCCCAGCTCTTGACAAGCTTCAGCATATTTGGCTGCTGATAGAGCTGCACTTCTCTTTATATCAGCTTCTTTGCGGTCTAGCTCTGCTAGCTGTTGTTGAATCTTTTGCACCTGTTTTCTCTGATAAGGACTTCATATTGAAAACAAATACCCAGTTACAAAAAAAAAAAGTAAACGAAAATAATCAAGAAATATAATATTCATTAACGAGTTTGATGTTTTCATGCTTACATTTCATAGTTTACATTTTGAACCATAATCAGTGCAGCCTCACCTAGGAAAAGATTATCCTTCTCAAAAGAACGCACGATTGCTTCCCATGCACCCTGCCCGAGTAATATGTTATAGAGTACAAGAATTTAATTTAGCATGAAAACAATAATCTCAGACTTGCTGGGGAGTGAGGAGTTAGGCTTAGATAGTGAGGGGAGGGGAAGAAAGAGAGAGAACTATCTTACGGCAGCACCGGATAACCGGCCAAATATATTCCGGCTCTCTGGAGTAGACGTTAAGAGGATATCATATATCTGTCTGGCCTCCAAATAACCGATCCCTGAAAATAGCCAGCCGCTTGATGATATAAAACAGTTATAAATATCAGCTTTATGGGATGATATGACGGAGGGAACACCAAAGATGCCAGGCCTGAGCCAGAGGCTTTGAAGTTGCCTTTACCTTTCCTTTCTTTCCCAGGAAATGGTTTGAGGTTGCTTTTAATTCCATCTAATGTAAGTTCATCCTCCAGCAAAAGCATTAAGGTGTTTTTTCATCTACTTTGTTTTGTTATGATATCAGCGAACACATTAGGAACACGAGAAAAACAACCTACTGATCTATGCTCAAAACAAAAACATAAATCACCAATCTTCAATAAACTAAGCATAATTTTCATCGTGCACATGGCACCAAATACACATACCTTCAGGGTCTAGGGTATGAAGATAGGGATCAGCATCCCTTGGAAGCGATGAGAATTCCTTTGATATGCGGGCCCGTATCGCCGTCAATCGTTTCCGCCAATCCGCGGGTATTCTCTTCCGATCAACCAACCATTCTGCAACCCAACCAAGTCGAAAATCAGTTCTGGACCAGTCGAATCAGCCAACCCAACAAGAAAAAAAAATCAGACAGTTAGATTTAGTTGACGGGGGGGAAAGTTATGGATGAATTCGTCACCTAGAAGACGAGAAAATGTGATATCAATAGGGAGGTTGCGAATATCATCGGAAGTGTGCATTTTCCGGGAAACGGGTCGACGATGAAGAGACCGAGGATTCGCAATATCTGTTTATGTGCTATATTCACTTTCACTGCGCCCGCGCCGAAGCCTCCAACAGCACCAATTAGCAAAGTTTTTACAACGGGATCGAATCAAAAAAAAAATCAGCGATTTACGGTCTGCATCATACAATCGGGTGAAGTAAATAATCAAATAAATAAATAAATAAATATATATATATATATATAATAATTTAAATATAAAAAATACAAATAAAATTATTACTTAACTTAAAAAAATTAAATATTGTAAGTTTATTATGACTTAATAAACTATGTGATATTTTTTAAAAAAAATTAATAAAAATAAAAAAAAATTTAAATAATTTAATTTTTAAAAATTAGATTTGATTTTTGGTTTGACCATCAATTCAAAACGGTCTAACTCAGCTCAATCTTTAAAATATGAACTAAATTGAAATTCAAACCGTCAACGATCCGGTCATCCGATTCAATCTGATTTTATAAACACTGCCAATTAGTCAGCTGCTGCATCGTGCTTCATTTGATAATCGTGCTTCATTGGATCCCCCAGTTTGCCATATTCATTTGTTTTCCGCAAATTCTTAACCGTCATTACTCGTTTCCATTGTTAAGCCCAACGTTAATTAAGATTTATTATGAAATATGAAATTGTGACTTGATTAAAAGAGCGAATTCATTTCGTTAAGAAACAACGAATTAATTGGAATCAGTTAAAAAAAATCAACTAATTGGAACAACCAACTATCAATTAAAACATTAATCAGCTACTTGGAATCAAATTGAAATGGTACAATTAAAAGGTCTTTCCAGCCGTTTTTCTTTCATTTAGTCTGTTAATTAAGAGATGTTAGATCTCGTTTTATTATATCCGATGACAATAATTTTTACACTACACAAAAGTTACGAGGAAAAAAAAAACCTCCCAATTCATTATTCTTCACTTTTACATAATAACTTTAAATTTAACAAAAAATTTGTTACAGGTTGCAAATATTAATGTGTTGACACTTGATATTTAATTTACCTACACTTGATATTAATGGCTTGTCAAAAAGACGGGAAGGATTGACAGTCTAACACTAAACAGTTAACCAAAAAAAAAAAAATAGTTGGAACAGTTGACCTTAAAAGAAATTATTCAACAAGAAGACCCCTTCCATTCATTTTGTCTGTGAACGTTCTTTCTTGTCTTCTTATTCACTTTGAGCACAGGGGAGACTTTCATGGCACTAAGATTTGTCAACAATCATTTCCAGTGTCTCATTCATTGTTTGCGAATGATTCTGCTAGTTTCTTTGAATATAGCAAATCTGGTGTGGTGTCCATGAAAAATATTCTTAGGACTTTTTGTTTCTAGTCTGGCTTGGAGATTAAAAATCCAGTCTTGCTCTAAGCCCTAATATTCCGCCTAAGCTTCGGCAAGATACTTTTAATCTTTTTGAAATCCCTTTGTCAGACTCCTTTGGAAAGTATTTGGGGACTTAGATTGATGCAGACAAATATAAAAGCGATAACTTTTTTATCAGGTTTTGGATTCTATAAATAGGAGAATCCCCTTGTAGAAAACCAATCGATTTTCTCAAGTTTATCGATTTATTTTCATCAAGCCAGTTTTGTCCCCTTGTAATATATACATCATTTCTGCTTACTACTTTCTAAGCAACTCTATCATCAAATTGATGCTAGACTTATTGACTTCTAGGGTTTCAATTATTGTAAAAAGAATATTCATCTCACCAAAAAAGGAAACTCTCTTTTGCCTTATCAAATCTGGAGATCTGGGCATTGGAAATACCAAGAACATGAACCTTGATTTATTAGCCAAACGAGTTTGGCGTATCATGTGTTATGAACCACGCTCTCTTATGGGCAATACTTTGAAGTTGAAATACTCTGTTAACCCCGATGATTATTCACTAAATTGCCTTATAATACTTCATAGTTTGGAAAAGGCATCTTTGAACCTTCTATTTCTCTTCCTCAAGGTTTTTGGTGGCGACCAATATGAGGCTTACTTGGACTCAATTCATAAATTCCAAGGGTTTTCTGATTTGATGGTCCCAAACTCTCATTCTTGGTGCCATAGAATGTTAATCTAGTCAAGAATTTGTATGATGAAGAAGTAGCAAAGAAAATCACAACAATTCTAATATCTTTTTATAGGTCTCCTGATAAGCTCATTTAAGAAAAATGATCTTCATGCAATGAAATAAGGATATGTAGTTTTACTTGGAAGATAGAGACCATCCAATCAACCTGTGGATGGTATTTGGACTTTTATTTGAAAGCTATATCTTCCTTACAAACCTCTTCTCTTTATTTGAAAATTGCCTAACAAGGCTATTCTTCTTAATTCTTCCCAAGGCTCTTCTCTTTATTTGGAAGCAACATCTTCCTTAGAAGGGATATTTTGCATGCTCATCATGTCAATTCTTCTTTACTTTATTGTTTTGGCTGTGAGGCTTTGGGCTCTCTTCAATATACTTTTTGTGAAATGCCCTTTCACAAATGATATATGGTTTGGTGCCCTGTCTATCTCTATTCTTCCTTAGCTGAACATGGTTTTATTCCATGGTTCAGAAGAATTATAGATGCCCTGATCATAGGTAGGGAGTTTTATCTCCTTGAAAGTATTTTTACCTTGATCAATCTAAAAAGGCATAACAGAAATCTAGTTCTATATGAGAGAATCAAACTTACTCCCAATCAAGTCACACAGAATTTAAGAGTCATTGTTTTCATAAAAATAATTTGCAATTTGGACTTCACTCTTCAAGTTTCAAGAATCTTAGCTCTTAGTCTCGATAAGAACTCTTTTTTGAGATCAAGAATTATAGATCAAATTGTTATGGGGGCTTAGATTAGATCTAATACTCTAATACATTAATAGAAGATAGAATGCCAGAAGTTCAAGAAGAATAGAGTAATCCTCATAGCAACTGGAATTAAATTGGATAAAGTTCACTTGCAGGACATGATCTTCAAGAAATCCCATTTGTGATTTCGCAAGGATTTCAATTGTATGCATTAGTAGCGTGCTTCATTGAATTCATTAATACTGCAAAGGACAAAATTAAGATTTAGACGACCTCGAGTGGATTCACTTCCTTTGGTTTAGGACTATGTTAAGGGATGAAGTTGAAAGTATTTTATTGGAAGTTTGTAAACATGACATTGCGTATCTTCTTCACCCTTTCAGTGAGAAGTTTATTTTTTGGTGTAGCTCTATATGTTCATTAGATATTTTTATTGCTCCTTTTTCCCTCCCTAAATACAATTATTATCTAACTTTTATTTTTTACTCCTTCCATCTTAAATTATAGAGCACTTTTGAAGGATTTTTCTATCTTAAAGTATAAATTACTTTAAGTAGATTAAGATTTTATTAAATGCGTCATTTTAATATTATTGTTTCTTTCTCTCTATAATTAATTTCTGTCTTTTTTTAATATATTAAATGATAAATATTTTTAAAAATTTATATTTATATTTTAAAAATATAAAATTATTAAATATATTTAATAAAAATTATTAATATATAAAATTTTATTTAAAAATATTTTATAATTTAAGATGAGAAAAGTATGATTGCATGTATTTGACTTCCCATCGAAAAAAGAACAAGCCGGAACAAATTGATAATCTGGACACGTGAGTAACACGTGACGTTACCAGATGACAGGCCAAGGCCCCGCAGGGCAACAGGAGCAAAAAAACCGCAAAGCATCTTCGCTCATCGCCTTCCATTGAGCTCTGACCTTCTCTCTACTCACTGGTTGTCGTCCTTTTTCTCCATTTCTGTGAGTTTTTGTGTTGCTATTACTATTATTTCCTTTAAACATTGCAACTCAGGACAATTCTCTTTCGAAAATCCATTCATATCATGTTATGCATCCGTTTAGGGTTTTAAATGTGATCTTTTATGTAATACTTGTTTGAGCCGTGACCGTGAGATTCGATCTGAATTTTTGACTATTGGACTATAATTTTGAACCTTCACTGCTCTCACTGCCATTAAACAGCCTGCGCAGCTCCAAATAATTTGGGTTCTTCTTTTCCTCTTGGTTTCAAAAATATACATGAATTTATGGTAAATTTTAATCTTAATCGATGATGTTAACAGGATAATAATATTATTGTTTCTGGCTGCAGCCAATGGCATACATTTTTGTTTTTTAATCAGTGGTTTCCTGCTCCTTCTCCTTTTTCTCATATATAACGTTCAATTCAAGTATTGTAGAAATGTATGGTAGGCTTACTATAAAATATGAAATTTGAGGAGAATTATGAACTTTTACAAACGTGGACATTCATGATGAGGAAAGTCTATACTTTTCGTCATGGATCCATACCAAAATGATGTAGGCATAAGTCATGTATTTTTTCCCTATTCTATTTGAATAGTTATGCCTATATGGCATTTCACCATAATTACATTCCTCCCTGACAGTTTGATTGTCATCCAAGACTTAACTCTTGCTTTATCTCTTGCAGTTTTCACTGTTGTGCAGAGCAAGTCATGGACCCTTCTGAGCTTAGGTACTTGGAGGACGAGGATACACCAACAATGAAAACTATCAAGGGTGCAACAACTGGCTTGGTTGCTGGCACTATCTGGGGGACCATAGTTGCGACCTGGTATGATGTTCCCCGTGTTGAGAGAAATGTTGCTCTTCCTGGTCTTTTAAGAACTTTAAAAATGATGGGAAACTATGGGATGACTTTTGCTGCAATTGGAGGAGTCTACATTGGCGTGGAGCAATTAGTGCAGAAGTATAGGATGAAGAGAGACTTTGTGAATGGTGCCGTTGGTGGTTTCGTGGCTGGCGCAACTATTCTGGGTTACAAAGGTAATTATTTCCTCTGAAAAAATATGGAAGCATGAGAATTTAAGAACTTAAAATCTTAGTAGTTACATTTTTAAATCTTTCTGCTTGAAGTCAGTGGTAAAAATTTTTTTGCTGATAATTGTTCCCAAAATTTCATATTCGTTCTTTGATTATCTGCCCCAATTCATTCTCTAATCTTTAAACATGAATTTGGTGAAGCCTTGTAGGACTTATTATTTAAAAGGTTAAACTGAAAAGTTTTTCCCTTTGCTGGTTAGAAGGAATTAATCCGTTTTGTTCTGGAGTTTTTTTTCTTTTTCTTGGTTTATACATATTGTTGAGACAATTTGCTTAAATGGTTCACTTATGTGTTGGCCAGTATCCGTGTTGTTTACTGAAGAAGCTAATTGCCATATTTGCCGTGTCAAATAATATCTTCAAGTATGATATTCTCTGAAATTGGAACCAATCCCTGTTGCTTAATTTCTGATTTCTTGTTTATTTCTTAACGTTCTGGTTGGTTATTTTAAATGTTCATTGGGATCAGTCCTTCAGTGTTCTCCTCTCTCTCCATGTATTGCTTTCTTTATTTGTCATTGACAGAACTGAGGAAATCTTCTATTGGAAATCACGATACCAGGTTCGTTACAGCCTCTTCTTTAGAGAGGAGAAGAGGAAAAAGGGATATTGCAACTAACTAGAGCTGTTACAGTGAATAGAACCATAAAAATAGCAGCAATAGATTTGGGAAGCCATGCAATCTCACGATCTCAGTTATAAACAATTCCGCTACAAAATGAGCATATTTGGTGAATCGGTCCACTACCACCATGATGCTATCATACCTGCTCACCTGAGGCATTCCCATCACAAAATCCATACTAATGTCTTCCCATACATGCTGAGGAATGGGTAATGGCTGCAATAAGCTGGCTGGGGTAACAGCTTCATACTTGTTTTCCTGGCATACTTCGCATCTGTTCTTGCACATCTCGCTTCATACCCTCCCGATAAACCACTTCGGACAGCCTCTTGTAGTTGTGTAGGTGCCCTGAATGCCCTCCCATAGGAGAGTTATGGAACTCATTGATTAACTCAGTTGTTTTTGGTGAGTTCCATGGCAAAACCAGTTTGATATGGTAGAGTAAACAGCCATTTTTAATAGCATACCCTGCTAGTGCATCTTGCCCTAGTAGTACTTGCTGCCATATCTTCATAAGCTTCTCATCCTTAACCATCTCAGCCTCAAATTCCTCCATTCCAGCGTACCGCCATAGGGAGAAAGCGTTCAAGGTCAGATCTGCATTTTCCCTTCTAGAGAGAGCATTGGCAGCTTGATTCTCCTCTCCATGCTTGTATTGAATTTCAAATTGGTACCCCATGAGCTTGGTGACCCACTTCTTTTGGTCTGGGTCAATAAGGCATTGCTCAAGTAAATATTTTAGGGCCTTCTGATCTGTCTTAACAACAAATGGTTGGGCTGAAACATATTGCTGCCATTTCTTGATAGCAAGCACTACAGCCATAAGCTTCTTCTCATACACCGACCTTTGTTGGGCCCTGTTGGAGAGTTGCTGGCTGAAATAAGCAATCAGCTTGCCTTGTTGCATCAACACTGCATCCATACCCACTCCACAAGCATCAGCCTCAATCTCAAATGTTAACTGAAAATTGGGCATCGCAAGGATAGGGGTGTTCACCATGGCAGTCTTCAATTTGTCAAAAGCCATCTGAGCTTGATTTCTCCACTGAAATGCATTCTTCTTCAAGAGAGGTTAAAGGGGCTGCAATCTTGCCATAGTCTTTGATGAACTTCTTATAGTTCCCTGTAAGTCTGAGAAATCCCCTCAAACTCTTTGTCTTCAGGAACTGGCCATGTTACCATTGCTTCAATCTTAACGAGATCTGCTTCAAACCTTCACTGAAAAATTATGTGTCCCAAGTATTCAAGTTGTCACTTCTTGAAACTACACTTCTTAGGGTTAATAACGAGCTGATGTTGTTGTAGCTATTCCAAACTCTTGCTTAAGTGTTCTAGATGTGACTTTTCATCCTTGCCGTATACAAGAATATCATTAAAAAACACTAGAATAAATTTCCTCAAATGATCACAGAAAATACCATTCATCAAAAATTGAAAGGTAGAAGGAGAATTAGTGAGGCCAAATAGCATGACCAAAAGCTTGTAATGCCCGTCATGTGTGCAAAGTCTTGTGTTCGTCTCCCTTTTTAACACAGATCTGGTGGTATGGGATATGTATTGGGAACAGTGATCTTGTTCAAAGCTCAGTAGTCTCCAACTTCCATCCTTCTTTCTCACCAATAAAACTAGACTCGAGTAAGGGCTGTTACTTGGCCTTATAATCTCAACTTCAATCATCTCCTGCACTAGGTTCTCAATTTCAACTGTGCATATAGGGATACCTTTAAGGCCATATATTGGGAGGTTGAACTCCTTTCTTGATGACAATAGAGTGGCCTTTGGTTCGGCCAGGGGGTAGTCCCTTAAGGGGTGCACACACGCTGCTGTATTTCTCCAATTATGGTTGAATTTCAGTAGAGATGGGTGCTGCCTCCTTGGTTACAGTAGAGTCTAGTACCTCTATAGTGTGAATTTCTAGCATGAAGCCTTCTGCTTTTTCCTTGAGAGCTTTTTTGAGCGCTTGAAGTGTTGCTTGTGATTGTGTTAGAGTAGGATCCCCTTTTAAGCAAACCCATTTTCGACCCACTCTTACCTTCATATAAAGCTGTCACTAGTTGAATCTTACCTCTCCCAACAATTCCAACCATGCCACCCTTAAAACCATGTCAATGTTGACCAATGGAAAATGGTAGAAGGTTTGCTCCACTCGAAGCCCTTGTAAATTGAAATCGACATTCCTGCACTCTCCCTTCAAATACACGTTGCGCCCGTCCCCCAATGCGACTAAATAAAATTTGGTGGGCTGTACTTCTCTGGCTTCCCTCACTATCTGTGTTGAAATAAAGTTGTGGGTTGCCCTAATATCAATCAAGACTACCACCGCCTTGTCTTTGAGTATCCCCCTCATCCTCATGGTTTTATATCTTGAAAGGCTTCTAACCATTGCTTGTGAGAGTTTCCATCATTGCATATTCCATTTCGGTAGGCTCAACTAGTTCTAAAAAATCTTTCTCCTCCACCAACAGCAATCGTAGTTGCTTTGCTTTGCATTTGTGATTTGGCTCGAATTTTTCATCACACTTAAAACACAACCCCAACTCCCTTCTTCGATTCAATTTGGCTTCCGTCAATTTTTTTTGGACCCCTGTAGGTGCTGTTCGCACTGCTTGGGGACGTTACAGATGTTGAAACTTGGTTACTCGAAACCTTAGATGGTTTGACCTCTTTGCTGCCACCTCCACGTGTTGCTTGTGTGGCATTTGGGCTCTTGGGCCCTTCAGAGTAGTGTGAAAATTTTGGAAATGGATTGCTCGACATTGCCCGCTTCCCCAATTTTTCGCGTTTGCTTGTTATGCTCTCCCATTTTTCTCGTGCCTTCTCTAGAGTGATGTTTCGGTCTTCAGCCTCAAAGGCTGCGTCCATCAGGTCCTTCAAGAATATTGGGCTTGATTAATCTCACATCAACTTTCACTTCCTCTTAAAGCCCATTAAAAAATGTGCCCATTAGTGCCTTTTCAGACACATCTTTTATGGTTGCTGAAAGTAGTTCAAATTTTTCTCTAAATTCCGATATAGTCCCACTCTATTTTAAAGCTGCTATGTGTCCGTAATTGTTCCCTGCCTGAGAGCAATGGAATCGCTTGATCATGCTTGCCCTAAACTCCCTCTAGTTTGCCATCAGCGCCCTTGTTTTTGCCCATTGGTACCGTTTCAGGGCTTTGCCTTCCAACCCAACAATTACTGCATCCAACTTTTCGGTCTTTGGAATTCCATTGACAGTGAAATATCTCTCTAGACAAGAAGTCCATCCAACAGGGCCTTCACCGTCAAAAAGAGGCATCTCCAGGTGACGATACTTTTGTCCCTCCTTATCTCCCACTTCACCTGTTGTTTCCTTATCTCGTCTCCTGGTATCACCTTTTCTATTAGGTCTTTGTTCTTCATGATTCCTAGGAGCTTCAATATGGTACCCCCTTTCATGCTCACTACTGTTATTTGTGCCAGGTAACCTCCATTCGAGTAAGGTCAGAATATCAGTGCTCTGCACCTTTAACTGGTTTATGGTTCTTTGCATCTCTGCCCTCTCTTCCCTCGCTTCTACATTGTCTCTTTGTAGTTCAGCAGCCGTCCTATCCAAACCTTGTAGCTCATCCAAGGATTTCTCTAAGGCCCCGTTTGGTATGATGGAATAGTTTTTGATGGAATTGGAATTGGAATTGAAATCAGAATTGGAATAGAATTGAATTATAAAAGTATGTTTGGTATGTTAGAAAAATTAGATGGAATCCTTGCATTACTTTTGTTTGGTATGTAAGACATGGAAATGGAATTATACTTAAAAGACAAAAATACCCCTATATAAAAATTAAAATAAAACATAATAAAAACTTAATTGTGTACCAATTTTCTTATGTATTTTATATATTAATAAAATATTATATAAATCATAGATTATATCTGTAACTATTATTCACTAGCTTGGGCCAAACAAAAAGTTTTATCATTAGAGGGAACATTTTCTTGAAAATAAAATTGGCAATGGTTCCCATCCCTTCTACTTTAAAATAAATACACTAACATGTAGATTTAGAAGAAAAATGTCAAACAAATCAATTCTACTTCTTATACCAAAAAAATATTATAAATATATAAATTATATACAAATATTATATATAATACTATCTTATATATATATTATAACGTTTTATATATAATGAGCAAAAATATCATTCACCCTTTTATACTCCTTTTTTCTTTTTTTTGCTAGCATATGAGGGTTTTATTTTTTTTTGAGGGCAAATTTGTCTTTCTAAAATTTGTATAAGGGCAAAAGTGTCTTAAATATTACAATTTTATAGAATTGCTCTCAATTCCATAGACTTACATAAGGAATTCAAATCAGCATTTTTCCATAGAATTAGGATTCCCAAGAATTGTAATTCATATCTACCAAACATCACTTTATTCAGATTCCTATCCCAATTCCATTTCCATCTTCACAATTCCAACCTACCAAACATGGCATAAGTTCTCTAGTCTAGCCTCCATTTGAGTATTCGCCATCCACAGGATCGACCTGCTCTAATACCAAGTTGACAGAACTGAGGAAATTTTCTATTTGAAATCACTATACCAGGTTAGTTACAGCCTCTTCTTTAGAGAGGAGAAGAGGAAAAAGGGATATTGCAACTAACTAGAGCTGTTACAGTGAAAAAAACCAGAAAGATAGCAGCAGAAATGTAAATGAACAAGGAGCAAAATGGAACAGTGTCAAGCTACTCCCCTGATGTTCGAGAGGTCAGGACTCTCCCCATGAACCAACCAAAAGCCTCGATCCTTTCCTTAGGGCACACAACCCTAGATAACAGTCTCACCCTTGTCCCCATTGGGCCATGGGCCAGCATCAGTGCCTGTTTCTTTACCTTTCTCCTTGGGTGCCTTAGTGGCCCTCTTTCTCTCATACACACGGCCCCCTTGTATGTTGGGCTCATCAGTCATTAATAATTGGACTGAATAGAGGTGAAACCGAGTAAGAGCAAATGGGAACGGATGAAATAATGCAACTTGCCTTGCCTGAGTCATTAAGAGGCAAGAACCTCTATCAGTGCCTTTAATTTCACTGGGCTATACTTTCAAATTGCGTGGCGTGCTGATTGACTGCCTGATATACGAAGTACCCATGAGTTGCAGCTCTTGCTGAGAATTACACGAGATCTAATCAGTATATTAACATCAATTTATATAATAAAATCTATAGCAAACTGTGTTATGCACAAGCTAGAAACAATATAATTCATTCCTCAAACGCCATGTCTTGTCTGAAACCTGATTATGCTTCTAGAACCTTTACTTAGAGCATGTCGATTTATAGCTTCCTCTTAAGAGGAATGCTTATGTTGCAGTTAGTCAGGTTGCAAGTTTGCTAGTTTGAAGGTTTTTTCTTGTGTGTGGATTAATGATTCAATGTCATCCACAATGAGTATATTTGTGAATCAAGATTCTGGATCTGACAAAGGTTATTTCAATGTTTAAGATAAATTAAAAAATTAGATACGGACCATCCAAATCTCATCTGAACAGTACAGATGAGGGGTGCGTATGGTGCACATCTTTGAAATCAGAAGTAAATGTGCCCTAGATCCATTTTGTGGGCCAGCTTTGTGTAATACGAATAGCTCTTATATATATATATATATATATATATAAAAGTTGTTGATATGTTGATGCTGTCCTTTTTGTTGTAGGAAGGAGCATTTCTACTGCAATTTCAGCTGGAACAGCATTAGCAGTCACTTCTTCAATTATTGATATTGGTGGTCAAACAACAAGAGTCGACAACGGGAAGGAGTACTATCCTTACACGACCAAGAAAAGATCTAGCGTTGATTCATAAATACTTCCTCATCTTGGCACGAGAATTTTTATTGCTCTTTGTTCAACCAAATGTTTGTTTGTGACTGGAAATTCTTACTTGGCTGTCTTTTCCTATGTTGCTGCTGTATTTGATATTTTCAATAATTTGCTGTCAATTATCAACCTAAATTACCAAAATGTTGATGCTCAGTATTGTAGTTCGATTTACATTTTGATTTGATATCAATAACACCAGGTGTTAAAATTGGCGCTTAGCAAACTACAGCGTCGAGCTTTAATTCCCCAGTTAATTGGGAAAAAAATAAATCCGGAGTGGAGGTAGCAACCCGAATATGAATATTTAGGGCATCACTTAATACGGAATTTAGGTATTTGATATTCTTTGAAGAAAGATATAGATATTTGATCTTGAATCATGGTAAATATGTTGTGGTGTGCATTCTATACAGTCTTCAGTGACATTGTTATAGTTCCTCTTTTGTTGGGGTGCTTGTTATGTCCTTTTTGAATTGTCCGATACAACCACGTTACAACTCACTACTTGTTTGGGGCCTGTTCGGATTTTCATTTGGCCTCAGAATTGAGACAAAAAAACTAAACTTATCTAAACACATTTTGTCAAATTTCATTTGGTTTCTAAAATTCTATTTTGCAGAAACCAACCTTAAAACTTTATTCTAACTTTATTTTGAAGAAGTTATTTTTTCCTCGATTTAGTAAAGTGATCTTGAAAAATATTATCTAAACATCATCACATTTTGTTAATTAATTTTTTCTAATGTAATATTTGATACAGATATGAATTATATTCAATAATTTAAAAATACCAAAATACTCTTAAAATAAACAAAATTTCTCAATTGCCTTCATCGTTCGTCTTCCACCAGCAAAACAAGAGTTGAATCTTTGGCAAAATAAAAACCAGATTTGAATCATCGTTCTTCATCGTTCAAACCCAGATCAAGATATAAACATCAAAGTCAAAGCATCAAAAATTGGACATCGAATCATTTAAACCGAATATAAACACCAATATAATAAATCAGAGACTTGAAATTAAATCCAAAATCCAGTCTTGCTTGAATGTTGCCAAACCCAAATCAAGAAGCTGGGGAATTTGTTGAATCATTCCTGAATGTTGCCAACCCAATCGAGAAGCTGGGAATTTTGTTGAATCATGCTCGAAATCGATGATTTTGTGATAGGTATGATTTTCTTCAGTGACAACATTCCCTTGGAAGTGCTATTCTCACATCTTCTCACAAGTATGAACACTGTGAGACGACGACAAGGATGAATGATCGAGGACGTTGAGGAATCAAGTTCTCCAGGAACGTGGCCGCCGTCTGAGGTCTGAGATCATGGTGAAGAAATTGCTTAGGCAACACGATCGGTGAAGAAGAAGGTAATTGCAGATAGTGAGGGTTTAGGGGTAAAAATGAGGAGTTGTCAATAAATTAAATTACCATGGGCATAAGTGTAAAAAAAAAATATTGGGTTTCATGGAAGTTACCCAGTTCCCTGGGTAGCGAGTTCCATCAAATTTGATAAAATTGGATTCCAAATCTTGCCTATCAAACAGTCAAAAAAATGAGTTCCACCTCCCTACCCCCAATTCTGTGCTACCAAACAAGTCATAATTAAAATCTAAACACATCTTTAACTAATACTTTTCAGTTTTCACCAAAAAAGGTTTAAAAAAAAACAATAATGATGTTCCTAACTATTCAATTATTAGAACTTTTAAATCTCTCGCAGTATATATTTTTAATAGATAGCCTTGCAAAAATATATATAATATAAAATTTATGAAAAGTCATCATCTGTATGCTAGTTATGAAATGGCTCCTGATTTTATACAAGGGTTTTTTTTTTATATTAATACCTACCTAAAGAGTATGGTCTAAAGTTTTTGTATCTTATTTATTAATTACCCAATCTTAACTAATAAGATGGCTTTGTATTTCCGCGACATTCACTAGCTAAAATGTGAATATAAGTATTTGAAGGATGTTGAACAAAGATGAGCGGAGGGTATCACCAATTGTTCAATGCTTCGTTGAACATCTCAGAAAAAAAAAACAAAGAAAGAAAGAAACACACACATCAAATTTTCTCTGAAATCTCTCAAGTCTTCTTTTAACATAAATTTTTTTATTTATAACAGAGACTCACCAACGTCTACCCTTGAAGAACGCTTCAAAATTTTCAGCACGCTTGTAATTTGTATCTTAATGGGAACTATCGTTTTATAGAAAGTGATGTCTATGGCTGTCGGTTTCAGTTTTGGTTCGAAGTGGCAAGTCACGATTGTCCATGGAGATGACATCATCGTCCACCTCAAATTTTATGATGGAGATCGTCGTTAGTTTAGAAAATTTGCTCCAAATCAAATGATACGTGTGTGTATTAATGTCTATGTGTGTGTGTGTCAGACTATAAAATTCATATAGATTGAAGCACAATAAGTTAGATTCATGATCATTCTTGTTATAATATCATTGGCTAATATCATGAGCTCGTGACCAACATCAATGGCCTCATTGGCCCAACCTTTTTCGAGCAAAACTCTGAGAAACCTCATGGTCTCCGATCGCCTCATCGAAAGGAGGATGTTGAGGGTGCGACCATCAAGAAGTTGGGACATGCATAGTTTCTTCATGAATTTCTAGTACAGTCCATAAGCTGCAAACAAGAAGCCTTTGGAACCATATGACAAGTGGAGGATGGCAGACTTTTCAAAACTAGATTTATGGGTTTTAAAGGAAGTTTTTGGCAGTGCTAGGTAAGGAAGCAACAATGCATGGGACGAAATATGGGCGTAGAGGTGATGAAGTGCTTAATGTGGGAACAAAAGAAGGCGAAAGTGTCCGATGAGAGGGGGCCAGGGCACGCCTAGTGGAAGACGAGGACTAGAGGAGAATTTGGATCCTTTTCATACTTTCTATCAATAAATCTCTCCATACTCAATCTTAATCATTCATTTAACTATTATTTTAGTTTAATAGTGTTAGATTGCAAATTATAGCATTAAAATAAATATAATATTCATTTAATGGTTATCATTAATAAGTATTATAGTCTTATTCTCAAAAGCATTTAAGTGATGATAATAAATAATGTATTTATTTTAATGTTATAATTTACAATCTCACACCATTAAACCAAAGCAATGGTTAAATAAACGGTTGAGATTGAGTATGAAAAGATGTATTGAGAGAAAGTATAAAAAGGATCCAAATCCAATCAAAGGAAATTAGTCATCAAGATAGTGACTTGGATGCCACATGTGTGCAAAATGGTGGGACTCACAAGGCAGAAAATGGAAGTTGGAAGGCACATTAACGGTGGGATAACTAGGCAAGTAATTTCAAAGGTTAAGGAATAAAAATGTTCCAAAATTTAGAAACCCTGCACAAAAAAATTCAAAGAAAAAAATTTACTCATTAAAAAATGGATGAAGAACATAGACGATGAGTAACATGTATAACTTTGGAGGACGAACTTTGGAGAAACCCTCTCCAATGAGCATGACGACGCACGACGATTAAGGGTCCGTTTGGTTTTCCTCCATTTCACATTCAGAAAGCAAAATTTCACTTTCAGAAAGTTGAAAGTTATTTGGGTAGAATATTTTATAGGAAAGCACATCCTGAAAGTACATTCAAACAGTAGCTGAAAGTGAATTTCTGAAACGTAATTATTTGAAGCTTTTAAAAAGTGAATTTGAAAAGTAGGATGTTATTTGACCATACTACCCTAAGTTTAATCTCTTATTTTTTATTTAAAAAATAGTTAATTCAATAAAAATATAATTATTATTTTAATAATAATAATTAGGTATCAATTTTTTTAGTATTATAAATTGAGTAATTAATCATGTTAATTTTTAGCATTAATGTATAATAAAAATTGCAAATCTTTATTACATCTTTTAAAATTATAAATTAAAAAATACAAATAATTAGAGATCAAATTGTTAGCATTATAGATCAAAATCTATGTTATTTATAATCTTTATTACATTTTTTAAATATTTTGAATATATTACATTTGTATAATAAAAATTATAAATCATTATAAATCAATGTTCTTTTTGGTAATTGTACATTCAAAAGCACATTTCACTGTCACAAACCAAATAACTTTCAATGTATTAAACTGACTTTTGAAAAAATATATCCAAACACAAATTTCGTTACAACAACTGACTTTTATTAAACTGACTTTCACCAAATGAACTTTCATCAAATAAACTTTTGACAAACTGAAAACCAAACGCACACTAAGATTACGGGCTCCGTGATTGGCCACCGAGTGTGGTGGCCAGTGAGGCTCGAGGGACATTGAGTGGAGGGACGGATTGGACAGTCAGATTGTGATACAGACTATTAAATTAATTTTTTAATCAATCAATCATTAATCAATTTACAAATTTTCCGTTACACAAAATCTGGCAAGAAATTAGCTTGAAAGCGTGAGGGAGAGGCTTTTTCTCCCATTTGTCCAAAGCAAGTGAACTATTAAATGAATATGATATATAATAAAATATAACAATTTATTTTGTCAAAAATATATATATATACACAACTATTTATAATTATAACTTTACATGGGTCATGAAAGACTCATTTTTATGACTTTAAGTATGTATTTGATTTTCAGTTTATCAAAAAATTATTTATTGAAAGTTTATTTGACAAAAGTCAGTTATTGTAATAAAATTTATATTTGAATATATTTTTTTGAAAGTCAGTTTGATATGCAAAAAGTTATTTAAATTATAATAATAAAATATGCTTTTGAATGTACAATTATAAAAAAATTGATTTATGATAATTTATAATTTTTATTATATAAATGTAATATATTAGAAATATTTATAAAATTGTGATAAAATAAAATATATTTAATAAGTTTTTAACTTTACCCTTATTAAATAAACATATTTAAAAAATAAAATTTTTTAGTGTTTAATAACTTTTCTAACATTTAATAAGATTAAAAGAGTAAAGATGGATATAATAATTATTAAAATTCCCTATAAATAAAATCAAAATAAATACTTTCTATCTTATAAATAAAATCAAAGCCCTATAAATAAGTTGAAAATAATTTTTGAAAATTTTTTAAATTACACGTTCTAAAATTCACTTTCAAGTCAGCTATCAAAATTCTTTCGCAATATCTATTTTCATCTATTATAATTACTCAAACAATATTTGGCATTTGAAAAGTTGAAAAAGGCTTTTGAAAAAAGTGGGAAGTAACATATCCAAAAGCACCCTAAGTTCCTGCATATAATTGACTTCTAAAATGAATCTAGTGTCATTTCTTGGTTATCAAAATTATTAGTTTTCATGCTATATGTGTTAAAATTTTCAATTTTAATTATGCAAAACTTCTGCTGCGAATTTAGTTTTTGAGGATCCGCAAGTCGGCATCTAAATGACGTGGTTTGTTTCATGCATTTTTTTTAAAAAAAAAAATTACACACATCAATTCCTGCTTGCACGATCTTCGTATACTATTCAACATCCAAGTCGCCAAAATACCCACAATAATTAACATTACCTTACAACGGTATCACTAACACTGTAAATTATGTAACACACGCAATAAAAAAAGTGCAGACAAAATAATGTCAGAACAGGAAGACCTTGTGAATGCTATAATGGATCTGGTGCAGTAAGGCAACCAATGCATTCTTTAGCCGCATGCAGGACAGGAACATCTTCTTCAATGTAAACCAAGAGCCAACAAATGAAAGAGGAAAAAAATAAATCGATTTACGTGACTTATTATATGCTTTCCCTCTATCATATATGCATACTTGGTACAATTGCATTTTGCATTTCTTAAAATTGTATATATCGACATAGAACAAGGCACACTCAATCTCTTTTAAAATATGTATCACTTTCTGTTCGCAAGGAATAGAAGATTACAGATATAAAAAAATATAGCCATGTCCCTGTAACTGAGGGATTATTTTTAGTCTAATTTCAGGACATAAGGATAACTAAGAAGTATGTCTTTTAAATTGATACACTGTTCGGAATTCCCATGGCAGTCAGCCCACTTTCACTAGTAGCATGAAGTAAAGTGTATGGAAACTTAACTGGCCCAACCCTGTTCCTTAGTCTCTCATCATTGTTCATTCTCATGATTCTCTCCTCAATTTCTACCAGTTTCCTTCCAAACTTCTCAAAGGCCTCCAATGGTTCATGATCATATGTCCAATTAGCCGTGTCTCTCTGTCCAAGGTAAACCTCATCAGAAGAATGCCTAGACAAGATCTCTATGAGTGAAATGCCAAGAAGAGTTTGAAACTGTGCAGTAATTGTTTTCAAGAAAGCCTTATCGGGGTTTGTCACAAGCTCATCATACTCTGGAGTTCCCTTTTCAGGCATGAACCGTCGGCTTAAAGAAGGACGATTTGGGTTGTAGCCGGCATAAGGGTACTGTCCAAAGTTGATTGCAGCATGGAGAGCTGAAGCAATCCATATAATGATAGTGCAAGTCTCAATCAAATCTTCACGAGTCTGCATTAAAGGCCACCAAGGGGAGTCTTTCTTGTCACCATGACCGACCTCTTTTATTTCCTTCCACCAAGATTGGAGTTCTGAGTCGTTGCTAACTTTGTCGTCTGTCTTGTAGTAAAAGGAGCAATAGTCGTTGACCCATGTCTTGATAGCAAACCAAATCTCTAGTCCATCAACAGCATAAGGGTAATCTTCAATTAATAGCCGAAGACCGTGGGGGGAAGTTTGATCTTTAACTGCCATTCCTCTGAAAGAAGCAAGTAAATCAGTTTATTAATTAAAATCAAAAAGCTTTGCAGTTTTCTAAGGAAGAATAAAAATATTTAATGCCAAATCACTTGAATTAGAACCATAAATCTTTAGTGAGTAAGCTTCACCTCTTGAGAAGATCTGCAGGAAGTGCTTGATCAGGAAAAGTCCAATTCTTATAAATTACGGATGACATCTCCATGGCATATTTGGATGGAAAAACTGTCATCTCAAGAATACCACCTGCATTGATAAGGATCTGTCGTGCAAATGCATTTATATTCATGGTGTCACGAAAATGAGGATGCAATAACTTATGAATCGGGTGAAGCACACTGAGCTGCCTGTTTGAAGCTATAACAAATGGCTCAATTGTTGCATGAGTCCTCAACCTGTGTCTCATAATTAAAAGGATGCCATTGGTTAATCTTCAGAACTAGACCAGACTATATACTAGATAGATACTACATTTATATAATTAGTTTATCGGATTGAGCTATACCAGTGACTAATAAGCTGATGATAGCCTGAGTCATTTACACCCACATAAGCTTTAGCTAATTGCCAGATAGAATTTTCAACACCTTCTTCTGCAGGCATGTAAACTTTACTAATGGCACCATATTGATCTCCATCAGGATGTGGCAAACTCAATTCTATGGCCAGTGGCTTTAAAATCCCAACATCTTGTAAGAAAAGAATTGTCCGACTGGCATAGGTTTTTGTGGAAGTAGAGTTTATCCTCCTCAAATATGGATACAGCTCATCATGATAGTCTAATATGAATAGCTTCTTTCTTTTGATCGCCTATTGAACAAAAGAAAGTCTATAGCATGATTCAAAATGTCAATATGTTATAAATTCTTCACGTGAAGGGTTAGTGTGAAACCCAACCTTATTATGCCTAGCCACCTTACCTCATCTACAGTGAGCCCATCCAGATTCATCTCTAACAGTTCTTTGGTTATTGTGCTATTTTGTTCACCATAGACTTTAGGATCTAGCTTGCTTGTTGGTGGGAACTCCTGCCATTGATTTAGAATTATTATGAGGGGGGAAAAAAAAAGTTCTCAATCAAGCTATGAAACCCATCCAGTTTAGGAAAACAGAATACAACATTCATGCTGTACCCAAAATGGAAAAAAGGATACAACATTCATAAAAAGGCCCTAGTTTTCAGATGGAACCTATCATTTAGAATCAAGTATTGTAGCTTGGGCTTACTGTGAGACATCGAATCATGACAGGATTTATACCAGCTAACATCTCTCTTGCAAATTCTTCATCAGTCCTCCAAGCAAACTTATCCTCTGGTCCAAATTTAAAACAAAACTATTAAATTGGAATGGTTAAGAAAATGCACAAGTTTCTCATGCATGCCCTTGAATGCAAAATAACACATTTAAGTTACAATGTATATGTACATTTTCAAAGGGTAAAGAATAAACCTTTAATAACTTGAGGTGTGGGAAATTTGAGTAACGGTTCACCGTCAGTTCTGAGAATTTCCTTGAGCATCTCCGCAGGGATGTTATCCGTTATATTCTTGAGTATACCTTCTGGAATTTTAATCCCACCTTCATAGATTTTAAACACATCTTCAAAACTGTCAAATTCATTGGGGGTCCTATCAAATACCGATTCTAACTCAGGTTTGAGAACTTGAACTATGGATTTTAGGGCATAGGCAAGAAAGTCTGCCATTTTCAAGTGACCAAATCTTTCATCCCTCGGAACATAAATGTTCAGACTCATGGCAAGATTCAACCTACTCTCAGTGTTTGGATCTGCAAAGATTACATGATAAATTAACATCACTATGTCATTTTTTTTAATAAAAAAAAAACTGCAATAGATGAACTATGATATTTGCATAAGTTGAATAAAGTCAGTTGCAGCCCATGAGATGGTGCACATGAATCCTCCTCTTTTATGGAGATATGTAATCACTTGACATGAAGAATTGCCAAACCTTTAGTATAATGAACGTGCCATTTATCTGAGGAGAAAAACCAAAACAAGAACATGCCATTTCTAAAATTTCATATTATCACAGCTCTCTTTGGTTTTTTAATGGCCTGAACTTGAATCAATACTAGATTGTATTTGATTTTCCCCACTACATTATTCAATGAAGCAGGCTTGAATCAATAGCGTAATAAAGATTTTACAACATCCTAACCTGACGTTGAGGGTGGTCTACCAGTTCTTCCCCTTCGAGGGTAGGGATATTCACTAGACCCTCCAAGAATTGGACGAGCATAGTCCGGACCCTTATCTGGATCGCCCAAATCATTATAGTACGCATAGTCATAGACTCTATCCCATTCTTGGAGCTCCCCTCTTCCATCACCTCTTAAATTCTCTAGTTCTTCTTCTCTGTACTTAAGTAAAGGCTCTGGTGTTTCACTTGGAAGGTATGCCTGCAACATATAGGTAATTATGTCCCTTGCAGCACACAGTAGTTCAAAATTCCTTCTATCAATAATGAGAACAAGTGACAGGTGAAGAAGTGATGTTTTGAGGGGTTAAAAAATGACAAATCTTGCTCAAGTGCTTGTTTCGGTTGTGCATTACCTTGTTGCTGAAGAAGACGCGGTCATGCTTATATTTTTGGGCAGGGTACACCCAGGAGTTGCAAACAAAGTGGATGTCACCTTGTCCTGGAACATTTTCAAGTGTTAGAGTTCTGAGGTAGAACTCACTGTGGTGATTATTCTTTATTAGAAATGCTCCTGGAATTCCTATATCGTCGTCCCACTCAAATGTAATCTTGAATGTTGATTCACCAGCAATCACAAGTGTGCCGGTAGTGATCCAGTCTTCCAGATATGCAGGCTTGCCAACTTTCCCTTTGAAGCCATTTCCTGCAAATAGTAACATATAAAATTGGCCAGCAAAGCAACTATTTTATCGCTTCCCTCTTGCAATGGAAATCAAATTCGACTAGTCTCTCGCAGAGTGGGAGAATCATGCGAGAACAGACAATCCTCGTATTATTTTTTAAATTAAATTCTATAAATGTGAAAAAAAATATTTTACATTTTACAATTTAAGGTAAAAATAGAAAATTAAAATAAAGAAAGGAAGAATTATATTAAAATCACACACACAAAAAATAATTACCATAAGGTTGTGTTGTTAAAGGTCTTAATTTAATTATTAATAGATCTTATAATAATTAATTTTTTATATGAGACCTATATATAATTTTTTAGAAAGAAACTCTAGAACAACTTATTTAATTTCTTTTGGTTGATATAAAGAAGAGGGGATTTGGAAATAATTTTGGGAGAATAACAATAAAGTCTCAAAATAAATTAATGATAGTTAAGTTTTAACAAATTTTTTTATAAAATAAATTATAAATATTAATTCAAACAATTATGAACAAAAATTTAAATTATAAATTAATGGTTATATTTTAAACTTAAATATTATATTTATAATTAAAATTTTAAAATTTGTAATTATTTAAGTTAATATTAATAATTAATTTTTTAAAAATTTTATTAAAAATTTAACTGTTATTATTTTTTTTTTCAACTTAACTGTCTTTCTCTCAATAGATTTCAACCAGCAATAGCCTCAATTAGAACCTTGCTAATTGTGTCATTGGCCCACGTGCAAAGGTCATTTTAGAAGTTTGGGCAAGTCTAGCATCAACATATGTCTTTAGACTAATCAGTACCTAGTACTTACAGATCGCCCATAATCAAAATTTGAAAATAGACCAACCTTGTTCGTTGCCCCAAGCTCAAAGACATTTACAGAATCGGTGGCAAAATTTTAAAAAACCAAATTGGACCGGAACCGGTCACTGATTCAGTTGATACAGTAAACCGGTCAAAAATTAAAATACCTGTCAACACACCGAGAAAATTGGAAAAAACCAATCGGTCTGACAAGCAAACCAGTTCAAACAATCAGATCTAAAAATGAAAGAAGCCAAATGAGAGAAATGGAGAGAGAAAACGAAATAGGAAAATAAGAGATTCAAGGAAAAAAACGAAGAAGATAAAATGTATTGCAAAAAACCATCCCTTCCGGTATGTTTTTCTAGTTTTGAAACCACCAGATCTACTATCAGATTGTTAGATCCAAATAAAATCAAATTGTTGCAGCTTGTGAGACTTGCTAAGGCAAAGGAAAAATGAGGAGAAGGAAGATGTAAGATGAGAGATGGGAAGTGGAACGGAAAATGAAAAAGGGAGGAGGAAGATGAAATGAGAAGATATAATAGAGATGGGACGCGTCAATGTGTTAGCCTTTTACCCAATTTTTCAAAGGAAAGCATAGGGGGGGAAATGAACTTCAAACCTAACAATAATAACAATAATATTTTTAAACAGATTATAAAAAATGACCTTATAAAAAATTAATAATAATTAAGCTATTTAAATCTTTTCTGTCATCTTTTGTAATTTTTTTAATTAACTAACAATATTTTTCTAAAATATTGTACCATTCAAATTTAATATTTTAATATTGTGCAACTTCGTATTAAAAATGAAGGAATGAACTTTCAAATAAATGAATAAAAGTAATATTATTTTGTTGAAATTGCAACTCATTTTTATAAATTAAAAATTAAAAACATATTGTATTATATGAAAATACTAATTAAAAACAAATGATACCTCAATTCAAAATATCTGTTAATTTGATCCTTAGTTAAAAAAAATTATAAAGAATGACCTACAAAATTTAAAAAACTTAATCAATATTAACTTTTTTAGAAGATCATTTGCATTTTAACAATACTTATTAAATTTTATTTTAACATAACTTTAGGATAATCAAAGTTTTTAGAAAAAGAGTTTAAAAAGAGTTTATGGATAAATTAATAACAAAGTACGTGACACATTGGTAGAATAGAAAAATGCAGAATTAATGGGTTACTAATGAATGAAAATTTTAGCTCATATAAAAAATAATTTAAAAAAATTATTTATTAGTACAAAGTATCTAACACTTATAAAAAAAAATACAGGAACAAAATTCACTTTAACCCTTAATCATCCTTTCTCTTTTTACCTGACACATGTTAAAGAATAAATAATGGGAGAGTGGAAGACGAAGAGGCGGAACAGAATGAAAAAAAAAAAAGGAGGAAAATATTAATTTTTTTATTGATCAATGCAAATAAAAAAGGTTTTGAAAAGAAAATTTTGAAAAGGTATTATTAATTCTATTTGATTTTTATGAGATTTTCTTTGTTACTTATGCCCGAAAAAATGAGAGATAAAATGAAATATACTAAAATATTAATTTTTAAGCAAATGAAGAGATAAATTATAAATATTTGATAATTTTTTGTTTTTGAATGATTTTTTATTCAAATATGGGTTTATTTTATATTTTATATATATATACATATGTATATTATTTAAAAAAATATTAAATTAAACATGATTGATTTGACTACATTTTGATGACACTATTAAACCATAAATCAATAACTTAACTAATTTAATAATTAATCTAATTTTTAAATTGATAGATAAAAGAAATAGATAGTCACTTGTGGTGGTGACGACCTAAAGTCCTCATCCCAATTATTGTCCGAATCCATATAGCTGGAGTTTCGGATCACATGACGATTGACTATGTGAGACAGTGCGGGCCGGGTTTTTGACCCCTCAAATGGTAAATTTGACCAAGGCGGAGATAGCTTTTTGTTATCAAAGATGCTCCAAATAAGAGTTAGCTGATGATATGAATGTTTGGTTTGAACCTCTGGTGGAATGTATTGACATGTACTGTTTAAATTACATGTGAGTTCAAGGCTAAGCCTCAGGCTCAAAAGTCTGAAATAGGAAGCATTTGATGAGGCGGTTAAGGCTCCTGCGTGTCAAGAACAAAAAAGAAAACGCAGTAGAAGAATTAAAGGAAGCACTAGATCCTTGGAGCATGGTCGTGGCTTAATTAAAGTATGAGAGTAGGGGCTGGTTAGATCTGTGTTCTTATCACTGCATGGTTAAGGAAAAAAAAAGGGGGGGGGGGGGATGAGGGTGGCACGAAATGGAGAATAAAGGAAGAGGACTGACCAGTTGGGTGGGCGTGAAGAGCACTGATCAAGTGAAGAGAGACACGTTTACCCAGAAATTCGTGAAGACCGTCGAGGAAGGAAGCAGTGAAGTCGTTGAAGTCCAACACATTCTTCTTCATCAGAACCAGTCTCCCTCTAATAAGGCGCTTCCTGCGATTGCAGCAGATCCCACTCAGCGCCTTCCCGATCGACACGAGCATGTCCATGAGAGCTTGGACTAATTAAAAGCCACGCACGTAATAGCAGCTCCGAGAGCTCACGGATGCTGATATATGAACATGTTATCCGATGCGATTCTCAGAGCTAATTATTACTGCCCCCCACTGTCCCGTGTTCTCCAGTAAAATGCTTCCACTTGTCCTCGTGTACCATACATTACCCCATACGAAACGTGGATATAAGAAGTCATCCATTTATTGTCGTATTCCCTTCTTCTTCCCATTAATTTCTTCCACGTTAAGTTTGGTATCCAGAGCGGAATTTTGGTGACTTTGTTAATGCCAATGCCCCTGGACTTCTCTCTTTCAATTCTTCGCCTCCTTGATTGCTCACCCACTTCGTTTTCCACTGGGACCACTTCGTGCCGGTTTAGGTAACATGCAGAATCAATCTCCTAGAGATCAAAATTATCATTGTGTGATAATACATCCAAACATTCATATTACATATTAAAAGTACTTGTAAATTTAAAATCATGTTTTTTAAAAATATTTAAATATCCATTATACATGTTAAAATTAATATTTAAGCACCTCTTATTATGTCAAAATTAATTGTGATTCAAAAACCAACCATTATAATTGTAAGAACTTATTAATTAAGGTGCTATGTTATTTATGCATCCTAACGGAGAGAAGGTGAAATATAAAAGAAATACTCCTATAATACAGCATGTGTATTGAAAAAAAATTAAAAAAATCATATTTAAATCTTTTTTCTTTATTATTACCGTCAGTTGCAGCGGCCTTTAAATAGTTTTCTTTTTTCGTTTTCCTTTATGACTTTATCTAATTAGTTCATCATTTTATTGTTCTTTTGAAATATTTAATAATCTAATAAAGTTCCAACAATGAGCATGCTGTGATCGATGGACTTGTTGTGGAAGGAAAATTAGGCTATGTTTCAATTACCCCCCAACACAAGCCTCTGTTGGGGGATTTTAGAAGCTCGTTGCAAGATAAAAATCTTGTTTTGGTATTAAAAAGTTGAAAAGAGCTTTTGGTTGGGTAGTAAAAGGTCATTTCAATTGAAGCTGGTTGAAGGGGCTTCTTTCTCGGTGTGTATTAATGAACGCAGATAGCATTTAATATTCTTTTAAATTTTCTGTCAAATTTCTCTGCCAAGGGGTGCGCTGGATAAATTATTGGGTGAATTGCATTTAAAGTTCGCTCAAACAAAATTATCCATAAATAAAAATTAATATAAAATAAATTGTTGTTGAAATACTAAAAGTAACTTTTTTTTGAATAAAACATGTTGTTAATCTTTATTTGTAAATAATTTATTTAAGTAATTCTTGAATGTGATTTTTTTTTAAATTATTTACAAGTATTCTTTATTTTAATTTGCAAAATTAAATAGAAATTTTTCAATAATTAAAATTGATGAAAAATAGTAATAATAATGAAGATTTTTAAGTTATCAATTTAGTTTATATTTTTTTAATTTTAGGTTTTTTAAAAAATGAAAATTTAATTTTAATATTTTTTCTTAAAAATATAAAATTAATCAGAAAAATATATATAATAAAATTCATGTTCTGTTTTTGTTATTATAAATTTAAACTAGTTTTTGAATTAGATCATTTAAATAAATTTTAATTTGTTTAACTAGCTTTAACAAAAAATAATATCCAAACATAATTCATGCTACAATTATATATTTTTATTCCAATTTAAGTATGCAAATCTTAATTCATTTTAACCTTAATTTTAAATTTTTTAATCCCGACATACTCTTAGATCTCATTCATTATGATGGAATGATTTTTGATAAAATAATAATAGAATTAAAAATGTAAATGAGAATAAAAATGACGTTAGAAAACATGTTTAGTATGAAAATGAAATGATGATATCAATTTTATTCTATATGTGTAATTATATCAGTAAAATAGCAGAATACCCCGTTCAAAAATACCCGTTTCATCTTCCTCCTTGCAGTTCCTCCCAATTGTTCCCAATGTGATCATCGCAATTTCAGAATATAAAAATAATAATAATAATTTTTTTTAAATTATATAAATGATAATATAATCCCTTAAAATATTATAATTTTAATGAAGTTTTTAGGGATCTCTTTGTTAATAAGTTTTTAGTGAAAAGACCATTTTACTCTCATTGATAACTTGTAATTTCTTATTTAATTTTTATAATTTTTTAAAAAAAAGTTGTGATTTTTTAAATAAAAGTTGTGAACGTAATTTGTTATTTTAAGAATTTATTTTTCAATAATAAAAATTACATTTGATAAATTGTAATCTTTTATTCAACTCTTGCTATTCACATAATAAAAATTGTTACTCTTTAAATAAAAATTATGATTGAGACTTATTTTTTAATAACAAAAATTACACTTAATAAATTATAATTTGCTGTTTAGCTCTTGCAATTTACATAATAAAAATTGTGATTGAATTTTATTATTTTTAATAAAAATAAAATAATTTTTTTACTAAAAAAGTTATTAACAAAAACCTCTTTAGTCTCTTAGTTCAGTTGCTCGTTTTAGCATAAACACTAGGCTAAAGAGAGCAACTGAACTGAGAAAAAGCAGCAAACATTCTCAAACAAGCATGACTGTGACGTTAATACTTTCTTCTCCCATCGTTCTTCTCAACAGATAAACAAATAACAAATATCCAGAATCTTCTTAGAGATTGAATTAATCAATGACAGATTTGCAAACTAGATCAAAAGTTTCATTTACAAATCACAAATCCCAGATAGATTTACAAGATCTTTCAGATCGAAGGAACAAATTTACGATTGCAAAATCTCGATCTGAAAATCATAATTGTAGACTTATATTGAAAAAAGAAGTTTCAATGACCAAGGAAGAAGCTAAAATGTATCTGCCACAAGACTCGTGTTCTTCAACAGCCACCATTCTTCTTCACGAAGACATTGCACGGAGCTTCGAATCTGGAGATGGAGAACTGTTAGACCTGCAACCAAGCTTCCCTTGTGTGAGGACCATCAAAGCTTCTCCAATGTTGGGGGGTGGGGGACGAGGGTCGTACCAACGTTTAACCACTAACCCAAAAAAAATTACTTAACATAACCTTAAATAATTTTAGTTGTTCCCTTAAAAATTTCAATTGCCCTCCTAACTTTAAAAAAATTCACTTATCCCCTTGTAAAAATTTACTTATCCTGTTATCTAAAATTGTGTGTCTATTTTATAAACTTAAATAGCAGTGCTTTTAAAATGGAAAAGCAAATTTTTAAAAAAAAATTATGAAAATTTTTATCAAAAAAAAAAATCTGCCATACAAGAAAGATATATCGGTTTTATTTAATGAAAAATAAAAACATGATTCTAGTATATAAAAAAAATATTTATATAAAGAGGGTATTTTATGTTATTATAATGTTATGTTTCATGCATTTTTTTAATATTCAATTTTAGAAAAAATTAATTATTTGATCCTTGTAATCTTAACTTAATTGTAACTTAGTTCCTAAATTTTAACTAATTATAACTCATTTCTTAAAATTTTGACTGAGTTGAAAATTAATTCCTAAACTTTATCTATTGTAATTTAGTCCATGCAGTTTTAATCTCTTAAATATTGATCTCTATATTTTTTAAAAAATAAAGTTATAAAGATTAAAAATATTTTACAATTTATTACTAATATTTTAAATTATTAAACCCTTTTAATCTTTATAAATATTAAAAGTTTAAAATATTTTTAATCTTTATAATTTTATTTTTTTTAAATATAGGAATCGATATTTAAAAATTAAAACTTCAAGAATTAAATTGTAAGAGAAAAATTTTAGAGACTAATTTATAACTGAGTCAAAACTTCAACGACTAAGTTATAACGAGTCAAAGTTGAAAAACTAAATTACAATTAATTCAAAACTATAAGAACCAAATGATTAATTTTTTTATAATTTTATTAACTTATGCCATGAATAAAAGTTTAAAATTATTTATGTTTTAAAAATATTATTGTTTATTTTAAATGTAAATTATGCCCCATTGATTAATTTTTCTGGGTTCGATGTTGGGGCAAACGGAGATGATAGGTCTGCGAATATCAGCGGCAGAGCAAAACGTGAAAGAAGTCAATGGCTAACTGGCAGATCCGATTGATCCAAAGAGGAGGAACATGAACAAAGTAGTTCGACGGTGGACGGCGAAGCATTGGATTGGAAGGCGAAGTTCGGTGCCACAGGGATTGAGCTTCCCCAATCATGGCGCTCATTTTTAGGATGAAATTTAGAACATCTAAATAAAAATTTAAATAGTTCAGATTTAAAATATTATTATACTATTATATATTATATTTATTAAATTAAAAATGTATAAAAATTATAAAGTAATTTTAATAAATTTTTATTTTTAATTTGATCTATATTTAATTTAAAAGGTCCAATTTAATATTAAAATTTTTATAATTAATATATATTGATTATTCAAATTTATTCTGCATAATTCAGGAATATGCAAAGTGCATTTAAATAATTAATATACATCAATTATAAAAATTATAATATTAAATTAAATCTGCTAAATTAAATCTAGATCAAACTAAAAATATAAAATTTATTAAAATTATTTATAATTTTTATTTTAATAAAAATAATATATAATAATATATTAAATCTGAATCATTCAGATTAAAATTTAAATAATTTAGATCTCAAATTAAGGATGAGCACATGCTGCTCATTCTTAAGATGAGCATAGAAACTAGTGCTGTGGCACAGGCGATGAAGAGGAAGGTGATGGAAAAGAAGGTTGATGAAGGAGGAGTATAGCCGAAGGGGGAGGGGGGAAAATCCTGTAGGTGTAAAATTAGAGCAAAAATGGAAAGGGTGATTGTGTTAAAAGAATTATTAACTAAGAATATTTTGGTAAAAAATATGTTGATTTCCAAGAAATGGAGCCATTTCTATGTTGGAATGCTTATTGCTTCGAATGAGATAACGAGCCATTTCATTGTAATGACTATTCCCACACACCAAACATTTAAAATGAATATTTATTCCCTCATTCCTATTTCATCAGCATTCATTATTTTTAGTATCTTGCAGGAAAAGCCCCACGCCTTTGCTTATTAGGATAATTGATTAAGTATATACTCCCTTCGGTTCAAATAATAAGTATTTTTTTTAACTAATTTTGATTTAAAATATAAACAAGTTAGTACATGTAAAAAAAATTATCATTTTACCCTTTGTATTTATTAATTAAATATTTGTTTTAGTGTATATCTTACTCATCATGAAATGCTTTTTTTGTTTTACAAAATCATGAAGTGCTTTAATAATTTGAATTAGGGGTTAAAAGGAAAAACAATACATATTTTTATGTGAATAAAATTTTTACTAATATGTAATTTTTTTTTTAAAAAAACTACCTATATTTTGAATAGAAGGAAAGTATAACTTGGCTCATTCTTTCCAATTTTTAGGTGAATATCATTTTAATAACAAAAGTTAGTTAAACACCAGCCTAGCTCGTCTAATTTAATTCGTCCAATCATCATTTAATATGTAATATCTTTATCATGAGGTCTGGTTATTGATCAATAATAAATGAAGTCCGAAAAGAAAGCAATGTATATCCAATTTAATCTGGGTTGCAGTAGGCATCAAGACAGCTACAGTCACATGCATGCATAACAAGTCAAAATTTTTCTCTGGAAAATTACAGACAGACCCATTTAGAAATGGCATGCCCACAGTGCATAATATAGTCGCAATGGTCTGTTATATGGTACCGCGCGCCCCTGCTCACTTGGAATCGAATACAGTAAAGCATAAGCCGATCTTCTTCTTCTTCTTTAATTATTTTTAATGCTTCTTTGTTACAGTAATTCATTTGTTATAAATCTGATAATAACATATATTATTATGCATGACATGTACATTTTTTTTTTCACAGAATCTGTGTATTCTTATACCGGATGACCATAAAGTTTTTTTTTTTTTTAATAGTAGAACTAGAAACTAAGACAAGGTACAAAGCGTTGAATTTTGACGGATGGGGGATGAGATTAGAGTAGGAGCTTTAATTACGTTTGGTGTGTGATTTAAAAAAAAAAAAAACCAGGTAAAAGAATCAAATACCCTCATCTTCTTCTTTCTTTGTCGAACTCGTAAAAAATAAGACTGGAGAGGAGAGAGGACGGCGGTGACCGAGGGAGGAGCCGACGGCGGTGACTGAGAGACCACAGAACAGGGAGGAGAGAGGACAACGGTGACGACGAGAGGGAGGAGCCAACGAGGGGATCTGAGACGCGAGGGAGGGCATCGTCGGCTTTGCGGTTGAACGTTGCCATAGGTGGAAGACGGCACCGTCGGCACAGCGTCACCGGCAAGGGAGGAGGCAGACGACTCAACGAGGGAGGGGATGGGATGAAGTGGCAATTTGGTCTGGAAATTTACAATCCAGGATTAGAATTAAATTTTTTTACCAAATATGGAAACTTGGTATTAGCAAGTCCCACTCCCTCAGTCCTTCCCACCAAACAGGCCGGAGGGTCGAAGTCTAGCTGAATCAAGTTATCGACTCCGTCTGATTTGGTTGCCACGCGGCAGAAGATCATTGCTTGTCCCAAATTACTGGGCCCACGACACTAAAACCAATGGCTAGGGTCTGTTATGATTTGGTGATAGCCCAGAAAGAAATGAAGAAACGGGGATGACTGAATTTAGTGAGCAGAAGACGAGATACATAGACTACCAAGAAATCTTACAATGGCGGGAATTGGTCTATGCTCCGGTCTTTCTTCCTCCAGGTAATTCATGTTTTTCTTTAGCTTAATTTTTTTCGAACCAAGGTTCATCTTTTGGTTGATTATTACTCAGCACCTGGATTCTTTAAATTACTTCCCTTATTTTCTGAAATGGGGAAAAAAGTTCTTTGACATGACACCGTCAATACATTATACGTGCGGTTCTATCAAGCTTTTTGACAGATTCTCGCCGTATATCCTGAAAGATAGATTTTGTCTAAATTTTATTTGCGAAATTAATGAAGGAAAATTGTCAAATACTGTTTAAATCTTTGTGAACACACTGGTAAGGGATCAAGGTTGTGTTTTCAGCAACTTAGGTACATCTTGGTTGGTATTAAAATCTCACAATGCAAGGACCATGCTAGGGAAACATCCTGGAAGGCGAAGCTTGGCAATAAAAGCTGCAGTGAAATATGTAAATGCTGAAGAAGCAAAAGAACTTATTGCAGTCGAAGGATACACAGTTCTGGATGTCAGGGATAAAAGCCAGTTTGACCGAGCTCACATAAAATCATGCTATCACGTGCCTCTTTTTGTTGAAAATCAAGACAATGATCTTGGTATGGAATTGTCTTGTAAACATTCATACATTTCCCTCTTTTATCATTCTGATTATCTATCTTCATCTTTTTCTGCAGGCACAATTATAAAAAGGACCCTGCACAATAACTTTGCTGGGTTGTTCTTTGGGTTGCCATTCACTAAATTAAACCCTCATTTTGTGCAATCTGTCAAGAGCCAGCTTTCCCCTGAAAGTAAACTCTTGGTTGTATGCCAGGAAGGATTGAGGTTAGTCTATGCCATCTTGCTTGCTATACATGTTCAATTTTATTGTTCTTACTAGCATTTGAGGGTTTGTTTCCTCTTTGGTGTGAAGATCTGCTGCGGCAGCAAATAAATTAGAGCAATCTGGTTTCTCAAATATGGCATGCATTACATCAGGCCTTCAAACTGTGAAACCAGGTTTAGTAATTCACTGAATCATCTTTCAGAATCCATTTCACGTGTTGGATTAAAGAAAGTGAATGGATTTGGCTTTCCATTTTGTAGGAACATTTGATTCTGTTGGTTCCACAGAGTTGCAGAATGCTGGAAAAGCTGGGTTGGTGACAATCCAAGGGAAAATCTCAGCTGTTTTGGGAACTGTTCTTGTTTGTAAGTTTTTCAGCTTCGTCTAGTTATGGTTTCTTGATGCTTGAGATGATTTTCATTTGCCTTTTTATGAGCATGCAGGTGCATATTTGTTCATTACCTTCTTCCCTGAGCAAGCAGAGAAGCTATTCCAGCTGGCCCCTGGAAGCTAGGTCTCAAGATTCCTTGACCTTATTGTTTTTCTCATGTGTTTTCTCCTTCTCATTTTTATGTAGCATAGTTAATGAACTTGGGATTTTTTGTAGCATTAGTTTGCGTCATAAAATTATATTTCTGAGGTTATTTTTTATGATATTAAGTTTTACAAATTGAAATGTGGTGAGCAGGTGAACGTTAATACATGCTGGAAGAAATTCACTCTCTTCATTCTTATTTATAAATCACCTTCTAAAAGTTTGTTTTCCTTTACAAGTCATCTTAGGTCATTGAACTAACTTTTTCAAGGGTAACTTCATCATTATTCAAGCCCTCCTAGGTGGTGAGCTCTTAAGAGAATTTATATGGTGTGCTCTTTAGAGAATTTAGATGGCATCAAACTTCTCTTTCTTCCAACAATGGCACAAGAGTTGCAATTCGCCATGCACTCAGTAGGCTTACTTCTGACTTCTGAGGACACTTTCATCAGATTTGGTTGCAATCTCCTCATCCTTCGCTAGAAAAGCAAAATGATCTCTCAGTGACTCAATCTGACTTTGTTAGTAAATCTGGTAACATCATAGCAAATGATCTTGCTGCAATTGGTGATAACCTGTGTACATATTTACATTTCCATTATCAATAATGGCCATTCACAATTTGTTCAATTCAATGAATGCCCCTCTGTAAACTGCAATTTCTTTTTGGCTATGGTAATTTAACTGAGTTAGATTTAAGTATTGTTAAATTTAATTGAAAGTAACATTCTCAAAATATTTTCTACATTCATAGAAACTCAAACTTAAAACATCATGCTTCAATGGCTATAACCCTTCTTCTTATATATATATATATATATATATATTATATATAACTATATTTTTCAGTCCATGTAAAACTGAATCACATTTGATCAGATCCTTTGGCAGACAAATATGGCGAGGTCTAAATGAATAATGAACCCGCAGTGCACTTTTTCTTTTTTACTGAATAAATGCAGACATTACTCAAGAGATTACATCCATTAAGTAGGTCCTGCAGTGCACTTTATCAGCATAGAATAACGTTGCAATTACACTTTTCATCACGGAAAGTGGTTAGTTTTCTACAGAGCTTTTATCACCTGTAAGAATCAAAATACTTATATTTTAAAATTTAATATTTACATGGAATACAAAGGCAGCAACTGTTAAGTTAATAGTAATATAAAATCTAAACTCTAAGTATAGTTGAAATTTTCACAGAAGCACTACAATCCGGCTGACATAATAAGCACGCACACGGCACACGGCACACGCGATCTTCAATCCGGCCCCAGGCACTACAATCCAGCAAAGAGCAAGCCATGTTTCACATTGAATTCCAGTTGTGCGCAAGACTTTAAGTCTTGAATCAAAATGCAAAATTTTCCGTGAAGAACATGCGTAACACTAAATATTGGAAAGGGTGGTGAAAATTTTCACAAGGCCATTAATTTAGGCTAACAAAATGTTACAGTGATTATTATCACAAGCCCCAAAAAAATTACAATCAGACTAGCGAATTGTATTTCTGATTCCATTATGTGCACCGGTGTCGACGCATAAATAGGTGGGTATTCTAATCCACGTCATCTCATCTCAGCTAACTTTAGGGCCAACATAATTGGCAAGAGCAATTTCAAAGGAAGCTCAAAAACGAAACTACAAATTTTCTTCCTGTACCATCACCAACTGTCATGGCGTTGCCTTACAAAGATCATTCGCCTTGCAGACAGTAGAGTTGCCGAATGTTTCCAGATGCTGCCAGAACAGAAAATGTTCAAGGAATTACATCTATCAGAGTATGGCCAGTTCCCCAAGAAAGAACGTTCAATGAAATAAACTAGTAAACCTATGATTAACAGGCGATATCATCTACATCTGATAATGATAAATGCACAAGGGCAGTATTATTCAGACAAGCTTGCTCCAAAACAGTATTATTTCAAACTCCAAGCTTAACAAAAGGCCAAAAGACAGAAGAGGTACACTGTTCAATCAAGAGCCTTGTGATTAGAAGCCAAGTCAATTTTCGTACTTAATGTCAGAAAGTACAGGCACCAAATTGTCTTCTAACCAGTTATGTAACATGTTAACATTAGGAAAAACTCTTGATGATTTATTTGTGACCTAGGCTGTCATAAAATATAAACATCACTCGAAAACAACCAAGTGTGGCAAGTGATTCTCACTCTCGCTCCAACTTCAATTTAAATTCAAGAACAAATCCAAAGGTTCCCTAATTGCATAAAATGAAAATGATGACTCGATATAAGGTACAATAATCACTGCTAAAGTTAAGCTAATGATTTTATAGCAGAACAAATTTTCCTGAGGTATGATTTTATTACAAACTATACTTGGAAGAGCAGATGGATATAGTCAAGAGTTCAATTTGACTCAAAGAAACACAGGCAAAGATCAGGGCAAGTTCCACATCAACACAGTTTGCCTGAGAGTTGCATTTTCAAGCAAGTTTATCCCCAAAAAAAAAATGCTTGAAGTTTGAAAATGTTGGAATGAAATAAATAAATTAAACAGGAATAACCATCACCATATAACCAGTCCTTGAAGCAAACATGGAGTGCGGATGATAATTCTCTTTTACGATTTTCTTCAAGGGGTGCTTCCCGCAAGAGTTGCCTTATCCCCGCTAAATTCTTTTGCTGGAGAAAAGACCCAAACAAACAAAAATTAATAGAAACAACTAATCCACTTGAGTGTGATTCTTCAATATTTGAACACAAAAGGTTTCAAAATGCAATCACTAAAACATCACCAACTAGCTCAGTTTACATACATTTCTAAGCTGCGAAGCCATATAAGCATCTGGTAATGTGAATGGGTTGTGTTTTGTAGACCCAGTCAACTCTCCTCCAAGCCAGCTCGGAATCTGCAATCAACGTGGTTGAAAAGAAGCATATGAAGAGGATAAAATGAACATGCTTCCAAAATAAATGGAGATTCCACCCCCATTTTTTATTTTCTCAAACAAGAAATTGACCCACAAAGTTCAATTTGAAGCAGTGAAAATAATATATTCTTAAAGCAAGAACATGCATGAATCAACATTCGAAAATCCACAAAACATGACAGAACTAAGATAAAATCTTCAATTTTCCTTCAAGTCACTATAAAAGATAGGAAGGTATACCACAAAATCAGTGAACTGATCAGGATCTACTCGAGTAGCTGACTCAGCTTGAACATCAGAGACACCAGCTGGATGAGATAATGAATCATGAAGATCAACTGCGCCCAATGCCACAGGTTCATCCCACCTGTTTACCGTAGGCAGAATTCCAGCTTCAGCCATGTGCTCCTCTAACTGGGAATAAAATGTATTGTAGGGTGCCACCTGAGAACATCACAAGAGAGAGTAATTTCAAACCGAAAATCGAATTGAGAAGAACTCTAAAGAAGAATATGCTTGCACGATAAGAAGTTAATGCCTCTAGAAGCAGCAGATTTTCAACAGAAAATGCTAACTTATTTAAAGGGCCACAAGAACTATGAGCTGTATTTGTAGCAAACTACTCATCAAAAGAAATGTTCAGCTAACCAACTTCTAGAACAATTTGAATAAACTCAAATGCTCACTTGTAGAGCTTCATCAATGTACTAATCTAGCAAGACTTTTACCCACTTCATTAGTTTGAGCTTAATCCTGCAGTGGTGGAGTTAACCTCATACCTTCTTTTCGTCTATTATCATCAAACCTTATAATTAACATATATGTGATAGACAATTGGTGCACTGGGTAGTCTGTGTTGTAACATCAACAATCAAAATCTTTGGTGGAATTTAACAATAATTGAAAGAATCGCAAGCTTCCCAGCTCTAGAATACATTAATAAAGAACATGAGCCAAAACCTGACCCCTTGCACTGGAACATGCATGTACCAACAAAAGGGAAACAGAGTGAAGTGAAATAAACCAAAAGAGACAAGTTAAAAATACTCAAGAACTGAGAAGCATAAGCATTTCCACTTCTCCAGGATATATCAGAGAAAATAAAGTAAGCTACACCTACACTATATTCATGGCTTATGAATAGTGCAACTTTCTCTAGATTTTATTATATTGATATTGATATATCAATGTATTGATTAACTTATATTCTCCAAAGGGGCATTAAATTTGAGCCTGGGTAAGTTGAAAATTGCAGAAACAATGATCACAACCATACAAAACAAAAAACTCCAAGACCAATTGATGAGCAATTTCCTTATTCAAGCAAGAGCAAAAGAACCTCACCTGCAGCTTATGGTTATCACCAACAATAAGAGGTTGCTGGTTCACTCCCAAAAAGAAAACACATTCACGACAATTTGCAATACATATACGTTTAGCTGCTACAATCACATGAACTCGTTCACAGTGTTCTACTCTAACAGCCTGTCAAGAAAAGCAAACATTCAACATCAACTTCCATCTCGGTAACCAAGACCACCACTAGTTTAATGTGTATGAAGAGCAACTAATCAGCAAGATGCCATTAAACTATTAAGTTGGTTACCAGACATTGACGTCATGCACATGCTATCAGTTAGAGTGATAAGTATTCTAACATTAACGTGTTTGCTAGCTACAAAAGAAAAGGTAATCTTAAAAAGAGAGCAGTCAGCTAAACAGCCAATGATTCTATTTGTAAAGAGCTTCTTCCAATAGAAAAATGAGGGAGAGAAAAATAAATGTGACAATTCCTATTCATTAACTTGCTTATTTCTCTTCGGGGAGCAGGGCTTCAAATTCCATATCAAAGAGCTCTCTCTCTCTCTCTCTCTCTCTCTCTCTCTGTGTGGATACATTCCAGCTGTTTAGTTATCACTCATATTAGTTGATCCTTCAGCCTTTGGTCTAAAAAAACAATTGTTTACTTTCTTACCAAGTCTTTATATCAATTTTTAAAACAATTTTCATTAAGTTACCAGACCTAATCAGGGACAAGGTAACATATCATTTTCCACATTTCTGTTAGAAAACACTTTTCACAGATATTCCAACCCATTATGCTCCTCTTAAAAGCATTGCATGCGGTTACTACTTGCTATTACCTTGCCAACTGCTCCAAGAACAACAGTAGCATCCGAGCAACCATAGACAGTGGCATATCTCACAGGTGCTAAAATGTAAATGGCAGACTCATGGCAATTTAGAACCTGCAATGACCAAACTAGTTGCTCATAATTCTTCCAATATAGTTTTGATAGTCAATCTAAAAATTGGATAGTGGAATTGTATAACTAAACCAGCAGAGAAGTGGCTGACTCTGGGCTCTGGCCACATCTAAAACAAAGACAATAATGCATTTGATGTTATAACACTAATCATAAATTCACTCCAGAAATCACAATCTATGATAAAAGCCATTATACATTAGCATATCTCTGCTTTATACATAATTTGTCCGAATGCCAGCTCCTAAAGCCTCACAAGAATAAAATTTACTTGAAAAGATGGCTGGGCAAAAAACAAATCACAAATTTCTTATGGCTCTAAAGCATTCATGTCCAGATATTCAACCCAAAATCCTCCACAAACTACAAATTCATTAACTTGAATGGACTTAGGAAAATACATTTGTTAATAATATTAAACTGTTATAACACCTAGCTTTCATTTTATTCAATAACTATCAATTCTTTGTTCTAAAATCCATGTCTGCTAGAATACAAGTCTCAACTCTTTCATGCATATGAATATGATGATACAATTTGAATCATAAACTTAAAACTAAACTAGATTCATAACTCGTCTGGACCTCAGCATGCACATAAGCAGATAGTCTGGCAGTTTCGATATCCAAAATTTCACACAGAAAACTGCATATGAATAAAACCCATGAGCAAACATCAATCATGCTATTAGAAACCACAACCCAAGTTTTAAGTGTCAAGCCCAAGTCAGTCAAAAGCAGATGCTCATGAACAGAAATTTCAATCAAAATTGACAATTGACAAAGAAGAACGTGAAGTGTTACATAGCCGACCTACGATGAATAGTTTCAATGAAATACACAAAGATCACACACCTAAAAGGCCAGCAGTTCAGTCAAAGTAAAATACAAGGGAAGCAGAAAACCAGAATAAGAAACAAACCTTGACAGATGAACCTTTAATGTCAGATGCATTCTTAGAGAATGATGATTTAGAGATCCCTTCAATGAAACATGGACCTCTAGTACATGGTGGGGCCTTAGCTGGGACAGTACATGCATCAACCATATTAACATCCTGGTCACATACACTGGCAGGTCCATTTTCCTTTAGCAAAGCCCTTTCAGAAATATTTTCCAAAGAAGAAGCAATATTTTGCAGAAGCCAATCATGAATTTGTGCAGCAGGAACAGGAACAGCTGGCATGTCAGGATCTGAGTTTGCAAAAAAGGGAGACGATTGGCTCAAAGTGCTTCCTTCGGATCCCTTATCACCGAACTGAATTAGAAACCCAAGGTGCTCCAATCTATCCATAGTTAAAACCTAAAACAATGGGATCAAATGGGCAATAGGGCTAAGAATTAACACTATAGCTAAATGAAATCTACAATCAAAGGCAAGACAAATACTTCTAAAAATATGTTTTCCTCTACATACCCTAAACAAATTGCAAGACCCTATATCACAAAGTTGAGTCAGTTAGAAGAAGGAACAGAGAGATTACTATTATGCAATGCCTCAATGAAAGGGTGGTATGATATGTAACAGAGCAATAGGCCATACCTAAGTAAGCAAGAGGTGCCATACATTAATAAAACTCTAGCATTACCCTTCGTTGTAGCCATCAATGGCAGCTAAAACACACAAATCGATGCTATGAAATGTGGGAGAATTTAACATCTATGAATCATTGATACTCCAACAAACAGTCATACTATGTCCGGTGCAAATATGATATTTGTATCAGGTATCAAATATGACACTGCACTTCAAATTATATTTTCATAACACATATCTTCTTGGAAGGGGCACTGGGAAATCTCCCTTTTACAAAATCCAAAATGACTTTCGATTTCAATATGTGCACAAAATGTCAATTGTGGACCAGCCATCGGCCAAAAATGTCCAGAGGCAAGTTAGGCTTAGTCCACCTTATCCTTTAAGTAATAAATAATAATCAAGAGCCACTGTTAAAGTACAAACTACAGTCATACACACAAGCACACAAATTATGCTACTTTTCTTGACAGAAACGATCTCCTCCTGAGTTTTAATGAGAGATACCACCAAAAGAGTATATGACTGACAATAGTGTGGCTTGAGAAAAAAATAAAACAATTTAACTATGCGCCAAAATTTGCATTGGGTATAAGGAATTCACAAACCAGAGCTTCTTCCCCTTCCCCCTCCACAGGCTCAGCTAAAAGAGACAGAATGTTAGCCAGGTGCTTCTGCAAATATGATAACTGATGCGCCTCCTCATCAGCTTGTGATGGCATAAATCGACGACTGTTGCTACGCACTAGCTGTAAATCATGGAAAATAGGATAAACACTTCAAAGATAAGAAGAATCAATCTGATGAGTCTCTCAGAAGCTAAACGTGGAAATTAAACAGAACGAGGAGTAGAACAAAACACACAGTATCAGATGTCAACTAATAATAGATATCTCGACCCCCGAGCTCGATAGTGATGCAATTATCCAATTAACCAAATTTTATTCATAGAAAGTTAGTCTAATTTAATCGAAGCATAATATCAGGGGCCGCAAAATAACATGAAATCTACAGATTTAAAACGAGACTGAATGTCATTGGAAGAAACTGCAACTCCTCAAGCCCCAGCCTTAACAACTGATAGAATTACAAAGGCTGCCATAGAAAAGAAAAGGGAACGAGAATATTGCAAAAACCAAATAAAAGGCAAGTTAACTATGCCCAATTTACTTGCTTGGTCTTCGTTATACTCAAATTGTGCCACCGACTCAGAGATTAAAATACATGGAGAAATAACCTGCAACGGCGAGAGAGCAGACAAGTAGCCATCAAAAGCCGAGGTGGAAGGCCAAACATCGGCCACGGACGCAGAGTCCTTGTGCGTTCTGGGAAGCAGCTTCTTGTAGGATTGAATGTACAAGAACAAAACCAGATCATGGACATCGGCACCAACGGATTCGATTTCTTCCGGCTTGGCTCTAACTAAAGGTTCGGATTCCGAGTGTAATACCGAGGCGAGGGTATCGAGAACGAGCCTAGCGCAGTCAATGGAGATCTGCAGAGCGTCCGAGATGGCCGCAGAGTTGGCCCGTTGATTAGGGGACAGCGAAAGAAGCTTCTGCTTCAGGGAAATTAGGGTTTGCGTCGGGTCAGAGAAGATGAGCTTGGGGATGGGCAGGAGGCCATGCTCGAAGGGCTCGCGCCTGGGATGAATAACAGCGCTTGGGTCTCTCGCCGAAGACGACAATGAAGAAGATGTAGAGGGCTCGATTGCGTCGGTCATCACTGGATAGAGAAAACAATGTGAATTGTGAGGGGTAGCGAGAGCGCGAGATAACGAGCAGGCGAAAGGTGAAAGCTGCGGATCTTCAACAGATGGGAACCATTGAAACGAAGTTGGAGAGAAGTGGGTGCGTTCAAAAGAGGTTGTATGTATAGGGACCTAGCGACGTGGCAGCATCTGATTTGCAGAGCTAAATTTGGACCGATTGACCTGTCTCGTGTTTAATCAAACGAAAACGATGATGTGGGATGGATGAACTATGGATTCCTGAGATCACTGTGAAAGCCTGCTTTTGCTGTGAAAGTTACCAGGCGGATCGTGAGTCGCGTTATTTGTAATTTGTTCCGTTAAAATATTTTAAATTTTTTAAATAAAATTTTACGAAATATTATTTTTAGGATATTTTATTTTTATTCTATAATATATATTTAATTTTTTACATTTTATCTCTTTATTATAATTAATATCATTATTAATTTGTATTTAATATTGTTAAAATGTTTTATTTTTATTGAACAAACATAAATGATATGATACCTTTTATTTACTTATAAATTTTTATGCTTGTATTATGACTATAATGCACAGCATTCGTTTTTGTTTGCCACAAAATATCATTTCTCACGAGAGCCCAGTTCTGGGGTACTCTCTACGGACTAGAAGCAGAACTAGGTAATGCACTGAGAGGGTCCTGGCCCCTTTCAACTTTTTTATTTTTTCCAAAGATATATGGGTCCCATGTTGATAGCATACCTCTCGACCATGGCTTCATTTATAGAGGTTTTTAGATTTAATTGAAAGGCTTTTTCTAAGTGTTTTTGAGTAAGGTTTATTAATAATATTTGTTGAGAATTTGGTAAGTTCTGATGCTTTAAGAGAATGAAGTCAATTCTAAAGATAGAATGTTTCAGTCAGATCCAAAATCAAACATGTTCAAAGAGAGGGAAAAAATATATAAATACTAGTATCGATAGATTATGATGTGAGAAAGAGAGAGAAAGTTTTCAGATAAAAGAAGCTATCAACATTTAAGTTATATTTCACCTGCTTATAAAATAGATAGGATAATCTTTTTTTTAATCTTAATTAGAGGTGTGTCAGTAATTTTTCATCACAATTTTTACTTTTACTCCATTAAGATGATGGGAAATATGAAAAGAAAATAAGACAAGAAAAAACTAAAAAATAAATTTTTAAAAATTGTAATTTTTTTTACTATTTCTAAGAGCTTCTCTTCTAATTCTCTTTTCTTCCTAGCTATTTTCTTCAATCCAAATGAAGGGTAAGTGTTGATAAAAGAAAATATGTTAATAAATTGTGTATATTAGATAAGAGAAAAATTGAAAATTTTATTGGGATTTAGGGAGAACTAATAATTTTTAAAGTTATTTTTTAATTATGACAAAACAAGTTAAAATTGCTTTATAAATAAAACGGATGAAATATATGTGCATATATATGGTCATTTATTTAGAATTGTGCAACCTAAGTTTGCCTCCTTTGAAATCTCAAGCTGATTCTGCCCTTGCTGCGAACACCATCCGATATCAAATTATAAAATGCCATATTTCTATTTCTGAGTTGGGCTGAATTTGTTTCAGTTTATATTTTCTTTATTTTCAATTAATTTCAGTGCTAATTTGGAAAATATGCTATTTTTGTAAATCAGACCTGATTATTTCTGGGAAGCACGAGCATTCATACTCGGAATCTGTTTATTATTACTGGTAACTCCCTTTGGTTTGTTTGTTTAGTGTGGGGATTTCAACATGATTCAGGTTAAAATTCAAGATAGACAAAATTAAAGGACAAAAAAAGACATTTTTTTCTATTGTTTTTTCTATTTTCTTCACCGAGACGGAAGAAGTTCAAGAAGAAAAAAAATGTTAGAGAAGAAATGCGTCCTTCCTATTTTTTTTTCATAATTTTTATTTTTATTTATTTTCTTCCGATTTCAAACCGAAGGATTAGGGGAAAAACAAGGGAACGACTGTTTGTGGCTTCGAAACTTCGATTATTGATCGCTTGGTCTTTATGTGGACCTCAGCTTCGCTTGTGATCATTTATTGTCCATTGATATCTGCGGACCATTGAAATAAAATTTTAGGGCCGTCTCTTGAGAATTATGGGGAATAATATTGCAGGCCATTGTTGACCCGCGCGGGGCAAGTTTAGCCTGCGCCTTCGGGGCATTCTCAATGGGCTTAACCTTATCCTTTTTCTTAATCTCCAAGGCCTACTCACTTTGTTTTCCTTTGGTGCAACAAGTTAGTTTTGAACCTTGATGCTTGAGATTTAGAGTAATATATACGTCAAAATCAACTATAAACTTAAAATTATAATTTATAAAATAAATTTTATGCAATTTTTGGATAAATTTTAGAAAATTATAATCCACAAGTTAAATTGGAAAGCACTTAATGATAATTCGTGAGATAACCATGATTTTTGGTTTATAATTAATTTTGGTATGTATAGAGGTATTTGGATAATTTTGAGTTCCTAATTGATTTTAGCATGAAATAAGGGTGTTTGAATACCATGATTTTGAATTTATAATTAATTTTAAAACATAATAGGATGTTTGGATATATTTTCACAAGGCCATAATCTTACCTGATTTTTAAGTATTCTTAAAATCAATCTTATGAATTTATTTTATAAATCAATAATACCACATAACACAATCAATTGTATTCAAAATTAATCGTATTAATAGTCAATTTTTTCACGATCTCTTTTTTTTTAAGGGCATCAAAATTAGACGGACTCTTGTCATCTTATATGTTAGCAAATCAGTCATGAGAAGAAGAGGCATTTGTGGAAGGAAAAAAATAACAAAAGGAGAGACCTTGTTATCCGAATTTGAAAAGCTATGTCCGACCAAATTAAGCAAGACGTGAAAAAAGGTTAGCGGGCTTAAAAAAGAGGCAGGAATATAATGGTATGAAAACCACATCAAAGTGAAAAAGCACTGTCTAGTTTACGCTAGATGCGCTGATAGGCAATTATACATGCTATTGCTATATCCAAGTATTTTGATCCAGGCTAATTAAGGTAGAATACTATTCACGCGTCAATAATGTCAATAACAATGCAAGGAAGCATGGCAAAAAGAATACCTCCTCTAGCAACACTACTTATTTTCTAAAACTCCGCACCTCTATTGATTTGGATTTGTGAGCAATTAAATAAGCATAACATTAAAATTCAAGTCATCTTAATTAGTTAAACCGATAAATTATTGCACTAGTTTATTGATTGGGTCCAATGACATGCTTTATTTTTAACCTGTTTAACCACGATTTTGATCATGTTGCCTTTTAAATTAGCACTTTAACCAATTTAATGGTTGATATCCTGTCACGGGATGGGTAAAGAAGTGGCAGAGGTAGCTAGTTGCCAAAGACTAGACTTGGAAGAGACATTTGAATACTTATTTGATATTTGACGGCCGGGGTTTGATTTATTGAAGAAACAAACAAATGAAGAAGCAAACAGGAAGTGGAAGCATTGGGAAAAGCTTCCATACAAGCATTTCAACATTACTATATTTGGTGCCTCAAATGGGTGGCCCCGTGGCCCCCACTTTGGACTTGCATCTTGGTTTACGCATAATTTTGGAACCCCCTCCCATACATTTCTCTAAATTTAAGCGCATCTCCCATCTCCATCTCCAACGACATCCCTTTTCTTTTGTCCATATCCCACCTTCCCTTTTTTCCTATATATATATATATATATATATTATACCATGACATTATGATTCACAAATAGAGTAAATAAAACGCATTTCTTATCATTCAAGCACTTTTACCAAGTTCTTAACCCAACAGGCCTTCCATTATGCACTATTCCCAACCCCAACATGCAACATTATCACGCCCATTATTGCTGGTATTTTTCCAGGAACGTTCACAGTAGATATAACCACCTACGTTCCTAATTATTCACCCCGTCTTTGTCTGCACACATAATCAGAAGGATGAAATTAATTAAGATTTGAAAGAGCTGGCCCCGACTCCAGAAACACTATCTGAGTGCCCGTTATGAATTTGCACCAACCCAAGTCTATAGGTCCAATTACCTCCTGCCAACAAGTTTTAGCTGGCTTGGTTAAGGTATATTCTTGTCCTCTCGTCTGCCCCAGTTCTTGGAATACATATGCACACAGTTGTTAAGTTCTGATAATTCATCATTGGCATTGACTTGTATGTGGGGATCCTTGACCTGCCTCATTAGAAGGAAACTTACATCGTCCATATACATGCCTCCAATTGGCATTATTATTGATTCACAAAACCACTGACTGATCCGATTCTGTTGAGTGATGAGAGAGTATTATTTTTTTGCCCACAAAAGCATCACATGAAACTGGTTACGCTATTCAAGGAAGAGATCAAAATTACCTGCAGGCTTTCTATTCTAATAACTCATCACTGAGCGTATGATCAAAAGTTTGTATGATACAGGTATGAAAATTACACAAAGTGTCACGAAAAATTGCAAGAATATTATGCGGAAATTACCGTTGGATTAATCAACGAGAAGCCCCTCGTACGGCCACCTGATCTTCTTGGAACCATATAGTCTATCGACCAAGTGATCCGTGTTTCCAAGTATTGAAATTGATAAGGCTCACACTTTGATCATATAGTTGACCTGAGTTTGTATTCTTTTTAATCAAAATCAGACAAAATTATTAATTGATGATGGGTCACGTCAACTGGCAGGACAACAAAAAATGGGAAAAAAGAAAGAAATACCAATGCTTACGCTTTTAATACAAGTAAGTTGGATACATTGAATTTGATCATGGCGTGTGTGTGCGTGTACCGACGGTCAGTGCGAGCTAGGGGGGATTAGTCATGCAGATAATCAATAAGAACATTGCATTTAATTGTTAAACAACCGAAATCTCGACGTCTGCTCATAAATTATAACTATCCATTGTTTGGATTCAGTTTTGGTTCATTCAACTTCACGTAGCAGCGCACACACGCACGCACGCACACACGGTCGACTGGTCGAGTCGATGTCTACGGTCACACACATAAAAAGTTAAATTAGGAGGTTGATTGATGATTGATATGATTTCATACAGAATCATACTGTCAGGGGAAAGCGCATAAATTTGTTAAAAAAAAAAGTTCTAAATATTTACTCTTTACATTGAGATGACGGATGAGATTGGGTGACCTAATTTATCTTGAACGAATATAATATTACAACAGGGAGAAGAAAGAATCCCAACTGCTAATTAATAAATCTGTCGAAAACAAGTGGAACTCAGCAACCTTAATTTAAAAATGTTGAAGGTGGTGTTAACAACTAAATCTGTACCTGAGTATTTGACTAACTCCGCATAAATCAAATAATAATAACGATAATTGTGATGGTGAAGTATGATTAATTATCTATGAAAAAGGCTACACATCCGATAAAATTGAGCTAACGAATATTTTGAAGAAAACCAACGCACGTTATATTTCAAGGTTTTGCACGGGATAGGATGTAGTATCAAAATCACACACGTACATGAGTTTGGTCAAATAAAAAGTTCACTGTACTATTTTATTTTTATACATGCGTGTGTTGTGTGTCAAAAATCAGATTAACAGGTAGCAATCTAAAACAACCATGTTGGGTTTCTCTTATCGACCAATGAACATTTTGACTAACAACACACACACACACATGCGTTCAATCCTGGTTTCAATTATCTCACGAACAGTCATGGGAAATATGTGAACATTTTGGGTTTTGTTGATTTGGCAAGTCTGTCACTTTCATATCAGAAATACCTGCTTAATTAGGCGATGAGGAAGTTGGTGAAGTCCTTGCTCGAAAGTCGAATCGGCTTAAAAAGGCCAATTTTTTATTATTATTTTCACCTTTTAACTTCTTTATTAATGCTCTGTTGATACACCTAATCCATTTTGTACCGCTGATGCCCCCCCCCCCCAGTATTTTATAGCATGTTTGATAAATTCGTCTCCTTTCATTTGAGAGAAGAAAAAAAGGTTTTGCCACGTGGTTTCACTGGAATGAACTCTGACGCCATGAGACTATTGTGTTATTTAAAAGATGAACTCTCCCGATAATGACAGTTTAACCAATTTAATTATATTTTAGTTTCATAAGTACTGCAAAAATATTTGTAATAAATAAGCCGTCTTTAAATTTGCATTTGCATTTATTTATCACTTATTGGAAAATTGATTTTTATTTAATTCAACCAGATGAATCGTAAGCAATTATATTACGTTGATATGAAATGTAAGGGTCTTGAATAATTAAATAACGTAACTATGCAATAAGATAGTTTACTCTTTTTATATTTAAACATTATATTGAACTTTAAGGTTGTAAACATGAAATATATTGATGGAATACCGACAATCGTAGAAAATTTAATTTATCCAAACCCGCATTCATGTCTCCTCGTTTATGCATTCGAAATCCTTAATGCAATGTTTAGTTGGTAGAAAGAAGAAACATATTTTATCAAAGAAAGAAGATGCTAGAAGAAAAATGGAAAAAAAAATACACTTATCTCATTTTTTAAAATATATTTATACTTTTTTAAAAAACTATTTTCTCATATATGAAACATGCAATAATTAAGTTTAAGAGAGAGATCTCCATTTGGCCTGAAAGCTTGGCTTTACTGCTCGAAATTCATTGGGAAATCTTGTTGATTCTGTCAACCCCAACAATCGAAAATCCCCAAAATCTCTGTTATTTTCTAAAACTCATTGAGATTTCGGGGCCTTAGCACCTAATTTTGATGGTATTTGTGGTAGAAAAGACAAAGAAGGGGTTGGTGAAGTAACATGCATGGAGTCCCTTATTAGTCAGGATGATTCACTTAAACTAGAATTATATCAAAATTAACATGAATATATCACTGTATATGAAGGTTACTGTTCAGCTTCACATGAGATCTCATCCGTCGAATGGATAGACTTTCTTAAATATGTCATTTTCTGTTGACTAACGAAAACAATGTTATCGCTACAGGCTATAAGCTCGTATTAAAATATTCTGCTAAAAAACAGCTTGTATAATCCATCATGAGGCATCGGCTCTAAAATAAAATCGCAGGCGATAATGCAAAAAGAGAATGAGACGGTGATGAAGGAGAAAGTAAGGAGAAATTTGGCTGGCTATAGCCATGAAAAAATAATTAAGGAGACAGAATAAGTTAAGATTAATTTCAGCCATAGACGTGAAATAAGACCTAGAGAAATTTCTCGTGATAGCCAGGTTTTGAAAAATGGAATTGGATGATCGATATTCTATCACATACACGTGCTTATATGGCGGCCCACAAGAAGTCAAGAAGCTGCAGTAGCAACGTTCAATCAATTCCCTGGCTCGTAAAAGTCTCTACCTGGGTAAGATTAAGGATATTTAGTTTAGATCCGTCCCGATTGATTCGGTATCGTCCCGATCATATCAGGACTAGTATTATTTCGATTCAAAAATAATCAGGACGGGACTTTACGAGACGAAACAGGAAAGGGAATTACCATTAGAACGTCCCGTCCCGTCCCGTCCCGAATATTATATATATTATTTTTTATTTTAAATATATTAATTATATTAATATAATTTATACTTATCTTAGTTATATCAGTTATAATTTCAATACTTGCAATTCTTATTTAAAATTAAAGTTTTTATATTGATAATTTTAATAACATGGAATAAATATGGTGATATCTTTCTTTATGATTTATTAATTATATTAATATAATTTATTCTTATATTTATATATTTAATAACTTTTATTTATAACATATTTCTTGCTTTATTTTTAGAAAAGTAATTAGTTTAGTATATCTCCACTAAAGTAGAAAAATAATAATTTGATATTATCGCCTGTTGTTACTACTCTTATAGCATAAAGATCACTTATATTTGCTATTATAATGTGTAGTTATGATTAATATAATTCAATCATTGATTTTAAATTATTGTGATTTATGTACTTGTATTGTTTTGATTTTAAACTTAATAAATCAAATAATTTAAAATTTTAATGAATATTATTATTCAGATCTTTTTTTAATATTATCTTATTTATAGGGACGGCAGAATGTCCCGATCTTGTCTCAATTTCATCCCGACTTTTAACAGGACGAGATGACTTTTAGAATAGAACGAGATGTAGGACTAAAATTTAGTTTTGATTTTTTTTTTTGGATGGGACACGGGACGGAAGTATCCTAATCAAGTCCCGTAAACACCCCTAAGTAAGACTATAAATTATAGCAGGCTCTTCCCATCTCTCTCCCTTGCAATTGGCGCATGAAATTAAACCTTTTGCTTAAAATTAAATCACCAAGCACTAATTCTTATTAGCGGAGAGTATTATTTGTTCTCGTTGTTACACGTATGTGGGAATTAAAAAAAAAATGGCAAGTGAGCTGCGTTAAAAACAAAAAACAAAGAGGCAAGTGATAGAAAAAATGGAGTGGTTGAACGCTGGCCGTTAAAATATGGCAAAAACAAAGCAGCGATAGGGATGTCAGTGGACCCTGGGATGTTTCCAAGCGAGTTTTCAGGTCCGCTGATCACAGCCGTTGATATCATCACATACAAAATTTAAACGGTCCCACACTGGGCAGAAATGTGACACGTGGACGGTTGCATTGTGCATACAAGCTACCTTGACAACTATTAGAAATTGTTTGAGGGTTGACGATTCCGCAGTCCCGAGTGTTAAGTAACGGCTTTAACAATAAAATATAACATCATGTAATGCTCTTCTATTTAAAAATATAAAATATTTTTAATTAAATTTTATCTCAATAAAATAATTACTTATTTATTAATTAATTTTATTTTTATTAAATATTTTATAATAAATATAAAGTCATTATCAACAGGATACTTAAATAAATAATGATTACATTTAAAAAAATTAAAAATATTTTATATTTTTTAATATTTAATTTTTTAAAAAATATTTTTATAAATAGAGAGAATACCATTTATTCCATATATACATATGTAGACTTATCAACACACACTGTCGTGCATGTTTTCTCCTTCACTTTTAAATTCTGTATTCACTACTGTATTCACTACTGTTAAAAAAAATCCCTGTTTATTAAACAATATATGAATGGCGAGAGGTTAACAAATTTATGCAAGATGACCTGTACACGTGTCTTTGTTGGTTGTTTGCACTCCGGCTCTGGGGTTTTTTTTTTTTTTTTCAAAAAGCCATGATCAAATGTATCGACACAATTAATTGTGGATTACCAAGAACGAATTAAGTTCTATCAAAATTAACTATTTATATTCCAGGAAATAAATTTTTACATGTACTATTATTTTGCTGAACTCTGTTTTAAATTGAATTTATTTACAATCATGAGACGTTGAAATAGATCACAAACATTTTGCAAACCTTACTCGGATGTTTTACACGACCACGATGATGGCCCCGCGTTAATTAATTACTTAAATTCACAAAGCGATAACGTTATTTTTTAAAGATTTCATTGTTAAAATTATTGTGTTTAAAATAATGGGGATTGTTATTAATAAAAAAAATTAATTTAAAATTGACTAGATTTATTTTTTTGAAGAGACTAGACAGGCGTGCGTTAAAACATGTACTCTATATTAAGACAAGGTTCAAGCTAGACTGTTCGGGGCAAATGAAAAACGTATGGCATAATAATTTCATGAAGGCATTGACTTTTGTGAGGTGTGTCTATTTTTTATAATGACTTTGGGATTGATTTAGAATTTAACATTATTTAATAGTGAATGCTCCCCATTTGCCAAAAACAATACTTGATGACATTTACACAGCAAATGATGGCCCCAGTCAATGTTATATATTCTCCAAATTGATTAATTAAATCGGTTCATTTAGACGATAATCATGTTATTCTTTTAAAATATTTTTTTATTACCTGATATACATTATTGCTTGGAAGTTGAGACAGTTGAAGGATTATAAGGGGCCACGAACGCCATTTTCACGCGTGGAGTGAATAACCTGAACTCGTAACATTTGCGTTGTGCCTTCAAATTCCTGGTCAGAGACTATTCTTTAAAACACACACACACACACACACAGTAATTGTGTGTAATTAACTAATCTAATTCTCAAAGTCAATTTTATTGAAGTTGGGAATGGTGCTTGAACAGAAGAATTTTCAGCAATCCATTATGCCGAGTTAACTTACATCGGCAAGCCATCCATAAGACCCAAATTATTTTATACATTGAAAACGAGTTACAATGATGTCCTTGAAATAAAATAACGGGAAAAACTGAAAAACGAAAACGATATGCAAGATTCAACTCGTAATAACATTATTTTAACAATTAAAAAAAATTATACATATTGGCTAAAAGGGTTTTACTAAGAAGACAGGGGAGTGAAATTAAATATCTCTTTCCAAACCATAAAGGGACGAACATGTTAACTCTCCAAAGTTGACAAGGGATCTCCAAATAATAAATTCCGGAAGAAATGTTTTTTTTGCTAGTAAATTAATTAATAAACTAATAAAAAATTACTCCTAAAAGTGTAAAACATTTTTTTAAAGGATTTAAATATTAAAAATATAAAATATTTTTAGTGTTTCAAGATATGATTAATGTGTTTTTTTAAAGTAACCTTAATAAATAAATTATTTTATATTTATTTTAAAATGAAACACTTTATTAAATAAAAATAAACATAAAAAATTAATTTAAAAAATAATAAACTATTTTATTGAAATATGATTCAATAAAATTTAAAAATATCTTAAACGAAGGAGTATGATACAGCTACCTTTGAAACAAATTTTTTTTTGAAAAAAAATTGAAAAAGAAGGTGAAAAAGAAGGAGGAGTGAGCTACGTGTAAGCTTGCATGAAAATGTCAATAGTAAAAGTCGAAGAAAGAGAAAGACTTTTCGGTTATTTAGGCCAATAAAAAAAGAGAAGGCTAGACAAGGAAGACATGGGTGGTATTGTTTCTGCCTAAAGTGGTTTTTTCCCCTAAATGAACAAAGACAGTTTCTCTTACACTTCGCTGCGTTTTCTAGAGGGGAAGAGAGAGAGAGAGAACCGCTTCATCTGAAACCTGTATACTAGTTGGCAGAGATGAGAGAGAATTAAGAGAGAGGGGTGGAGAGGTATGAAAGGAAAAAGAAGCTTTGTCTTTTGTACCCCTTAATTCGCATTTAATTTAATTCATTTCTATTCTGGCTCTCTCTCTCTCTACCTAGCTCTTCGACCATAACCGACTCTCTCACTCTCTCTCTCTCTCTCTCTCTCTCTCTCGGCGTGGTTTCGTGGACGAAGGAGAAATGATTTTATGTGGAAGAAACAGAAGGCGGTTTCGCCATTAATGGGGTTCGGAGAGCTAGTAGCGCAAAAGACAAAGCAGCTTCTAGGTTCATCCAAGTCTCGCCATGGCGTACAGCGCTAACAAGACCAACAACCACACAGGCACTCAGATGGAACCACTCCCACTCCCACCACCTCCACTTCTTCATCGCCATCCTCATCAAATTCAAGACCACCGAATCTCTTTCGGAATCATGCAATCTTCTCCGTCCTCCTCCATCCCCGCCAATTTTCTGTGAGCCTCTTCACTCTACTTTCGCAACGATCTCCGCTACCTCTTTCATCTCTTTTATTTTTCTTTTACTTCTCTTTTTAATTGTTGTGTGCTTGTGTTTGTGTGTTGGCGCCGCCAGGAGCAAGGATTCCGGAGCTTACGATTTGGGCGACTTGGATCAAGCCCTCCTCTTGTATCTCGACGGACAAGCTGAACCTTCCTCCATTAATGTTCAAGACCAAAGACGTGAGCTTTTCTCTTCTTCCGGTTCTAATTTCTTTGCGTTTTTCTATAAAAAAAGGGGAGTACGCTTTTCTTCTACATCTAGCTTTTCGTTTCTGATCGGAGAGAGATGGGCTATTCGACTCACATGGGAAGCATGTTCGTCAAATTCATATCTGCAGCCGCAGTACTTCCTTTGACCCGATCTTTGCAGGGAGGGAGGAAAAGACGAGAAGAGAAGATATGGAGCGAGGACATTGATCAAGTCTCGAAAAAAAAAAAGAAGCAGCAAAAATTAAGAGGAAAAAAAAAAATCTCCCCCCCCCTCTCCTTGTCATTGATTTTATTTGTTTCTAATTTTGTTGCGAAGAGGTGAAAGATCATGACATGTAACAAAACGGGGTGTCATGATTATTTCCTCGCTAATTCCACATGTACTGAAAAGAGTACGATCGAATAGGGTATGGTTGCCCCCTGGCTTTACTTCTCCCTACTTTTTTCTTTTTTTCTGTTTGGGGGTGGCAGAGCTCCATTTGCATGACAATTCCCCAGATTTTGCTTTCTTCCCTCACACCTCCCTCGCCTTCCCTTTTTCCTTCTCACTCAACCTCCTCTTCTCTTCATCAACACCTTTTCCTATTTAACTCTCTGTATGCCCGGACCTTTCCTCGCCACTAGTAAAGCTCCTTTATTTTAGATGTGTACGTATATATAATTCATAATTTTACGTGTTACGTTTCTGAATTTTGTGTATGCGTATAAACGCGACTCCGCAGAGAACTCGTCATCATCCGGAATGAGGCCTCCGACTCTAAACATTTTCCCGTCTCAGCCTATGCACGTAGACCCGCCTTCGTCAAAGGTATGCTAATCCGAACCTCCGAGTTATATTTAATCATTTGCATTATTTGATTCCTGACGGAAACATAAATATTTTATGGTGGGCTTGTTTGTATTCGGTGACTGGCGCGTATATAGGCTAGCATGGAATTAGTTTCTCCTCAAAGCAGTGGTTCCAAGAGACCATCGGAGCCCTCCATGAAGTTGTCTCACTCGCAAAACGAAGTCGCCGCCGCCCCTAATCAATCATCCAAAGCTGTCAAGGTGACTTGTATATATAATAATTAACCCATAAATTTAAATTATCAAACGAATAGAGAAACCGAGAATCATCAGAGTTTGGTAGCATCTTTGAAATCCGAGATTACCAGCTTACTGATAGGATACATGTATGTTTATCATTTTTCCGACTATTCACCCTCGCTATGCATGTGCTATACATACATACATATATATATATATATATATATATTGCAGCGAGAGAGCACTCGGAAGGGCACGACCTCAAGTTCTGAACAGGAAGGACCTAAAACACCTGATCCTAAGGTTCCTATTTCCTTTCGCCTCCTACTAGCTAGCTGGCTTAATTCGTTCTTTGTATACATAAAAGAAAAAAGAATGTTTCCGAGACGATTAATGTTGAATGTTGCTTTTGACAAAATGTAATGCACACAGGCACTCAGAAGACTAGCTCAGAATAGAGAGGCAGCCAGGAAAAGCAGGCTTAGGAAAAAGGTGAAATCCCCACAAAATTATAATAATTTCATCTCAGTAGTGTTTCGCTCATTTTAGGCAAGACCTTTCAAAAGCTACCCGGGGCATGCCCATTTATTTATACGGTTTTAATGTTTTCATTGTCATGATATTTTCTGGGGATTTCAGGCATATGTGCAGCAGCTAGAGTCAAGTAGGATCAGGCTGAATCAGCTGGAACAAGAGTTGCAGCGCGCAAGAGCTCAAGTAAGAAAACTTTTCACGGAGGAAACCACGTAATGCTATAAATGGAAACCACATTGACTGATAGATTAAGCTGTAATAAGCTGCAACAAGAGGAGCGCTGACAAGTGACGGGTGTTGTATTTTAGGGCATATTCTTTGGAGGCTCGGGTGCACTTTTGGAAGGAGAGCAAGGCCTTCCTGTCGCCATGGGTAGCATTAGCCCAGGTCTTCCACACCACCATATATTAATTAGTTAAAATTAAACTCTCTTTTTCGTGTGTGTGTGTGAAATATATAACAAATGCAATGAATTTACTGTATTGGTAAAAAATATCATTAATAATAATGAAATGGACAGAAGCTACAATGTTCGACGCGGAATACGGGAGGTGGGTGGAGGAGCACCACAGGCTAGCGTGCGAGCTGAGAGCTGCCGTTCAAGAGCACCTTCCGGAGAACGAGCTGAGGCTATACGTGGGCAATTGCCTGGCACATTATGACCAGGTTATGAACCTCAAGAGCATTGTGGCTAAAACTGATGTCTTCCACCTTGTTTCCGGCATGTGGAAGACTCCTGCCGAGCGTTGCTTCATGTGGGTGGGCGGATTTAGGCCCTCTGAACTCATTAAGGTACTTCTTCGTTTATCACCTTGCAATGAAGTTGAAATAATATATATAAAAGGATCGCATGCAAATTAATGGGAGTCCGTTTTGTGGGTGTGTGGGGGCTAGCAAGGAAACAATGTAGTATGTGCTCATTTAATGACGAAAGATACAACGAATGATGGTGGTTTCCTGGAATGGGTAGAGTTAGGCTTCATTCCCATAAAGCCATTGCTTTCACTCTAATTCCTCTACTTGGAACCGGAATTTTAGAGGACAAAGAGAGAGGCACGGGTCTCTATCTTCTTTGTCTTCTTTCGCCGTCGTTGTCCATGGGAATAAAGTTGTCGTCCCGCATCCATTTCTTCCCTTGGGATTTAGTTAATCAATATATCCGTGTGTACATGTGTAAGTTTAACTAAAACACGTACGTTAATTAACAAATGGATTGAATGTACGTGTTGGTGATGTCATAGATAATTCTGAATCAAATAGAGCCCCTGACGGAGCAACAAATACTGGGGATCTGTGGGTTGCAGCAATCTACGCAGGAGGCGGAAGATGCTCTCTCGCAAGGGCTCGAAGCTCTGAACCAGTCTCTCTCGGAAACCATAACGTCGGACTCCTTGAGCTCTACCCCAAATATGGCCAACTACATGGGACAAATGGCCCTGGCCATAAATAAGCTCTCCACCCTCGAAGGTTTTGTCCGACAGGTACGCACTATCCTTTGACTCACTTTCACGCCAAAACTTCATTAACCAATCGACCACTAATGTATATCGAATCTGGTACGAGATATATATCCGTGGACATCCAATGATGTGCATGGTGCTGTGAACTGTACTACTGGTTAGTGGTCCCCCCGTATGCATGACTGCGATCAGACTTTTCCAAAACTGATCTCGTGATGGGGTCGAGTAGGAAAAATAATCTGTTGTGCTCTTTGGGTTAGGATGCCAACCCACTCTCGCCAACTGCTCCTTCCATGCATTTCTCACTCTCTTCGGTTTGTTACACGGGTTCTACATAGCATATAAACATGGATCATCATTTTTTTCCTATCACGCACATTAGAGTTTGGGGGACATTATACGTTGTTAAAATAACTCGTCAAAATTAAAGGAATCATTGTTTACTGTAGGTTTCGTCTGTAGGATTACATAAATGGAAAGGGAAACACACCGAAATAATAATATTTAAACGCAACCACATTATATGGTGCTTCGTTGTGCTTCATTATAAGGGGGTCTATTTAGATAGATGCACACGTGACACGAAGGCAGATTGGTACTTGTGGCCCCTCACTGAAATAACCCTCTTCGAGAGATACACACTGAGCCCCATATCCAGATGATGTCATGGTCGTAACCGTTTGACTTGGAGACATCTCATAATCCCTTCCCCATAACTCCCTTTGTTGAATATTTCCTCAAACTACAAACTCTCGCGTCCCAATGCTAACAAGTTAGTAAGGGTTCCTTCTAGTATGAGTGAGAATCCCCATGTTCATGAATTATTAGTGAGGATCGCTTCTGCTGTATAAATGAGAGAATTCCGATATTCATGAGTCAATAAACGAGAAAATCATAAAATATAATAAAAACTACTCAAACAAACACAAAAACGAAATAGATTTGGGGCCTTTTAAGAGAGATGATCTATGGATCAACGACACATAAAAATACAAACCAACCCTGTAGATCTAAATTCAAAGTTTCAAACAGCTGTGCAGGAGCAGAATTTGACTTGAGTATGCTGTCAATTAGTGCGTAAATGGTCTTACCGCCTAATTAATTAATTGGCTGGTCCAAATTAATAGTTTACTTAATTGAATTTGTTCCTCCAGATTTCATTATATTCAAACCATACTATATATGTCGTCTTGTGTTTACCAAACTCATGACATGACATTTATGATTAGTCTAAATCAATTAATGTGAACATGTGTTTTGATTCTAATTAAGACAATCCTATAGAACTGATGCCCCCCACATACCAAGTACAAGCAAGGGGAGAAAAGGGGGGTCCAAAAAGCTGGGCATGGTTTTGCAGCAGATACTAAATGTCATAATTTTTCTACGTAGGGCCTCAGGGTCATTAGGTTTGGTTCACCAACTATTTGTTTCTATGGGTGAATTTGGTTTCGTTTAAAGTCACCGAAGAACACAAGCACCCTCTTGAATTTTTTTTCTAAATTTAACCAATCAATATAGCATTTATAGGCGTTCAAACTAGCTCGAGGAATCCAAAATCATAATGATTAAAGCTTTAGCACAATTAAGCTACCCTTCCTGACCCGTAGGACCATATGTGCGCGCGCGCGCGCGAGTTGTGGTTTGACAAATCTGTAGAATTTGTACTCCTTGTCAAAAAATTGAATTGAACTAGCTCCTCTTTCGGTAGCTATGGGTTCACAAGGATCATGATTGCTGTTGTCATGTGTCCGGATACAAAAAACCAAATGGTTGAAAATATAATGTCTTGGTGTTGAAAAATGATCATCTGAGAAAATGTCACCTATGTTTTGGTTGACTAAGGATGCCTCTCGTAAACAAGAGTTGTCGGAAATATATATTATTTGTTCAATTCCAGAGCTTGAAAGAGAATACATTCACTGTACTTTGGCTCCTAACCTTACAAAATTCTATTGGTTGGTTTCTGACAATGCCATGTATAATTATAAAAACGAAGACAAATAATTTTCAAAAGCAACATGCATAAGCATAAGGTTGATGTTCTATTTTATATTATCATTTGGAATGACCGATAACTTGTGGTTGAAAAAAAAAATGAATGAAAAACTTACAGGCGGATAGTCTTCGGCACCAAACGATTCACCGACTGCATCAGATACTAACGACGCGTCAGGCGGCGAGGTGTTTGCTGGCCATGGCGGAGTACTCTTATCGTCTGAGAGCCCTCAGCTCTCTGTGGGTGGCTCGTCCTCGCCAGGAATGACGAGGGGCTACTTCTGGAACAAAGCGGCACAGTATAAAGTCACCGATCAGCCTTAATTATATTTATATATATACATAGCCATGACTAGTTGTTGGTAGCTTCTTCTTCATTTTCTGCGAGAATATAAATTGAATCAGTGGTATCTAATCCCTGTGCTGCTAGCTATCTTGAATTCGTTTCTTATCGAACTGTAAAGATATAGACAGACAGTTAATATAGAATTAAATGTTGACTCAGTTGACCTATATACCTCGACTCTCTGTGTCTCTGATCTTGATTCACCGGAACATGAATGAAAAAGAAGCAAGAAGAGTGATGAAAGAACGTCTATCATATGGCCTTTGTTAGGTCACTGCATGCCATTGCCATCATCTGACCGAGACTTTATCTAAGGTCCCAGTTTTATAATTTATTTCTTGGATCTTTCTTCCTCTTCCTTCTTTTGTTTTTAATTACTTGGTGGTCCGTTCTCTTGAGGTTGGCAGCAGACAGTCAATTTCTCTTGTCAGAAGCCAAATTTAAGTTAATTTAGGCACACATTTTAGTGCCGACTGTTATTAACTTACTGTTTTTTCACTTATTACGGTTCAATGGGATCTTTGTCTCTTCGGGAGACCCAAAGTGTGCAATCCTTAATAAGTTATTTTGACAACTTAAATAGTACATTTTTCATGCATTTTAATGAGATGTAAAGAATTATTCGACTATTTATGGTTTAGAATAAGATAATCTCCTTTGCAATGAATAGAATTTTTACTAAAAGTTATGTATTATGGATATAATTTGAATATATTGCGTATATTATTAAAGATCAATTGTTATATAGTGCCTTTGTCACCAATAAATTTAAGTTTTGTAATATCAATTTTCTATATTTTTAATATTTGACCGTGATGAATTTACCTCTTGCATACTGTACATTTTAAAACCTTTAAAATTAAATTTTAAAGTTTTAGTTGTAAATATTTCTTTATTTTACATCAACGTCCTTATAGGCTATAGCTAGATATAAATGTCTTGATTTTACACCGACATCCTTACAAGATACTCGATTGTCATTTTTAAAAAAAATATATGTATTATTTCTGAAGTCCCATTTACATGTTATAACCTCTAGTTATATTTATATATAAAAATAATTAATCCTCTTATTTAGTTACAATTCTTTCTTTCTTTGTGTTTTTTTTTTTCACTTGTATACTTCAGATATATAAAGTCATTTAATCAGTCACGCTGACGCTGAGTTCAGTGAAGTTTGAATTTATAACAAAATTGTATATTCTTAATTCGCATATAATTTCATATTAGTTTGAATTTATAATATTTTTCATTTTTACTAACCATACTCTCTTGCATTTCTTTCAAGCGTTTGAATTGCATATTAGTTTCAACCTATAACTATCTGACAAAATGTTAATGTCTCGAGGCAGGTCATCAGCAGAAGGGAATTTTTAATTAAATAATTTAAAAAGAAATAATATAACTTTTAGTCCCTCAAATTTATCTTAATTGTCAATTTAATCTTTTAAATTTAATTTCTATCAATTTAATCCTTTAAGTTTATTTTGATTATCTACTTGGTCCTTATTATTTAAAAGAGGGATTGCATAATTTGCTAATTTAAATAACAAAATATTGATAACAGTTATATAGATTAATGAAAAAAAAATATAATTGTTAGGGTAAGAAAAGAATAAACTCTGAAAAATAAAAAAAATAAAAAACACATTATAAGGATCATATTAATAAAAATTAAATTCACTTGAAAGCTAATTTGTTCTCATTTAGCAAACACGAACATGTGAGATCATCAAAACTCTTTATACATCAAATTATTTTGAGCATCAATTAATCTTAAAAAATTAAATTAATAATTGAGACAAGCTTGAGGGATTAAGAGTTTCATTATCCCATATAAAAATATACATGCTATTTGCTGAGTAGAATTAAGTTGCGTAGCTTTGTGATCTACGGGAAGGAACCAATAAACTATTGTTATTTTTGAACATTTTAGCTCTAAAACGGCGTCATTTAGCCCCCTCCCATGCCACCTACCGACCCACACTCCCGCACTCAGCTGACGAGCTCGCCGAACCTGAGCGCGTGTTTTGCATTCAATCAGGAGTAGAGTTGAGAATTTGAACGGATCGGGGGCCCGAATAGGCCCGAACCCGAACGGGCCAGTTTTTTTTTAAAAAGCCTGAATGACTAAGCCCGGCTTGAATTCCTTCGGGCTTCGGGCGGCCCGAATACCCGAATTTTATTTTTAAAATTATTTTTAATTAATTTTTTTACTTTAAAATTAATTATTTTATTTTATAAAAAATAAAAAATATATATTTTTAATACTTAAATGATGTTTAGGACTCAAATATATGATATTTTAGTAGAAAATAACTTAAAAATATATTTATTATATATTATATATTTTTAAAAATAAAAAAATTATTCGAGTATTCGGGCCTATTCGGGCCGACCCGAATAGGCCCGAACATAAAAAAACATCTCTTTTTTAAAGCCCGGCCGTGAAATTTTTTGGGCTAATTCGGGCTAGCCCGTCGGGCTCAGCACGAATTACCGGCTCTAACTAGGAGTAACTTTGGCCCCGGAGAAAAAAGAGTAACTTGCATTAATCACTTTTTTGCTTAATTTCTATCCTTATTTATTTTTCTTAAAAATGTACACTCAATTCCTGTTTCATTTATCTTTATCCAATTCAACCTTTATTTAAATATATTTATTACTATGATAAAAGATAAACTAATAAATATATCTTAAGAAAATCAAATTTACATTTTAAAGGACACTAACATGTTTTATTGAGCACATGCAAAGCCATATAGCTAGTAGCTTCTAGGTTAATGATCTTGTACTGTTTATTTGACCTTTAATTTTATCGAGCGGTAGGTAAATACGTTGTTTGAAAGGAAGGTATAAGCACTGTACTAAACTAGGGACTTTAAACGAGTGAGATAAATCAATGACCCATAATCTCGGAGATTAATTTTAATTAATTAATTAGTCAGTTAATTATTGGAATATCAGTTTTATTTTAAAATGAAAATTTTAATTATATTCAAATTCCAATTATCTCGACTTGAATTTGAATCCAAGATACATGCATTTGATTGATTGAATTTAGTTTGAATCCAACTTGAGTTTGATTGATTGAATTTATGGCAATGAAAGTTTATGAAATTGAATTCTTGTTGAAGCATTGATAAAATTTATTCCGTTATTTATGGGCCATTTATGTTCTAGAATGGCCCAATATCTCTAGAACATACGAAGGCCAGCGGAATTCGAAGGCCCATTGGCTCGTGTCCAGCCTGTGGGTTTCAGAATGCCATCGGGTTCAAAAGAAGCCTCGGGACCAAAATAACACGAAACTTAACCTGGAGGAGTCGACATTATTTCAAATTTCAATAAATTACTCTATGAAATGACCGCCAATTTTTAATATTTACGGTATTAATTTTTTTAGAGCAAATTAAGTTTTCTTCTATTTTATTTTTTTATCAGAGACAGCTATAATTATGAATACATACTCACATATCCACCCGATCAAACCTGTTGAAAGATTTTCATGCTGCTGTGTGCCATCGCGCAATTGGTAAAAAGTTTTTCTTTTTATTTTGAAAAAAATATGTAAACATTTTTTTTCTGTTACAAAGACTTTCCTTTCACTCATTTTAAAAATCTATATAAACCGGCAACGTATGAGCATTTTCTAAAATTAAAAATTATAGTACAGAAACTTCAGGTAATTTTTTTTTTTTTAATAAGATAAGCTTTGTATAGATTGATGATTAATTAACGGTGGCTTACATGAGCCAGAGGCAACAGGAGAAATCTTTCTCCGTCTCGAAAGACAAATTCATCATTAAAAAAAAAAAAAAAATAGCGCTGCCGAGTGATCCTCCAGCGCCAAGTAACGTGAATGATATCAAATCTAATGACTATAAAATCCATCACCCAACCCGAAAGAAGAAGAAGAAGAAGAAAGAAGACAACGATGGTGCTTTAAAGCATTGTGTCGGCACGAGAAGGCAATCTCCTGAAGAAATTGCTCGGAGCGGAAGGCAGTTTGCTGCGAAACCTGGGGTGGCGGAGCCAGTAAATTCCGGCGAGAGCCGCGATCATCTTGAAAGGTGTTATGTATAGAGCCACCGCCGCAACCAAGCAGAACATCACAAACAAACACGTCGCTCTAGGGTCTCTCCAATTCAGCAGCGCTTGAAATCTCTCACCTTGTGTTGCAATATCTCCCACCACTGTTTGTATTCTTCCCGCCACGCTCCTCAGCCTGTCATACCTCATTTTCACTACGTCCTGAGACTTCGATGTTGGAAAAGTATCGAACTCTTCATCTAGTTCATCAGCCTGTGCTGCTTCTGCCCATGAAAGTTTTGTATCCATGTGGGGAGGATGTCTTGGCCTGAACCGGAAGTTCCATATTCCGATCACAAACATGTACAGGAAGATAGTGGGCAGGATCAGTTCAGGGTAGCAGATTAATATGAAGAACAGGATGTGTACCAGAATTGACGTCACTGGGTTCTTCCATTTTTTAACTTCTTCAAGCCACTTGCTCATGGCTATTGCGCTTGAAAATACTGATACCACTCTAAAGAAATTAGCTTTGCTTCTCCTCAAGCTCCACATGTGAGAGTCCACGTCTAGCATGTACTCCACAACCTCTTTCCTCAGGGGTGGCTCTGCTCTCCCAAGCCTTACTGCTACAATGTTCATCGCCTGGAATCTCAAACTGTCTAGCTGGTTCACTGTGAATGGATGCTGATAATGCATTTTGGGGAGTAATGGTTGCCCGTAAAGGTAAATTATGTGAGCTAAGGAGAGACAAGTAAATCTAATAGCTAATTGAAGCTCACCCGTCTTCTTCAGTCCAGAAGGACGTAGAACAAGCAAAGGATAGGAGTTAGTGTATATCCTATCCATTATAAGTGTTGATAGGCGAATTCTTACCTTTCCTATTCTGGAGTCAACTTTGGCTCCACTTCCTGATAACGGCTTCTCATTCCCTCCCAAATGGCAGTTGTCAAAAACTCCCAAGGTTACCACAGTGCAAGGGTCGTACACTTCCCACATGTACTGCTCATTCCATTTGGGGTTTGAGCTGTCAGTGATGGTTCTTGTTCTGACCCATTTCTGTCCATACTTGGCAACACAATAAGCATCGGTAGTGGATTTTCCGTCCTTTGTCTTCATAGGTTGGAGCCCTTGAGCGCTTAATATTCCTACTTCCAAAATTCCAACCGGTTGCTTCCATAGCTGTCTCGCGGTTGGTTTTGTATCGCTTATGTATAACGTCGATTCATCCAATACATGGTAGCCACCTTCAAGACACACTCTGAGGTGAATCCTAGTAGAGAATTTGAGCTCATGCCTCTTGTCTCCCTCCAAAGCACCAAAACCAAAACTTTCTAGATTGTACCAGTAAGAATGAACTGGACGGTGATCCAAACGCTTCTCGAATTTATTGAGTGGGATGCTTATCCTCCCCACAATTTCATCTTTTGAAGATCCTATCTTGTTCTCCACAGTCAGCACCAGTTGTTCTTCAAACGGCTCTGCTGCCACAAACAGGAGATCCTCGTTCCAGAGCGGATTAGTTGTTTTTGTAGGACATACCTTGGTCTTGAGCACCTGATTTCCAACTTGAGCCTTCACAAATGCTTGGGGTGGTTGGCTTTTATCGTTTGGCTCTACATCCTGAGCTTCAATCACATTTACTCTGAGATACCACAGCTTTGGTGAAACATAAACCTTAGATCGAATTGAATAAACTCCCTCACCTTGTACTGAAGCGGCATCTGAATGCCATGCATCAGGAAATGCTTCGTCAGCTTGTGTTCCCATCCAAACTGCTAGCATCACTTCTCCTTTCACCTTTTCATCCCCTCTTCTGTGCTCTAGTCTGTACCACTGAGGAGCCAGAGGGCTATCAGGGGGGACTCTGGTTGGGACTTCATGCATGTCAAATTCGACTTTTCCGATGTATTCATCTCTGGACACCATCTCTTTGTCTCTGACAAACACTTCAACTACTGAAGATTGTATCTTTTCCTTGGAGAATGCAAAAACCTGTTTCCACTCGGGGTTGCTCTTCTTCTCGAAGTGTCTTGTTTTGCCCTTGTAGTTACCGACCTTGACTTCTACGTAAGGGTCACAATTTCCAGTCACAGGATTTGGAGGTAGGTTTTTGGCTTTCTCAACTCGAACATAGAGATAGAACATCTGTTCCACGAGGTCGTAAGTGCTGGTGGCCCTGTCGCTCGCAATCCATCCACTTCCTCCTCGTTGTCCGCCATGAGGCCATTTTTCTCCCAGCTCAGGTTTTGTGTCCTTCAACTTGTAATCTTCTTGTTCTTTTGGCTTTGAAGCAGCTTGGGAACCCATTGCGTATGTGTCCTTCCTTTGGAAACCTCGGCTCTCAAAATTTCTGGTTGCCGCAAAAACTCTGGTCAGTTGTGTCCTGTGCTAAAATTAATTTTCATTCTCCAATGTTGTTGCTTATGCAACAGAGGGAGGTTACAGGTACTCAGAGAGCAAAACTCTAGAGGACAATGGTAATTTTGGACTCTCGAAAGTGGAGACATGAAGTTTAAACTCTCTCGGGTTTGAGACCGTGAAATACAAGGAAGTCTTATGCACAAGTCTCTTTAAAAAAAAAATTATGCAAAGATTCTTATTCCTTCGTTCCTTCACTTATCTGTATTGGTGTTTTAAACTGCTAATCTTTTTCTCCCACTGAAACTGCTGCGGCAGCCATGTTTCTTTACTTTTCGTATCATGATCTTGGTGTTTTCAAGACAGTAATCAGTGACATTTTTTGGGTAAAGCATTAAGTCTCTTTTGGGGCCTACTTTTTCATGTAAAGCATCTTCTATATCTGTCCTCTATGCCTCATAAATTGCCCCAATTTTCATTCATATAAAACACAAAATATGTTGATTTATACTAGACAAACTAAAGAGGGACTAACAAAGATGTTGGGGAAATATTGCGCTGGAGAAACAATGCTCTTGAATCTCTCTACTTCATCTAAACGCAGAGTGATTCAAGAACGGACCATAGTCGCTTGGCAAGGGGATAGAGATAACAAAAGCCACTGATTGGAATTCCAGATTGTCAAAAAGATATAGCAGATACCCCACTCGAGAGAACAAATTTTTTTTTGCAAGAGAATAAAATACAAATAGACTAAACACATAATCTCTGCCCACTTACCGAGATTCTTTGGGCAAAATGTAAGCGACCACTTTTGCCCTCGTTATTCGTTCTTGTTTGTAGGACAAGACCCATGAGTCTTCCAGTGATTAGGTTGAAACAGAATGGACAAATTTCATTGCATGCCACAGAACAGCTGACTAATATAATGTGAAAGGGATAGGCATTCTCTTGAGTGACAAGGTTGAGAGGCTAAGCTCGCATGAGGAGTACAAGGAAAAGGGGAAGCATCGTAGAAAGCTTATGGGGTAAACGAGGCTCCAAAAAAAGATGCTTTATACCAATATTCCGCCATCTTTATTCAAAGTTGTCTTCTGTTGACATATTCCCCTGTTTTATTCCATAAAAGCATGCATATAGAAAAGGACGGAGACCAGAAGAGATGCCCCTTATTTGATTCAACACCATATGTGGGGGAGGGCTGTGAGAGTTTTGGTTTGGGTTTTATGCGTTGTGCCTAGTGCCCAAGGGTGGGAATTCTGAATGAGTCCAAAAGTTTGACATTTGATTTAAGCCACACAGTAGTGTGTTACTGTTGTGGGATTTGACTTCTGAATATTCTTTGTTTCTCCTCGGTGAAGTTTTCCTATTTAATTAATAAATTTATTACAAGTTTAAAAATCTAATGGAAGTCAAATTTTAGGAGAAATTCTTAAAGAGACTGGGACACTACATTATCCATAATTCATTCAATAAAAATATAATATTAAATATAAATTAACTCTAATGATAGTAAAGAGAGACAAGATAAAAAATTAAATAATCATTCTGTTATAAAAATAAATTTATTAAAAATGGTAACATATAAAATTTTATTTAATTAAATTGACATAATTTTATTAAATAGATTATGGATAACGTGATACATTAAATCCATCTAAGAATTGCTCAAATTTTATAATTTCTCCAAATTTAATTGGATGTTTTTATTTTTTTTTAAAAAATGTATATATGGAATTAAAGTGCACCTTCAATTTTAAGCCAAAAAATGGTTGTGATTGATAATAATGAGCTATATACTGTTGTAACACTCATGCAAATTTTCCTGCTAGTCGTTTATTCCTCTCACATATCTTCACCTCACACAACACAAGGAGCAACCTTAGCCAAATTGAGAAAACCGGGAGTCGGGCGTTTCAAGGAAAGAAAGATAGATACACTCGCACCTGATCCTGTAGTTCTATTTTCCATGAATCACATTATCACAACAAACTCTGCGGAGTCTTCCTTTCTGTGGAATGGACCTCCGGGAATTCAACGTCTAATCATTAGAATAGGCTTGCTCAAGTTCTGCCCGAGGGTCGCATTGTCCCTATTCCCAATTCAAGTGTATATTCCTCTAAAACTGATCCAATAAATAGTATAGTCTCTTGTACGAACATACCTTTCAGGTTAAGATGCAAGCACAGGCAAAATCACGCAGCAATTCAACTGAATGATTTCAGCTTACCTCACAGCCCTTAAGAGTTATTCCACAGAGGTTGCGACTTGTCCAGGAGAGTCTATAAATTCTTCAAAGAAACTTGGGTTGAGTTATTACAGTTTTCCTGTACAATTTTCGGGTGTCAAAGGGCATTTAATTTACAAGCCATTTTACCAATCCATTTTCTTTCAAAGGAATGGGCACACCCTAAAATCGGCTAGCCATTTGACAATTTGAATTGAAAATTAAAATGATACAGTGACGAATCAAGAGAGTCGAAGCATTGAGCACTCCTTGTAAGTTGGCAGTCACAAAGGAGTGTCCTTGTTCCAGGATAATCTATCTAGGCCATCGACAATAGCCCTGCGGAATTCGCCATTGTGGAGAAGGAAGGATGAGACGTGACCACCAGTGACCCACCTCACCTCACAACCTGGCCAAGCTTTCTCTAGTTCCAGCACTGAGTGTTTTGGGATGTATCCGTCATCCTACAAACGGTGCTTACAGTTATAAGTAAACACAGATAACAAATGAGCGGAGAAATCTAGCCAACCGCAAGTATCTTTAATAAGAATGCGTAATGCTCGCTATTCTAAATTGCAACATAAAAGATTACGCATAAAAGATAACAATGTATAAAACATCAAGTAAACAAAGATAACAGCAGAGCGAACCAAAAACTTTCTGCTAGACTCTTCACTAATATGGACATAAATAGCCAAATAGGTGAACAAAGATAACAGCAGATGAAACTAAAAATCTTCTGCTAGACACTTGACTAGTATGGACAAAGATATCCACTAGACAAGAATGTCCAAGATACAGGGAAAATGGAACCAAAGAAGAAAACTGTATAATCAGACTCAAAATGATCTGCAGCCAAAATTTGAACCAGAAATAAATAGAGCTGACCAATAAAGGAAGTATGGATTCCCATCTTTCCAGAATACTTCATGTCAATGCAAAATTTTTCTAATTTTTTAACAGTTTTATAATTTATCTACAGAAATGGAAACGCAGATAAAATAAAAATAGGTGTCAGCCACTTCTAACTTTCATTGAATACAAATTCATAAGGTGTTTAAGCAATACCAGGTTCTGGAACTTACTGTAGCAGCAACAAAGATCACAGCATTGGGATTTTTGGGAATTGGAAAGCGTGTGACATCTGTGAGAGAGAGAACATTTCGCATCCTCTCTCTTACCTCCTCGAGAGTCATTGCAGCCTTCTGAGCTGCAAGATCCTCTCTCAGTGCTTCCCAGGCAGTGCCATGCTTTAAAATACCCTCACAGAATGCCACAACAGCAGAATGAGGTGATAAAAAAGGGAGAGTTGCAATAGGTGTAGGGTGAAGTGATCCGACCATTGCTGCGTGTACTCCTCCTAAAGTTCATAAAAATATCCAAATCCATACATATATATGAAATGGATACAGCAAAGTTCCAAACGTTAAGAATTAAAATGTCCAATCACTCCACTAGGAAGACGTCACTGTATTTGACAAATTAATTGAGGCATGGTTGTTCAACCAAAAATGCTAATTTATTCCCATGCATTGCGTATAAATTGGAAAAAAAAAAAAGCAACAGACAAAAGAAAAACAGGATGACCAAGATCTAGTAGCTTGAGCATTAGCATGGGTTCTAGTCCAGATGAATCTTACCCATACTAAGTCCACAAACACCCATCTTGCCAAAACCTGCCTCGGTATCCAACCAGTGTAAAAGGCTGCGGGTCTCTTCAATGGTTGCTCTTCCTAATAACAAAAGGTCACTAACACACAAAAGTTTTGCACCACACTGCAGCATAGGGCGTCTTCGTCCATAAAATGGACTGCATTTGTATGCATAGACATACACACAGATGCACATGTATATAATGACGTGTAAGTTTTAACTAAAATAAGGTTGAAAAGACAATGATTTTGGTTTCAAAAAGAATTTGAGCCTGACCTCTCAAGTACCATGGTTGCAATATTTTCCTTCATGAGAGGTCCACCAAGACGCAATCTCCGTTCAAATGTATGGTCCCCAGTTCCTGCAATTGTTTTTTGAAAATAAAGATGCAGCTATTAAACAAAATGGCAAGGTGACAAAAGTCATATTCACAGATGAAGAGAAGTATTATCATCTGGATTTTTTGAAATTTTGGTTCTCCTTGCTGACCTTATCAAACTGAAAATAATAAAAATGTCTCATGTCATTCTTTGATGCCTGCCTATGAAGCAAAGGATCAGAAACTACTGCAACTTACATAAACAAGGGAATAATTCATTCTTAGTTATCCTTAAGTATGCTCATTATAATCCTCTGCAGTTTGTGCAGTTACCAAACTCACCAAAGGAGAAAATTCTGGACAGCTAATGACTAGCCATGCTCAGGATTGCTGACCAAATCGATGACATCCTGACTGCACTGGATAGGAGCCACTAGGCAATCAAGCTATCTACCTAATCTGGACTATGCGATTGCAAAATAAACAAATAATTAAGGTCCAGAAACAAATTCTTCCCAGTTTCCTCTGCGCAAAACAATTTAGTAGTTTAGGGATGATTCATCAAGAATAAATTTATGATTGATAGTGAGCCAACTTAGCTCGAACAGTTCAGTTTTATTTATCAACAAAATAACCAACATGTATTAAAAATGAGAGAGATCAAAATGTCCTTCACTCCTTTCTTCCTTTACAGTTCATCTGTTTATAAGATCAAAGTGAAACGATGCCATACTACACAGATTAAACTATTGCGACCGCAATTGCACCCTTATATGCTGTATGCAACTAAAAGTATACAACACTTGTACAGTTGCATGTATACTAAACAGGGCAGCATGACGACAACAGTTCTTTCTTTCCATTTTCCATAAAACAAAATGCACGAAGACATGTTACCAATTTCAAAAGTATTAGACAAATTTGTTCCTTTTTATGCTTTTTGGGGCAGCTGATGTTACCATCACATTCAATCATAATCCAGAAAGTGAAAACCCCAAGTTCCCCATCCAGGACTACGTTAGTTTATTCATCAATATATTGTCGTTTCAAAATTCAAAACCTAGTGTCAACTTCGATTGTGTCTTGATGGCAGGTAAATAATAGACAGATCACAGACCTCAAACCTTTAGCGAGATTACAACTTCAAACTCAGCCTAGAAGCTCATTGACGACGATTAAATGATATGCCGCGGGGGCAAAAGTTATAGCCAGTTACCTGCAAGATGAACCACGCAAGCCATCTTCTCCGGGGGAACATTCTTGGGCACCAGAAACGCAACCCTTGCATTATGGCTCTCAGGAGGCAAGGCATTCAGGAGTTGATCATCACAAGGGGTTCTGAATACCCCTTCTCTCAAACAAGCCGTCTTGGTCTCCCAAATCGTCCTCCAGATGGGTTGAATCAAAACGGGAGGCCAATTTTGTCCAGCAATTTCTGGGAACAACTGCTTAATCATATTCTCTAGCATGTCAAGTTTAGTGCCACCCCATCCTTTGGAGAAGAAGGGTGTGGTGATCCTCGATCGATGCATGAATGCACCGTAAACGTGGTCCAATACATAATGAAGAATTCCCAGATTAACTGTGACCATTATCCACAAACTCGAATACCGTTATGACTTATGACCGTAAGCTGAATGATTCACAAGAACTCTGTTTCGTAAACTTAAAACAAAACAAAATTTCCAGGGAAAGAAGATAGAGTGAACTAGGAGTGTACGTAAAACAGATCTGGAGGACCGAAAGTCTAGCAAGAATCCCGAATGACAACGATATGAGAGAACAAAAAAGGGGGCGGAAACAACAGAGAGAGAGAGAATGGCGATAGATTGCAGGAAGAATTAAAAGGGATAATAATGTAATAATGTACTGACTACTGAAAGAGAAAGCAAAATCAATGAAAGAAAGCGAGAAGAATGGCATTGAAGGAATCAAGGCAGATCCAGATGCGGAAACGGAAGCCCGATAAGAGAGAGAAAGAAAATGAGAAACCCGCCATCTACCGGAAACGCGAACTGTGGGAGGATAACAAAACCGCTAAATGACACGCTGGATAGGGCTCCGTTGGGTTCTGTCCCCTCCGTCTTTTCTTTTCCTTGTTATTTTTATAATTAAATTGTTGACTTTTTTTTGACCAAAATTAAATTATTGACTTGATAAATATACAAATTTGCCCAATTATTAAAGTAAAAGGGCCTCATCATCAAGGGCTTGACGGCATTTATACAAATTTAAAATAATAATCAGAATATGATTTCTACGTTCTGTAATAAAAGTAAAATGAGTCTCATTATTCATGCAACTCGTGTTTGCATAAAAATTAAAATTTAGAATAAATATATAATTTATTATTGATAAGTAATATATCTGGCGGATTTTTTTATAAATTTTATAATACATATAATATTGATTTATTAATTTAGATATTGACATTGATTGTGTGTGTGTGTGTGGGGATAAGCATTTCAAATCGCATATTTTTACATGTTTGGGCATCTATAAATAATATTTAATTATCCAATATCTTCATCTTTAATTATGAGAAGTAAAGCTAAATCCTTTTTTTTTTAACCAAGGCTTTCCATGTGAAAAAAAAAATGATAAGACGGCTAATTAGCTAAACATTCGTGGAGGAAAGGGATAGGAGGTGATTTTACTTTTAATTAACGTTTAAATTATTTTAAGGGAGAATTTCAATTACGCACCGTAGATGAAATTTAATTACTTGTTGGTTTAAAAAAATTTAAAATTTTAATTTAGTTCAGGAAAATTAAAGTAAAAATTATTTCAATAATAAAAAGATTAGATTACCCTTCACTTATTGTATAGAATTATTAATTATTATTTTTCTTACTTTACTTATTAATTTACTAATATGAGTTATAAATTACATTTGTTGTAAAATAAACAATAACATCGATTGTTAATTTGCTAACTTTACTTGTTAATTTACTAATATTAGTTGTAAATTATTCTCAGCAATTTACAACTGATGTTGGTAAATTAATAAATAAAGTTAAAAATTTAACAACTGACATTGATGTTTATAATTGAACAACTAATGTCGAATCTTATATAATTATAGACATGTAAATTTATGTAATTTATAATTCATATTAGTAAATTAATAAATGAAGTAAGAGATATCATTATATTTTACTCTTATTTTAATCATCAATTGGTAATTGTTTGGCTTTTAATCTTAATTACAGTTATCAATTAAGACCAACTCAATCCTAAATTAAAGGGCCAATTCTTAAAGGGTTAAGGCCTAAACGAGTTAACTTTGTTAAACCTGATCCTACTTTAAGGCTCCATTTTAGCCATTCCAACCCTAGCCCCCAAAGTTAAGGGTGAGCAAAACTGAATTGAAATCAAAAATTGAACCAAACCAAATTGAGTTTAATCTATTTGGTTCGGTTTATTCGATTTAAATGGTCGGTTCAGTTTTTTTAAAAAAAATTTTAGTTTAAATGGTTTGGTTCAGTTTGAATATTGCAAAACTGAATTAACCAAAATTAATTATATATATTTATAAATATTATAATTGATTTATATTATTAAGGATTGTTTTTATTTTTATTAATATTTTTTAAAAATACTAGTATTATATTTGATTCCTTTACTTTGATATGATTTTCTATGTTGTCTAGTGTCCACGTTATTGTTTGTAGGGATCCCTTTTGTTTTCCTTATTATTTATATTTGTCATGTTAATTTTATAATTGTTTGCGGTTTCAAGAATTAAGATTTCACAAAGTCCACTAAACTAGTCCAGATCATTTTTCATCTACTTTAGTTAGGGGCATCTAATGTTTTAAATTATTTCTTAATTAGTATAATTTTTTTTTGAAAACAAGCCCAATTTGTTGACAAAAAAAGCCCAGTGTGTTGACAAAAAAGCTCAATAACCGAAATAAATAACTGAACCGAATCATTAAAATTCGATTCGGTTTTGGTTTGATTTTTTCAAAACTTCAGTTTAGTCCGGTTCAAAAAATTGTTAAATTTTGGTTTGTCGGTTTTCTTTAATCACAACCGAACCGAATCGAATTAACCGATGCTCTCTCCTACCCAAGGCCACAACCTTATGGTTTTTCATTTTTAATTTAAAACATAGAACATATATTTAAAATCTCAAAAAAATTATTATACATGACATTAAGTCCAGAAAAATAAATTGAAGTCAATACATAAACAACAAATTTAAGTCTGATAAGAAACAACAACATCATAAAATAAATGTCAATAACAATCAAACTTTACTAATATCACCAGCTAAATCTTAATAATTTTTATTGTCATTAATCTCAATATAATTTTATCCTTGTTATTGTAGAATCTCTATAGTGACAAAGATATTAAGCTTTTTACATATTCTTTATTCATCATCGTGAAATGATACTATGATTTTAGAATTAATGTAATATTTAATTTTTTAATATTAAATTTTAAAAAATATAAAAGAGTTAGCCCTTTTATTTTAGGGTCTAAAAGTGAGCTAGACTTATCATTTTATATTTTAAAATAGCAACACGGTCTTAAATTTTTTGAGCTTAAAAGGAGTGAGTCTATATATTTGGCCTCAATCGATGGCTCTAACTTTGAAAAGATTGATATAATTTGCAATAAGCCCTTTTGTTACATTAATTTAATGCAGTAATTGTTTGGTTTCTAATCCTATCTAGTCGTTATAATTGGCAATAAACTTTTTTGTCAAATTAGTTTCGGAGTTGAAGTTAACAAGGTGCAGAGTCAGATTGGTTAGATGTTCAGTATTCAGCTAACTTTAAATACTTCACAAATTTAAATAGAAGTAATTCAAGAAAAATATTATATTAGCTATTTTTAAAGATTGTAAATTATCTTATGGACAAGACGCCTCGTCCAAAAAAATTGTATGAGGAAGAGGGAGTAGTTGGTGAAGTTAAGTTCTAACTTAATTAGACTTTGAGCCTGTTTATTTAGGATTAAAAAATAAATAATTTTGGATGGTTTAAAGATTTTATAAAAAGATATTTATCTTATGGAGATTTTATAAAAAACAGATATTATGTTATGTTTGGTTACAATGATAAAAAAATAATTATTAGTTAATTATTTTTAAATTCTATGATATCTTTCTTAATTTTTATTTTATAAAAATAATTTATTATTATATTATCTAAAAATGTTAAGACACTCCCTCTCATCTACCACGTTAAATTATTTTCAGAGTAACTTTTTAAAATAATCAGAAATATATTTTTTTATGAGTTCTAATTATTTTAAAAGTTTAAACAAATATCTTAAAAACTCACAAAATATATTTTTTAAAAAAATAAGCAATTTTTTCATGAAATAAGTCAAAATAAACAGGCCCTAAAACAAACCTGCATTGCACCCAAAAATTTAAAAATTTAAAATAAGTATAAATGAATATTAATTTAATAATTTATTAAATGTTATAATATTTATAATGTGTAAAATATGATTATATAATCAATTCCAAACCAAAAATGTAAGAATTTTTTGTTATCAGCATAAAAAAATGTAAAGATAAAAGCATTGGCTATTTATATTAACGCATGAAGAAACATCTTGTTTGTATCAAAAATAAAAATAATTTATTTTATTATAAAAATAAAACAAAGATTAATTTAAAATAAAATTTTTCTCTATTTTATAATTTTATACATGTTAAATATTGAATAATATATAAATTTCATCGACAACAAAAATTATTAAGTAATGAGAGCTCTTACCACTTATGCTAGCTTTGGTTGGTGATATGTAAACTTTTTATATCACATTTATTCTATAGATTGGATAAGAGTGTACTATTAAGAATATAAACTCAAATACATAAGTCTATTTTAATGAAAATTATGAATTATATATTATCCTCAACATGTCTTTGGAAACTATTGTTATTAATATTATTAATATTAAAACTTTTATATGTTAATTTAATAGGATAAAAATATGTTAAATATATAAGGTTAAACACACACACACACATATATATATTACATCTTTCTCTGTAAAAATTATGAAAAGCAACTTGCTTCATTAAAAAATATTTCACCCCATACGAATTAAAATTACAATAAACAAAGACACCTCGTCAAAATAAGATTGCACGAGAAAGAGGGAGTAGTTGGTGAAGTTACGTCCCAACTCAATTGTAATATGATACCCCTGTTGCCTATAGCTTTGACATTTCAAATTTTATTTTTTGAATAAAAATATATTTTTTGTTAGAATGATAGTTAAAAAATTATCTTTATTTCAAATTATACATCTATTAAAATTTTAAATTAGTAAAAATATAAAAATTAAAATTATATTAGGTCCGCACAGTTCAATTTTAACCTAGATGGTGGATATTTTGGAGCCGAAACTCAATCCCCCTTCCAGGCGTCAATTCTCAATGATCAATATTTTAAAAATAAGTTACTTCTAATTAATTCATTAAAATTAAAATAAGTTAATTAAAATAATAAAATTTTTTAAAAAATAAATCACTTATTATTTTCATCCTTACATTTAAAAAAGAATAATTTGATGTATGGAAAGAGCTTTTTTAAAGATTAAAATATTGCGCTTGTTTTTAAAATTTGCTAAAGTGTACTTTTAAAATTGTATATTAAAATTTACAAAAATTTAGAGAAAGTGACTTAGATTAAAAATTAATATTTTAGAATGTGATTTATAAAAGAAAGTACGCAATAAATGGAAATGAGGCTGAGGGATCTCCTTGTTTGGGTGGGTTTCTTTCCATTGGAGTTTGGTTTTAGTACTTAGCAAGCTACTGAGCACCGGTGTGCTCATTATAAGAGACGATCTGAAAATTTAGATTGTCTAAATTTTTTTATTATAATTTTAATTTTATAAAAATAAAATTTATAATTTTTTTGATAAATATATTCATAATCAATCTGGATAATACTGATTTAATTTGAGACTTTGAGTGGTTTAATTTAATATTATAATTTTCATAAATTGCCTATTTATATTTATTCTGGACAAAACAGATTTAATATTATTTTTTAATAATTTTTTATTTTAATAAATATAAAATAAAAATAAAAACTTTAAATCTAAACCTTACAAATAAAAATTTAATATTAAATATGGTTTGTTCATAGTATATCTAAATGGTCAATTGATAAAAATTATAACATTAAATTAAATCATTTAAATTCAATCAGTACTATCTATATTGATGATTTTATTTTTATTAAAATTGAAATTAAAAAAAATTTAACCAATAATCTGAATGACCCAAATCTTCTCTTGTAATGAGCAGGTCAGTGCTGGGCAGCTTGTTGAGCGCCCAAAACTGATTCCTTTCTATTTTCTTTTCTCTCTACCGCTCCTTCACGGCAAATCAGAACCACTCAAATTAATTTTATATTTTTAAAAATTATTAAATTTCAATCATTAAATTTAATTTAACAGCTCAAATTAAATTTATATTTTTAAAAATTATCAAATCTCAATCATTAAATTCAATTCAATGATTTAGATCTAGAGTGATTCTTCCTCCGCTTTCGAAAGCGAACCCTGTTTTTTAGAGCAAACAAAAGTACGCGGAACTCTTCAAGCCTTGGCTTGCCTATGTAATTCAAAAAAAAAAAAAAAAGAGTAAGCGCAACTCACAGAGAAGGGAAAGGAGTGAGCCTAGGGGACGGGACACAAAGCAAAGGATGAGCTCTCGAAAGAGTGAGCCCTGCTTTCTCTTCCATGTCAACATTCGCCTTCTCTCCTTCCACCTTCCACTCGAAACACTGGATCATTGCCCCCAGATTCGTCTGCACTACCTGCAGAGCCAGCGACGTTCCAGGACACCCTCTTCTTCCACTCCCAAATGGAATCAGCTCGAAGTGTTGCCCTCTCACGTCTATCTGCTTCTTCCCTCTTCCTTCTTCGCTCACCATGAACCTCTCTGGCCTGAACTCCTCTGGCTTTTCCCAGTGGTTTGGGTCCCTCCCTATGGCCCACACGTTCACAAACAGCTGCGTCTTCGCTGGGATCTCGAACCCCCCCACATTGCATCTTTCACTTGATTCCCTCACTACTAATGGACCTGTAGGGTGAATCCTCAGAGTCTCCTTCACTATAGCTTGCAAGTAGGGAAGGTTCGGAATGTCTGATTCTTCCACTATCCTGTTCCTCCCGATTACACTGTCCATCTCTTCTCTCGCTTTCTCCATTACACTTGGGTGGTTTATTAGCTCTGCCAGACCCCATTCCGTCGTTAAGGCTGAAGTGTCTGTTCCTGCCATGAATATGTCCTGCAATGTTTACAAATGTCGTCGTGTTAGCTGATATATATATATATATATATATATGTAGGAAGAAAGTAAAAGCATAGATAAGCGATCTCGGTGGATTATTACGAGGATGAAGGCCTTTATATTCTCCATGTTCAGTTTTATCTCTGAGCTCTCATCTTCGTATATGTCTAGCAAGATATGAAGCAGATCCTTCGCTTGATAAACTTCACCTACTTCCTTCATCTTCCTCCTTTCCTTTCGGTGTTCTGCTATCACTCTGTCCATGAGAGTATCAAACCTGTCCCTCAGTGCCTTTGCCTTTTTCTTGATTCCCTGCAAATCCCAGTTCTTGCAAAACCAGATAAAATCCGAAACATTGAACAATCCAGTGAGCTCGGCGGTGTCTCTCACAAGCTGCCTTATCTCTTGAGCTTCGACATCATCCTCGGAGCACGTTTGGCCCATGAGCATTCTGGACACGATATTGTTCGACACTGTCAACAGCTCTCCTCCCACATCCACGGTCTGACCCCTCTCGGCCCTGTCCAGCAGAAGCCTGACAAATCTCACCGTCTCCTGCCGCCGCACCGGAAGGAGCTGGTCTAGCGTCCGGCCACCGAGAAGTTCCGACATGCACAATTTCTTCATGAACTTCCAGTAGGGGCCGTATGGAGCAAAAGAGAAGTCCTGGGAGCCATAGGTCAGGAAATCAACGGAAGTATTTTGAGGACGGTTGGAGAAAGAAGCCTCGTGAGTTCTGAGAAACTCAGTGGCGGTTTCTGGAGTGGAAGCCACAACACATGGAACAGAGCCCAGAAAAAGTTGGATGATGGGTCCATAGCGCTGCGAGAGGGTGCGAAGAGCTTGGTGAGGGATGGGAGCAAGAAGGTGAAGGTGACCTATGATAGGTAAGGCCAATGGGCTGGGAGGGCGATTAAGGTTCCTCTGTATTCTGGTAAAAATGGCTCGAACGAGAGTCAACGATACTAACCCAATGATCAGGAGTTGGATGTATCCTTGAAAATCCGCCATCTGTGCAATGAAAATCCAGATTTTTGTGTCTTTTATAAAGAAGGAATTAAGGGTCTTTATTATTTCATTGGACTTGTTATAAAGGCGGTTTCTGATAACTGTGAATGGGATGAAGGTGGTCCATCTGAGAGTTCAAGAATTATAATCATGCTGGTTCGTTTAGATTTAATTTGCTTCCTATTTTGTCTTTAATATTTGACGATACTAGTGATCAGAAGAACAGGGCAAAGCATGCGATTCCAAACTGGCTTCTTCATTGTGTTGTTATGAAAAGATTCAATTTGCTAGTTTTCTAATCAGGAACAACGAATAAAATGAAAAAAAATACAATTTTTCTGATTGTCTTTATCCTATATTTCTGGGATCGGCCGGCAACAAGGTCCCTATTCTAACATAAAAACTGCAACCATGTAGGACTATCTATGATCCGTTCTTAATTCTCTTGAAAAACCAGTTCCAAAAATGAGTCGCTGTACGTACGGTTTAATTAATTGGAATAGTGTATACCAGCAAAAACAAAATAATTGAAGGCGGTTTACAAATAGTCTTTTAATAAAAATAAGATTAATTTTTTGTTACCTTTTACATCAATTATTAAATTTTATGTGTTTGTTTCTCCATAACATGTTTGCAGAATATGACAAATAATGAATTACTCGATTCAAGACCGGTTAATTGGAATGTCCCAAGCTTTGTTTGGGATGAGGAATTCTCGCGTCATGCTGAGAAGGTTAAAATATATAGAATATTTTATATTGTATTATATAATTCATTGATGATAATACTGGCATTTTCATTATTTTTTATTAGGTTAAAATTTAATTTAATTTTTATATTTATTTGTAAAAAGCACAAATCACAATAAGTGAAGTAACTTTTTTTAAAGCATTTTATTTTAGAGGGGTAAAATTATTTTCCGTGAGTCTCCCGTTAAATCTCATTTGACCAATCACGGGGTTCTCTCTCTCTCTCTCTCTCTCTCTCACACTCACACATATACCAAAGTGAATGCGCTTTTCATTCCCCGAGCTTCCCCAACTGGCGTTCCTCCTCTACACAGCAGCTCCAACTCCTGTAGGACCTCTCGTATTTTCTCTGTCATAACGGGTCTCAAAGAAGAACCTCCCCGTAGATCTTGAAGTTACAGGGAATCAGAAATCTTCCCTGACTTGGCCATTTGTTACAATGTTATGCTGAGTTTCTTGCAAAACCGGCGTTGTTATCTATCGGCGGTCTCTGACAGTCCTCCACTGGACTTGTCACCTCAGGGAATTCGATAGTGACGTGAGTGCATGCTTGAGATCTCTATTTTGAAGTTCTTAGTTCATTATGGCAACATAAGTCTCCTTGAAGATTGAAACGTCATTCTTTACTTGTTTTGTGTCTCATTCATGGTAGGTATGGAGACAGAAAGGGAGGAATCGAAGAGGTATAAAGGTTCGGTGTCATAATTTTTCTGGCAATGCGGCAACAGAAAGCGGTTCCGATGCACGAGGAGGGTGGAATTTGGTCACTGGCGGCGGAAACGCACAGGGAGTAGTGGCGGGGAAGGGCGATAGGGAAGGTAGGGGATTGATCGGAAGACGATAATGATCAATTACCAAACCAGAATGGTCTCTCCCCGTCTTTCTTTCTTCCGGCATATAAACAAGAAAGCCTTGCTTGCATTTTCAAGATCCGGATCTGTAATCACATTTTGGCCTACCTTAATTCCAGCAAGATATTTAGCATTTTCCTGCGATCCTCCCCAATAGAGTGAAGATTTTATTAACAGGAGAGTTGCGACATTGCCCCTGTTGCCGCTGCCAACGACGGTGACTTCGGATCTAAAAGAAAGAAAGGGAGAGAGAGAAAGAGGAAGGAGGGAGAGCCCCGAGGAAGGTTAAAGGAGACTCAACGGGAGACTCGCACAACGACATTTTTACTCGTAAAAAAAAAAAACTTTAAAAAAAAAAAATTTGCCTTAATTATCATTAGCTCAGAATATCGAACGTTCCTCGACAATAAGTACAGGGATAAAATCTTAACCTTCTTTTATAATAGACCTATGAAAATATATTTTTTTTTATGTAGAAGGCAATTTCTATGAACTAATCTACTTTTTGAATTAATATGTGACTAATATAAATTGAGCTAAATTGGATTAAATGAACGCAAATCTCTTCAAATAATATTTTTTATTTATCATACTTAAATTTAAAACGTCATTTTTATGGAAAAACATGTCTAAATAATCAGCTGAATCAATTACTGTTGGTGCTTTTTTATTTTATTTCATCCATAGGCTTCTGCTTCTAATGGCATCTGACTATTTAATAACGGCTGGCTGGCAGGCGTATAAGGAAATAGATCCTCTTCGTACCTTTAATATAATGCTTCTCTCCAGTTGTTATTTAGAATATTGATTTGATCTTATGAATGATTGATCAAAAAAATAATCAACATCTCATTTAAAGGAAAGGATGGAAAAAGGGTCCCATTCCGAACGTAGAATTATACCGACGAGGTTTCCCAAACACAAAGGATATCCTGGGAGTTGACGAATTTATTTCTTTTAATTATATTTTATCCTTTGAAAAAAATATTATTCAGGATTGAGGTCAATCCAGCTTACCATCCATGCGCACTGCAGCTAATTTGTCTCCAGTAAATTATTGATGGTTCCAAAGTCCAACCGCTATATATAAGCAAGGTAACAAACTAATCAACGAAACATCGCCTAAACCAACTTTATAGCATTCCGGTTCATTAAACATTTGTTGTTAAAATTATGCATCATGATAGAATCATTCAATACACTTACAATGTTATTTTTTTAAAAAAAAATATACAAGTATAAATTTTTTAAAATACCCTTAACTTAATATAACCTTATTTATAAAATATTAAATAGAGAAAGAAAATACAAGCAGGAGGGAAATATGATATTGGAACAATTATAATTAATAAAATTTTATTTTTATTAAAATATCTTATATTTTAGATACTAAATTACCTTTAAAGGCATCAGATAAGGATGGAGAGAGCAATAAATTCTAATTTGGCTTCAATGAAAAGGAGCTGAAATCTCATTTAACGTGCTATAGGAGGAAAAATTTAGGGAACATTACACCCATAGCTCCCAAACATAAAAAATTGCACCCAGAACTTAATACATTTTGAAATTATTTTGTAAGCCCATGGGTTCTTTTTGTAAACATGTTTTAGGGAGAAAATGCACGATTGCCCTTGTTGGGAAATGGAAAAGACGACAAGTAAAAATTCATGTGTTTACAATAAAATATTCACAAATTTACAACTTTAGAATCATATCAACAAATAATTGTATATTGACAGTGAAATTATTATTCAAAATTGATAAGTTCATGTCGGCTAAGTTCACAAATTTACAACTTAAAATTTAAATTTTTACAATTATAAGTTCATCTATCTATAAGTTAAAGTTCAAAATTTATAACTTCATAATTCATAACTAAAGTTCATCATGACAGCAAGTTCATATTTTTATAATTATATATTTATAAATTTATAACTTTAAGTTAACATATTAACAAGTATTTAATTACGTGTCCATTGATAGTGAAATTCTTGTTCAAAGTCGACAAGTTCATATTGGCCAACTTCATAAATTTACAACTTAAATTTCAAATGTTCACGATGTAGGTACATGTTCATCCACTCACAAGTCAGAGTTTAAAATTTATGACTTCATATATTCAGAACTATGGTTTATCATGACAATGAGTTCATATTTTTACAATTAGATGTTTATAAATTCATAATTTTAAGCTCATATATTAACAAGTATTTGTTTATTGATAGTAAATATGAAGTTCTTTCTTTCTCACTAAGGGTAATTGTATCTTTTTTCTCTAAAATATATTTGCAAAAAGGGCCCTAAGCTTGCGGAATAATTTTAGAATGTAATGAGTTTTAAACATAATTTTTTCTCTTTTAAAGGTCTCAGCCTCCAAAGTGTGATCTTCCTAAATTTTTCACACGGGGAAAATGTACTTGCACTATTACAAAATACTAAATATATATCATGCTTTATAAAATGATTATACACCAAACTGTAAAATAAACAAAGGCAAGAATTTAAATTTTAAATGTTAAACGGTTTAAGAAAAATCTGTTGTATAAATTATTAATAACCATTGAGTATATGTGTCATCATATTAAACGGTTCCTTTTGTGGAACCATTTAATGTTGTTTAATTATATAAAATGATTGTCTTCGGACAACCATTTTATATATTATAACTCTTTCTTTCCCCAACACTCTATTTAAAAGACTGAACGTTATGCACGTGATTTGTCTTCATCTCTCCTCCCGCACCCTTCACCTTCATTAAAACTCCAAATCCAAGCATTTTCGACCACCCCCTACCTTCCTCTGCCATAGAAACATTGTGGGTTTGTCTACCTTCTCGCTTGTGGCTTGCTATGGGTGTTTTCTTTTCATCGTGGGTCATCTCTCACTGTGGGTTGTGAATGCTAGCCGTCATCTCTTAAGCCATCGTTTTCTTGTGGGTCTCTTAGCTATGGGTCGAACATTAATCTTCATTCAACGTCCATTGCTTTGTTGATCTCTTAGCCACCATTTGATTTTGTCTATGTAAAAGGTAAATTTTTTACAAAAAATATATATAATTTCACTACTAAAAAAATGGAATTTAGTGAGGAATGAATCCCTCACTAAATGTCATTTTTCATAGCTAAATTGTATTTTAGTGAGAATTTTGTCCCTCGTTAAATTCATAGCTAAAAAAGGGCTCGCTAAATTTAGCGAGGAATTGTATTTCCCTCGCTAATTAGCGAGGGATTTAATCCTTCACTAAAATTAGCTAGGGACTAAATTTCTCGCTAATCCCTCTCTAATACTATTCAAAATTTGATAACTTTAGCGAGGAATTAGCCCCTCGCTAATCCCTCACTAAATATGCTTATATTTAAAAATAATTATGCCATATCACCCGTTATGTATGATGTCAACTTATAACATGTCATCAACAACCTCATGCTTTGTCAACCATCATGCCACCTACCATCTCGCGCCCTATCACCCACCACATGTGTGACAACTCATGACACTTCATTGTCTACATTACGCCATGTTATTTGCTTCTTACCATATCATATATTCATTATGTTTATGCTAAAACTAAGATTTGAACCCTTAACCTCGTAACTTTCAAGCTTTATGCTTTCCTTCTTTGCCAGTTAAACTGAAAAGCACTTGCAATTATTATATGAGAAATTAAATATATATATATTATCCAACTACATAAATATATCAAATAATATATTATAAAAATACACACATATACATATTAAATTTTATTTTCAATTATTAATATGTTAAAAATAATTATATTTTATTTAAATTATTCTTTATATTATATTTTAATAAAAAATTATTTTATTAATGAAAATCAACTTAAAATAAAGAAAATATTAAATAATTTTATTATGAATATTTTAGTTAATTTTTAAATTTAATCATTATTTTTAAATGAAAATAATTAAATGTATAATTAAAAGTCATTGTCAAAAGTTAATTTTTTTTGTAGTAATTAGGTAGGGATGGAATCCTCATTAAATCTCTCACTAATTGTCATATTTTAGAGAGAGATTGGCAATCCTTCACTATTTTTCTCGCTAATTCTCTTATTTTAGAGAGGGATTGACAGTCCTTCGCTATTTTCCTTGCTAATTCTTTATTTTAGAGAGAGATTGATAGTCCCTCGCTATTTTCCTCACTGATTCTCTTATTTTAGAGAGAAATTAATAGTCCCTCGCTAATTTCCTCACTAATTTTAAATCAAGCTACGAAATCAACATCCATCGCTAATTTCCTCACTAATGTGGTATTTTAGAGAGAAATAAACGATCCCTCACTAAATTTTCTCACTAATTTACATTTTTTTAATAGTGTTTCTTCCTTAAATATTACAATGTCATGGGTTTGATTCCCTCTATTTGTTATTGAGATTGGAATGTACTTCTTTTTTCATAGACTATGGCCATTTATGCTTGCTTATTGCTTTAATTAGTTAGCAATTGCTCTAAAACTCCCTAAAATTTCTTTGAAATTGTTATTTAGAGTTTTCTTTTTGTTATAATTAGCATTTAATTCAAATATTGATATATGAGATTGCTCTAAGTGAATGTTGGTTTGAAATTTTTGTTAGTTTAATATTAAACTTGTGAAAAGAGGGCATGAAGCTTGAGAAATATCAATTTTATATTGTTATGCTGCTGAAAATTTTTTAAATTTTGGTTTTGGCCTTATGTACACCAACTTTGGGCTTTGTTGAAGTTCTTTAAAGTTTAACATTTTATTTGATTAAATTAGTTTAAATTAAAGGCATAAGGTTTGGGAAACACTGATTTTAAGTTGTTATGCTATCAAAATTGCCTAAATATTTGAAATAATTTACAATGCTAATGATGAGGCTAAGCTAATTGTTAAGCTTAAAGGAAGCATATGGTAAGGTATTATCCCTTTCTTTTAAATGCAACCTTTATGAAAAAAAAACTAATTAATAATAATACATAACTAAATATAAACAAAATAACTAGTACAAAATTAATCTTCCCCTCAAATTAAACTTAAATAGAATGTGAAGATAGTGGGATTTATCTCCTACCTTCAATTTAAAACTAATTAAACTGAGAATCAATTGGCTTAGCATCATTGTAGATTATTCAAAATATTTAGGCAATCTTTTTTTTTTAATATAGACAACTTGTGACTTACTGAATGCTTTCCTATTTTTATTATCTTTCTTAAACAAGAGTATTATGGAGAAGAAGTGAATGTCTACCAAACATCTATTGAAAGAATATTAAGATGGGGTGGCAGACTTTGTTAAGTTTACAGTAAATAATGCAAAAGATCACGAACGAATTGTTTGCCCTTGTTTAAGTTGTGGCAATATGAAGTCAATTTTCCAAGAAACATGTTAACTCCACCTATTTAAGTATAGAATTGATTAAAGTTAACAAGTAGTATTTTCCAAGCTAGGTTTAGCTTTAACAACCAACATGAATGAAGAAATTGTTGATATAGGTATATTTAAAGTTTACTAACAAAAATGTGGTATAGGTATATTTGGCTAATTTTTTGTTTAAGTTAAGAAACTTGAATTGTATATAGCCTGCATAGGAATTCATGATGTAAGTTTCATGTAAATCATTATTTTTTGTTGTTGAAATTCGGTTATAGATGTGCTGGAAGTTGTATTCTATATCTTCAATGCAAGGGGGTTGCTATATATGCAACACCCCTGTTTTAAAAAATTTGGTCACTATATTAAACAGTTATTCAAAAAATAGTTTAATATATTGACCAAATCAGTAGTTACAATATATAAAATGGATTCATGGAAAAACCATTTAATATAGTAAAATATTAAATGATTATAGTAAAATAACTGTTTAATATAAGCACAAAATTAAACGATTTTTCTCCCATAACCGCTTAATACAATACAATATTAAATAATTTTTTCACAGAACCGTTTAATATTATTAGAATATTCAACAGTTAAGAACCGATAAATGTGGTCTCTTGAAATATTAAGTGGTTGTTTATTCAATGGTTCATAACCATTTAATATTAATAAAAATAATCATTTTATATATAGTATTTTGTAATAGTGTTGGTTTAGTTTGCAGCCAATGAATCACTTAAAATTAAAGAAAAATGATAATATAACTTTTAGTTTCTCAAATTTGTGTTATATGTCAATTTGATCTCTTAAGATTAATTTCTATTAATTTAGTCCTTTAAGTTTGTTGAGCGAGACCTTTTAATTAACAATATTTTTAAAAACTTAATAAATAATAGAGTACAATAGCGTCATATAATTCATGTAGCCGACCCTACCTAATGAGATAAGACTTGTTATTATTGTAATCCCTTAAGTTTATTTTGACTATCAATTTGGTCTTTCATATTTAAAAAGGAAGTTACACTATTAAAATTTGCTAACATAGATAACAGAATATTGATGACAACCATCTAGAGTAATGAAAAGAAGAATTATCATTTAGTTAGGAATAAAATAAGCTTTGGAATTTTAAAAAAACAAGAGAAGAAAACACAATATAAGGGATCATAATGATAAAAATGAATTAATTTGAAATTTAATTTATTTTCATTTAACTATATATATACATGTCAAGTCATCGATAAACTTTATACATTAAATTATTTTGATAGTCAATTTGTGCTTTAAAACTTAAAAGACTTATGATAAGGAATCAAATTGATAAAAATTAAATTTAAGAGACCAAATCGATAACTGAGATAAATTTGAGAAAATAGAAGTTCTATTATTCCTTAAAAATATGATCAAATTCATGTTTATTAAAATTTGATAATTATTATATTTTAAAAATTGTTTAAAAAATATTAAAATTTTAATTTTGTCATTCTTTGCTATAATAACAATAATAAATTGCTGTCTAAGAATTCTAATTACAATAATAAATAGACATGAGGTAAAATTAAAAAAATATTATTCTAACTTTACTTTATATTATAAATAAATAAACTTTTAAAGTTTGTCTTATATGAACAAGAGGAGTAACTGAGGATTTAGTTTGGATGATGCCTGGGGGAAGAGTTATCGTAATAATCATTCGTAGATAAACTGTGGGTTCAGCATGAAATAAGTGCATAATTTATATAGTATATACAATGACTAACATATCCCAGACAAACTGGCTATGATTATTGGTTCATTAATATGATCAAGCGACGATTCTGAAACTGATCGATCAGTAACGAAATACAAGATCGGAAGTAAAAGCTGGTGCATTGAGCTAGTAGAATGAGAATTCTTGGGACAATGGATCTCATGGAGAGAAATTGAAGGGTTCTGGGATACAAAAAGGGGGGGGGGGGGTGGGCCCTTTGAAGATCTACAGAGTTTCCCTCGTGCATGTCAACAATACTGGCGTCGTTCTCTCGATCTCCTGCAGGCTTCCATTCAAGGCACTGAATCATAGCAGCGAGAATGGTATGGAAAATATTGAGTGCCAGTGAAGCTCCAGGACACCCTCTTCTTCCACTTCCAAAGGGTAAAAGATTATAGTTTTGTCCACTCACTTCCACTGGACTCTTATCTTCCATCATGAACCTTTCTGGCTTGAACTCTAATGGATCATCCCAGTTATCTGGGTCCCTTCCGAGTGCCCAGATATTTATGACCACTCGTGTTTTGGCTGGAATCTGATAACCTGCTATGTTGCAGTTTTCAGTTGACTCTCTCACGATCACCAGAGCAGGAGGATGAAGCCTCAGCGACTCCTTCACTATTGCTCGCACATATGGAAGATTTACTACGTCTGACTCCTTCACAGTTCTTTCATTCCCAGTCACCGACTCAATCTCCTTCCTCGCTTTCTCCATTATATCTAGGTGCTTTGTCAGTTCTGCCACCGCCCACTCTATCCCCACGGCTATTGTACCTGTCCCACCGGACAATATATCCTGACTCGTACAAATTATGAGTGAGTTATGATTGATGGTTTTCTTTTAACTGAAATATTATCATTTTATATAGAGAATTGATAGAGCATAATTACCTTCAGGAAGGCTTTGATGTTGTCCCTGGTGATTCTGACATCTGAGCTCGGGTCTTCTGATATATTTAGAAGATATAGTATACCCTTTGGTGCATCTTGTTTGTTGGACTTAACTCTTGCCTGTTCATGCTCACGAAGGATGCTTTCGAACCTAGCGTCCGACCTCTCATGTACCTGCTTCAGTTTCTTCCCAATTCCTTGGAGATCCAGCCTTTTGAAAAGCCAGAAATAGTCTGATAAGTTGAATCTTCCACTAATCTTGGCTGATTCTTTCACGTCCCGAGCCACCTCATAAGCCTCCTCGTCGTCGTCGTTACAGAAACTTCTGCTAATTGCCATTCTCATTACGACGCTGTTGGCCAGTCTCACAAGCTCAGCTCCCACATCCACAGGCTTTCCCGCTCGAGCTTTCTCTAGAATGACCTGCAAGAAATGGTTAATCTCCTCTTGCCTGGTGGGAAGGAGTAGGTCAAGCATTCGACCATTAAGCAGTTCTGACATGCAAAGTTTCTTGATGAACTTCCAGTAGGTTCATTAAGGGGCAAATGCGAAATCGGCTATATCATAAGTGAGATATCTGATAGCAGAGCTGGGGGTTCGGTTACAGAAAGAAATTTCATGGGTTTTTAATATCTCTTTCACGATTTCAGAACTAGAAACAACGAGCAAGGGAACGGAACCAAGATAGATGAGAATCATGGGTCCGTAACGGCTCGAGAGCTTGTGAAGAGCTTGATGCACGGGCGGTCGAAGAAGGTGGAAGTGTCCCATGATGGGTAAGGCCAGAGGACTTGGAGGAAGCCTGGCTTTTGCTTGTTGTTTTGAGATTATGGATCGGATCAATATGATAGAGGCTAACCAGATCATGAAGACGCGTACGTAGTGGGAGCCTACAAATGTTACTGATGATCTCCATCTGTTGTCTGTTTCAAATCTCAGTGCAGAATGCGTTGGCTTCGTTCAAATGGTCTATTTATCCAGGTGTAATAGGGTATGGCTTTGGCACCACCTGGCAACAAAAATTAAACTTATACATCAAGTTTTGAACTCAGCTTTTTTGTTTTTTAAAAATAGAAGTTTGAAACATCATGAAAAGGTTTTCAAGAGTAATTTATTTTTATTGCATGTATAATAATTTTTGCTAATTTACTTTCCGGCAACAATGGACACTACTAGTCCCTCACTAAATGCCATTTTCTCTAACTAAATTATGTTTTAGTGAGAAATTTTGTCCCTCACTAAATTGGTAGCTAAAAAGGGGCTTGTTAAATAAAAGTGAGGAATTGAATCTCTCATTAATCCTCGTTAATACTATTTAAAATTTGATAATTTAGCGAGGGATTAGTCTCTCGTTAAATATGCCTATATTTAAAATAATGATGCCACATTACCCGCCATGTGTGTCTCAACTTGTGACATGTTATCAATAACCTCGTGCCTTGTCAATCATCATGTCACTTACCATCCGGTGCCCCATCATCGGCCACATACGCGACAACTCATAACATGTCATTATCCACTTTACGTCATATCACTTGCTCCTTATCATATCACGTGTAACCTTGTGCCTCATTAATCGCCATGTCACTTACCATCTAGTGCCCCATCACCCGCCACATGTGCGATAACTCAGGACATGTCATTGTCCACCTTGTGCTATGTCACTTGTTCCTTATCATATCATATATTCATTATATTTATGCCAAAGTCAAAACTTGAACTCTTGACCTCATACCTTCCAAGCCTTATGCTCTCCTTCTTTGTCAATTGAACTGAAAGGTACATGTAGTCATTATATAAAAAATTAAATATATATTATTTAACTACATAAATATATCAAATAATATATTATAAAAATACACACATATATACATATTAAATTTTATTTTCAATTATTAATATGTTACAAATATTTATATTTTATTCAAATTATTCTTTATATTATATTTTTAATAAAATATTATTTTATTAATTAAAATAAACTTAAAATAATAAATAATAAATAATTTTAGTATGAATTTTTTGGTTAATTTTTAAATTTAATTTTTATTTTTAAATAAAAATAATTAAATATATAATTATATCTGCAGTAATTAGTTAGGGATATAATCCCTTGCTAATTATTTTATTTTAGAGAGGGATTAACAGTCTATCACTAATTGTCTTATTTTAGAAAAGGATGGACAGTCCTTTTTATTTTTTTCGCTAATTATCTTATTTTAGAAAGGGATTGATGCTCACTATTTTTCTCACTAGCTAATTTTAAGTCAAGCTACGAAATCAATATCCCTTATTAGTTTGGTATGTTAGAGAGGAATAGATGATCTCTTACTAAATTTCTTTACTAATTTGCATTTTTCTAATGGTAGGACCCTAAAATTGATATGTGGCGACTGATTTGGATTGTTAGATTTTTATTTTTATTTTTTTAACTCATAACATCACTTTCCTAGTTTCCTTGCTTGTTAAACAATGTTGTCAAACCCAAAAACCTTATTAGTTTTGCCCCATCTGTAGCTTTCTGATTCTCCCTTGTGCCATATTTTAGGCTCCTTCCCTCGTCATATATTGTTATTCTCTGTATGCTTGCATTCAAGCTGATGCTATATTTCGCGTTAAATAATTCTGTCCCTCGATGGATTTCTGACTGATCACATCCATTGTCCATTACTTTAGTGGGCTGCTGTTTCCTTATCAATTATTTTTTCCCCAAATATTCTATGGACAATTAACTTCAGTACAAAAGCCTAATCCTGCAATGAACTCAAAAGCTACGATATCATATGGGGACAACAGCTGTGTGATGATTACCATACTTATTGGCCCTAGATGGGTAGGTATGTGATTATTGAAAGAGAACGTTACATATTAAATACAACAGCACATATTATTTGTTGCAGACATTTGACAAGAGCATAGATATGCATGGCTAAATTTAGGAAAGGATCCTAGAGTTTTAGAAAGGGCAGGGACCTAGGCACAGCAATGCACAGCAAAGGATTAGCTCTAGGGAGGCCTAAACCAGGTTTCTCCTCCATGTCAACCTCTCCTTCATGAGCCAGCTTCCACTCGAAACACTGTATCATAGCAGCCAGAGCTGTTGGCACCACCTTCGTTGCCAGTGAGACACCTGGACACATTCTTCTTCCCGCCCCAAACACCAACAGCTCGAAATTCTGCGCCTTCAGGCTCATCTCGCTCCGTCCCTCGTCAGTCATAAACCTCTCTGGTCTGAACTCTAGTGGGTATTCCCAGTACTCAGGGTCCCTTCCAATCGACCACACGTTCACGATCAGAGACGTCTTCGCCGGAATCACGTACCCATTAACTTTACACTCTTGCGTTGCTTGTCTCGATATTATGGTTCCTGTTGGGTGAAGTCTGAATGTTTCTTTCACAATGGATTCCACGTACGGAAGGTTTGGAATATCTGATTCCTCCACTAGTCTGCCCTTCCCTACCACTGAATCGATCTCTTTCTTTGCTTTCTTCATTATATCTGGGTGATTCATCAGCTCTGCCAGGGCCCATGTCACTGTAAGCGATGAAGTGTCAGTGCCAGCTCCAAAGATGTTCTGCAAAATGTGTCTAACTGGTGTATGAATTAATTCAAACAGAAATATTTATCTATCCCTAGCTATTTGAATTCACAGAGAGGAATTTTGTGGGATTCTAATTGGTACCAGAAAGAAGGCCTTGATGTTTTCTCTGGTCAATCTAATCTCTGAATTTGGATCCTCGTATATGTCTAATAGAATATCAAGCAGGTCCCCCTCTGCTTCTGCTTCGTCATCCTTCTGCATGTCCTTCTTCTTCCTTCTTGACTCTTCATGCTCCTTGATGATTCTCTCTATTATAACGTCGTACTTACTTCGAACACTTTTTAGTAGTTTCCTGTACCCCTGCAAGTCTAGCTTCTTAAACAACCACCCCATGTCTGCTAAGTTGAACTTACCACCAAGCTCGACCAACTCTTTGACCACCTGAATCAGCTGGGACCCTTCACTCTTAACATCGGCGCACCTTTTTCTGAAAGCCATTGTGGTGACAATATTATACGCCAACAACGCCACCTCCTCTCCAACGTTAACTTCCTCTCCTAAATCAGCCTTTTTCAGCAAACAGTGCAAGAAGAAATTGAGCTCTTGCGCTCGGACAGGAGAGTGATGGTGCAGCGTGGTGGGGCTGAGGAGCCGAGTAATGAAAAGCTTTCTCATGAACTTCCAAAAAGGTCCGTAAGGTGCCATGAAAATATCAGCACCGTCATACGTGACATAGGCGAGGTTGGTTTTACGAGGGTGGTTCAAGAACGAAGCGTCATTGGTTTTGAGGCATTCCCTGGCGATCTCAGGAGAGGAAACGAGGACGCAAGATTTGGAGCCGAAGGAAAGGTGAAGGAGAGGGCCATGACGTTGTGAGATGTCGTGGAAAGCTCGGTGAGGGAGAGGGCCAAGAAGGTGGAAGTGGCCTATGATCGGTAGGCCCGGTGGGCTTGGTGGCAGCTTGGCTTTGCCTTGAGACTTTCTATACATGGATTGTCCCAACAAGATGAAGAATAGGGCTAGCAAGATGAACATAAGAACCGCACTAAAATCATCCATATCGTACGTGTCTTGAGGTTGAAAAGTACTATGGAATGTGTTATTCTTGGTTGCTATGGCTATGAGAAACTTTGATTACTTATAACCAGGGTTTTCAGTTGTTTATTACCATTACAAATTAATGTTGATGAGAGGTAGCGTCAAAACTACATATGTATATAGTTCTGGCTTACGTTTGATAGTAGAGGACCACATTATTGCATTAATTATATAATATCTTATCTTGTTTATATAAAATATATATTATCTTGTAAGGTGCTTAATTGTTTATGATATTTTTTTACAGGAAGAAAATAATATACCTTTAAGCACATGAACATTATGATGTCTGATGTTCAGATGCTCTTAATCAAGAATCAGCCAAGAAAGAAAACGAAAAGGACATGAGAACATCCAGGGGAAATCTGACCTTTTTTGGATGTGTTATATATATATATATATATATATATATATATCCTCGTTTTACTCTATGAACGTGGGTCCTCTCTTTTCTGATGAGTATTAATTATAAAAAGTTAATCTTGCAAATTCATTATTCGTGGTTTGCTAATATGATCTCTTCAGTGTGGAGGAAATCCATTCCATATATAAGGGGATATGTTTGATAGATCTCCCATACACAATTACATATGGTGTATGTGTATAATTTTATCTGTAAATTAAAGGACTATGAAAGTCGTGATTTATCTTTTTCATTTTTAGTACAAGAACTAATTAAATTCTTGTCATGGCATAAGTGCTAATTCTTTTTATCAGTACTGTTGGGACAAGCTTAACAACTTCCTATTTGTATTATATTGTATTGATTTTGAAGAATCTCTTTGGAGCTCCCATCACATGATTTTGCAATGTTCTTGTGCCAGAAGAATTACATAATACGCACGTAAGAGGTTTAAAATGAATTAAATGTAATTTTCACAAGCGTACACACATCATTTCAATTTTATGAATCATTGTTCAATATTGCAATTATGTATTGAGTGCTTAACTTTTTCAGATTGGTCCCCGGATTATGAAATTCAAGAGCCAATTAATTTAGATTAATCATCATCCTTACATAATCTAGTTATATATTGAGCTAACAAAGGTTGGCTCAACTGATAAAAATTTGACCTATAATTTACAAGATCATGGAATCAAATTGCATTGTTAATATAAGGACTTTATTGACAAATAATCTATAATTACTCCTATAAATACTTTTGATCCAGGAAACATGTTATGGTTCAAGTGAGTTTTTAAAATTCAATTCACCTAAACTTTTTGTTATCTCTATATATAAAATTAGCTATATAAGTGGTCCAACATATACATGGCACTGCAGAAAACAAGAATGGTCCAACATGTGGGGAAGAAAACCGTAGTGATGTCCGCTAAAAATCAAAACTAGACAAGAATGCTATTACGTGCCTGTAACCTTTTATCAAGATTTTTTTAAAAAAATAATTTTCATGAATAATTCATTTATTTACAAACACATAATGTTTTCAATAATTGTACGACGGTGTGGTTAACATTTGTTGTTTTCCTCTCCGGATTGGTCCCGGGGATTAGGAAATCGTCGTGTTCACGCGTTTATATATTGAGACGAAGCCGTGACAACTATTAGCAAGACATTTGTTTATATATTGAGACGAAGTCGTGATGACTATTAGCAAGACAACTGCTTCATAAGCAATTGAAAATTTTATCTGTTTGCTTCTTATATGAGTGTGAAAATTTTCATGAATATTCGAATATTTTTTATCAACTATAATATGGCTTGAACTCAATTTCATGGTGAATTTTCACAAAATTTTTTTGGAAAAACCCCCACGGCTCTATGAAAATTGTTTTATAAAACCAAGCTCCTTTCCCCACCCTTCAAGCCCTCATCTATAACATCTTGAATTTTAATTTTTGAATTAAATTAATTAGCCAAGGTTAATTAGATAAAATTAAGTGTTGATTAGTTTGAGGATGGTTAAAGACAATTAATGGACCTATTGAATATATTTTCAATCTTTGGATTGGGTCCAGGGTGGAATTGGGCCATCTGGGCCCACTTGGAGGGCCAAATTAGGTTCAGCATTTTTTGTACGATCTGCCACAGTGAATGACTCAAAATTTTAATAAATTAGAGATGCTTGGATGCAAAACAAAATAGAGGAAGACAGGAAAAATGAAGAAGGAACACAAGGCTATGTTAGGGCTTTTCTTCCAAGCCACTTGAGAGTGATTCAAAGCCTTTAATCGCTTTGCATAAGTTGCCTATACTTTCCTCTTCCTCCGCCATCCATTTTCATCTATTCATTTAGAAAGAAATGATGAAATTCAGATCCTGAAGCTATGGATCAGATCTCATTAGTCCAAATGGTATTAATATAAGTTTTTTGAACAATCTACATCTAGATTAGAAGTATTTACAAGGTTATAAATTTGGATTTAGGATTTTAGACGAACCCTAGACACTTTGATGAAGAATTTATGTTGTTGAATGATATATTAGTTATTATTTAAATAAATGAAAGCTAAATAAAGTTAATGACGATTGACAAACTCATCAAAAGTGAGTATGTGTTTGTAGTTGAGAAATGGAGTTAATAATGTGGGAATGTAAGAGTTGGAAGGAGTATTTATGTTGATTGTTAGATATGATTGTGGTTATTAATTGTAGATCAACATTATGATACATTATTTGACCTCAACTCTAGCTTGGAAAGCAAGTGGTATAAAAATAACTTTTGAGTTTTTAAAGGTTTGAAATAATTAAAGATATTTTATTTTGTACTAATTATTTGTTAGATTAGTTATGGGTATTTGTGAACTTGATAAATGCATTTTGTAGCTCAATAAACTTGATTTATTATTTTAGAAACTCAAATGCAAGTATGGTTTTTTTTTTATATGAATGATAAAAGTTTAATATGGAAAGTGTTGATTATTTATTGGAAAGAGGATTTTGAATATTATAATAGTAAATAAGAATTTGTCATGATGGATACATGCTTGTGATAGCCAAGTTGTGATAGCCTTGAGTACATTGACATGATCATATATTGGGCAGGAGTTTGCCAAAGAGGATTTAGTGTTATTCCTGTCCATGTGGATATTGCCAACAACATCATGGGTGGCCGTGGTGATTGGTTTAAGGTTGGGTTTTTCTGAATCTCACTTAAGAATAAGTGTAAGTGTAGGTTGACCAGACCCTTAATCCTTAACATAATCCTGGACTATGTGTAGGGCAAGGCTTGTGACATCCTATGGAATTTAAGAATAGGAAAATTTATGGTCTAAGAGTGAATATAGTACCTTCAGCCAAATAGCTCCTCACGATTGGTGAGTTTTGGGTTAGACCATTAACAAGAACTTAGTCCTATTTGAATTATCAACCTACAAATTCAGTTAGCAATATAAGAAGGAGATAAAGAGTGATTTGATCATACATGTTATATAACATGTGATATGATATTGAATCATGCGTTGATTGATTTTAAATGCCTACTTTACATGCCTTAATTGATTTAACTTGCGTGTGCATGATTTAGAGTTTTCTTAATTACTGAATGGTTGTACTTTCTCCTATTTAACATTTTACAAACACTAGCTTCGAGAAGGACAAGGGAAACGCACCAGAGGCTTAGGAATTCACATTCCTATTGTGTGCCTTTTATTTTGGTTATTATATGTGTAATTTGATAGCGATATTGGTAACTAGGATAATTATTTTAATTATTTACACCATTGCGTGGTTTTGTGGTTGGTGTAAAATCTCCATATACGGGTAAATTGGACTTAATAAAAATTTTGACAAACAATGCAAGATTAAAAGGATAAGTAAGGAATAATATCATGAAAGTTTGTTAAGAGAAGGGAAGAGAAGCTTGCATAGGTAACCATTCTAGTTTAACTCCAACTACTTAAGCCTATATTCAATCCCTAAGTTATACTTGAGATTTTATCCACTTACTATACTAAGATTAATCCAAGCTCTTGATTATCTTAATACAATTTTATGCTTCGAATCTGAATCACTCCTCTTTACAAAGGCAACATGATAACCCTTTTAAGCTCTTTAAGCTTAAGTCATCTGTTTCAAGTATAAAAAATAGAAATAAACATAGTATATTAAAGAATGAATAACTCCTTTTAAGAACTCTCTTTGAGAGTAGATATACATTCAATAAAGTTCAATAAGAATGAATATAACAACAGAAGGTTGGTAGAAAATTGAATGCGAAAGTTCATGCATAACAACTCTTTTATCTTCATTTTTATAAATATGTCTATTTATAGTTGGAGATGATTAATGATTCATTAAAACATACTTAATTATTCGTTAGACTCATCTTCAGCTTTCGTCCAAGCCTATCTGGAAATAAGGCAAATACTGCTTTTTGGCGGGGTTGTGTACTCATAATAAGTAAGGAAAGTAATGATATATGCATTTAATGCTCAGAGAAAAGGTAGGTAGATTAATATTAGTAAAGCCAAATGCAATACAGGTATAAAGAAAATTAAAGTATAAGAATTGAAAAGTGTTTGATTCTACCTATAGTTGTGTTTAGAAGATATTTAGAATGGTAAAAATGCTAGCACAACATTTAAAAACTGAAAAGAATGAGAAATAAGTGAGACTTAAAGCTCACAAGTTTTAGAACGCAGAATAGAGTAAAAATTTTTATATTAGTATTAGTATAAGTAATAATAATACTAGTGTATGCAATAAATATTTTGAGAAGAAGTGCTAAGTCGAGTATGGGTATAAATGAACAATAACATAATGATGATAGTATAAAATAGAGAATAATACTAGTATATATAGCTTAGTACCTATATACCCAAATAAGAAAAAACATGGAACAATATTGGTGTAAAAGGATAACCAAGGGAACAAAGCCTTATTATTAATATAGTTGAAATAGTATCAAGTATAGACAAGTTTTAGAATTCCAAAATAATTATGAATGAGAGATTAAAATCAACTGAAATACTTCTCAAGGAATAAAGGTTTGAAATGAAATAAGCCTCAAAAGATTATGGGCAAGTCAAATACTTCTTCCAAAGAAAATCATAAGGAATCAAAACTTTAGAGTTTAAGAGAGTTTATACTCATATCGGTATAAGTAAGGTAACACGAGTATAAGGAAATAGAATAAATGTGAATTAGAGTTAATACATAAAAATCTAGCTACTCCTTAATGTCCTTAATTGCTATTAATTTTCACAGTAAATAAAATCTTTTCCATTTTGTAATTATCAAAACCTAAGTTCAACAGTTGTTTATTGTATTTTATGCCTTGAGTCACAATGTCTGAGTTATCAATGTTTAAATAAGGCTAAAATAATAATATAAATATATTTATGATCATTTTGATGATTGTAAATGAATATTCAAAAATTTAGTGTTATTTATCTCCCTCTGTGCTTTTTGTTGAAATTAGGGTGAACGAGTAAAAATGTGAATTGTGTTATATATCTGTGGCATAGTGCATTGTATAAATTCTCCCAAGTCTCTTGAGTTTGGTCTAGATGGTTGTGTGAGTTCATATGCTTGGAAGTTTAAAAGTGTGAAAAATAAGTGATTTTGGTTTCAAATGTTTAACTTTTTGATGTGATATAATTTTTAAATGAAACCAGTGCTATTAACTAGTTTATTGAATAAACTTTTTGTGAATATTAGATTAACTCAATCAGACGTTGAATGAAAAATTAAGACATATTGAAAGTTTGCCCTTAGGATTAGCTCATGACAACAAGTTGCTGTCACAAATTCTATGCAACAGAGAAGCTGGGTCACAACACACAAATGCTTAGCCATGGTGGATGCTCTAGAAATGTGTTGAACCATTATTTTTAACCCTTTTTTTTCAATTGTTTTTAATCTAAATTGTATTTTATGCTTTCATATGCTTTTGAACTTTGATTTATGCAAGTTTGGACTTTGAAAATATTGAAATTGTTTGTTCAACTTGGAATCCCAATTATTTGAAAGATTATACATTATTAATTTTGAGTTTCAACCTTTTTTAGTGTGCTACTATTTAACACTTGGTTTTAATCATTTCTGCATTCTACCATGATAAGGCCCATTTTCATATATTTTATTTGAAAAAGAACAAATAATATATTAAATGTTAATTAATCCTTTATATTTTAGTTCATTCTATTTTAGTTACCATATATTTGATTAGATTATTATAGATATTTTCTTTAAAAATTAAAAATAATTCATATTGTTATATTTTTATTATTTTTAATCTAAAAATGTCTTAAAATAATATTTAAAATATATTTGAATATTTGTTTTTAAATTTTAAGACTTATAAATTTTTATTTTAAAAAATGATTCTTCTACATTTTTTAAGTAGTAAAAAATATATTTTACATTTTTATAGAATAAAAAATAATTAATTTTAAAGTACAATTTAAAATTCAAAATTTTAGGATTTATTGGAGATAAATCAATCAATTAATACACTTATTGGATTAATCTTGTTTATGGATCTTTAATCTACTCTTTAAAACATTGGACCATTTTAGGAATGAGCTAAGGTGGACATCGGGCCAGCCAGGTCCTAGGGCAAGGCCTAAATTCATGGTTGGCCTTACCGTGCCATTTGCCCTAGCAGATGCACATTGTGTTACAACAGATGTGCAAAAATTTAAATTGAACAAACACTGGCACACGTCTAAACAAAGGAAGGAGAAGAAAGAATGCAAGGGGCAATCGAGCAAGGATACGGGTCTGCTAGGGTTTCACATTTTGACTACTTTGAGAGCAATCTAAGCTAGATTAATACTTAGGCAAGCTTCATAATCATTCTTCCTTCTCTTATGTGAATTTTCTGAAATTTGAGAGTTGGGGATTTCTCCTTTATTCTTTAATAGGTTTTGACCAAACCCAATGATTTATTTAAGATAATGGGAGTCAATTTAATTTCTTAGATATAATGATTTTATAATGTTTTAGAGTTGAGAGCTAGAGTTTGAACGAATCTTAGGCTTAAAATGAGAATTTAAGTTATGCATATAGATTTTTTTTAAGATCTCGTCAAAGGGCATCACCAATCAACTATCACATGCATAGAAACAACTTTATTTCTTTCTTTAATTACAGTTAAGATACAAAAGACAAACCGTAAGGAAGCAGAACCCTTCAATCTTATTGTTTACGAATACTAAACCGAAAATAGATCAAGACGATGGATAGGGTAGCAAACAAGTGGTTTGGCTAATCCCACAGAGAATCCTGACCCTTCTGCCGTATCAACTTTGGTTTCCACCTTCCACTTTCCAATCAAAGCATTGAATCAATGCAGCAATGGTGGATTGAATCACAGTCACAGCAAGGGATGCCCCAGGGCATCCCCTTCTTCCGCTCCCAAATGGAACGTATCTGAGATCTTGACCCTTCATTTCCATCAGACTCTGAGATCCACCCAAGAACCTCTCTGGTATGAACTCCTCAGGGTTGGCCCACACTTGTGGGTCCCTCATGATAGCGTAGACGTTGACGAGGGTCCTGGTTTGTCCCTTGAGATGTAGCCGTTGATGTTGCAGTCTTCTGCGCATTGCCTGAGAGCAAAAGGAGCTGATGGGTGGAGTCTCAGAACCTCCTTCACAACTGCTTGCAGGTAAGGCAGATTTGGAACATCGCTCTCTTTGACTGATCTTCTTGTCCCTACTATTGAATCCATCTCTTCCCTTAGCTTATCCAATACTCTTGGGTGGTTTATGATCTCTGCCATTGCCCACTGCAACGCCACTGAGTAGTGTCTGTGCCTGCTAGGAGTATTTCCTTCCACATAACATGAATATTCATCAAACAGTTTCATATGTTTATCGTGAGGGGGGGGGGGGTTGGAGAAATTAGAAGGGAAAATGAGACTTACAAGAAAGAAAACCTTAAGGTCGTTTCTTTTTAGCTTCACTTCAGCATTTGGATCTCTATAAACTTGTAATAATATGTCCATCATGTCTCTCCTCTCTTCTGCTTCAGAACACATCTGACTAAGTTTCTCCTCATGATCTTTCATGATCATCTCCAGTATTTGATCGAACTCACCCTTAACTTTTGCCACCTTTTTCCCGTACCCAAATAAGTCCAACTTTGCAAGAGGTCCCAAAACTTCACCTAAGCTTAGCTTAGATCCTAACTCCAAGCACTCACGAACCAGCCCATGAATCTGCTCGGCATCGCAAGTGGTGCTCATAGCCATCCGACATAAGATATTGTTGGTCAAAGTAGTGAACTTTAAGCTCAAATCACAAGCCTTAGCTTCACTAGAAAACTGCAGAAGAGAATCCAAAAGGCGCTTGATCTCCTGGTCTCGGACATAAGTGAGGCGACCGATCTGGGAGGTTGAGAGGAGTTGGGTGACGCATAGTTTCTTCATGAAACGCCAGTACGGACCGTAAGGGGCAGTGAGGAAATAAGAGCCTTTGTAGGGGCAATAATCAGAGGATCCAAACTCTGGGCGATAACAAAAGTTGAGTTCATGGGTTTTGAAAACTTCGCCAGCAACTTGAGCGTTGGACACAATTAAGGTTGTGGACGCACCTAAACGAAGCCGCATGAGAGGGCCATAAAGGCGAGCCAGGCTCTGGAAACACTTGGGAATGACTGAGCCAACAAGGTGAAGGTGGCCAATGATAGGTAGAGCCGGTGGGCTCGGTGGGGTACGATGTTTGCTCCCAGAATTCACAAGTTGTATGCTAAAGGACTTGAAAATGAAAAGCACAGTGCAGACGAGCAACAACACTAAGCAGCTTATGCTGTAGAACAAGATGCTGTCGGTAAGGGCAGCCATGGTTCGGTTCTTTTGACCAGAAAATAAGGTTTATGTAGTTTGGAGTTCAAAGGTTGAGATGGGTGGCTTATTTATAATGTATTAATTTATTACCAATACAATTTCATGTTAAAAGAATGAGTAACTTTGGTTGATTGTTAGAAGATATCTTTCTTTCGGCGTGCGCCAGTATATGAGATGTTTGAAAGGCAATAGAATGATGTTATTTTTGAAAGCAAAATCTCTCAGCATTTTGTAATTGTTTTTAGAGACAATCACATTTAAAGACCTAAGAAGACAATTATTTACAAACAAAAAAAATATAAAATTAATTGTTAATAAAATGAAAAATAAAATTATGTTTTTCAAATAAAATTTGTTATTGGTCTTTTTCTGTAAACAATTATTTTTTAAGATTTTAAATGTGATTCTTCCTTGATGATAACATCAAAGGGTCCGCTATTTCCTCCTCAATTATGTGAAAGGGCTCACTTGCAATTGTCCAGACAAAACTAAGGCTGAATGGAGGAATAGTAAACTTGTCCTTGATTGAAATTAAAAAATCACACTATAATTTTTACAAGTAAAAAATAAAAAATTAAGAGCCAGATGGTTTTCTGATTAAAGAAGACAAATTACGTTGCACCAACTTTGAACAAACCCAAACCATCAATTTGAAGATCTTCTATTTTATCAATCACGCCGATTCTTTCGTACAATAATGATTATCGATAGACTTATTTTATATTTTGGAAGAATGACGTCAACAGAGAAACTGTCCGCAGAATAAAATAAACCACCTCGAGCCATTGCACCGTAGGAGGAAAATGAATATAGATGGTGGATAACAGCAGCAGGGAAGAACTCCGTAGGATGTATAATTTTGCCGTCATAATACTTGGTAACCAATAGGAGGAATATAATATCCATGAGTTCAACAGTTGAAACTGCCACTATAACTAGTATGCACAAGGGATGCACTATCCTTAAATCAAATAATCTCCAGTACACATCAACATGCTTACTTGTCCTGCTCAGGACGTTCCGCTAAAAGTAAGAGTAAAGTTCTTTAACACCTAATAAACCAGGCTTCAAAAGTAACTGATACAAGCAAACTGGGAACCAAATTTCAGCTTCTGAAACAACTAACTGGAGGATATCATCAGATAATGATTGATCGCACCAGAGGTTCGCTGTCCTTCTGTTCCGATCTCAGATATCTAAGCAGTCCTAACTCCAAATGCAAGTGTTATATGCTTCAAAAATCAGCGCATGGACATCAATGTACGAACTCTTTTTTCCCTCTCTGCCTTTTTTGCTGTAGGCGTTCTCCTAAATTTCTGTAATTCCTCCCTAACAACTTCCTCAACTTTGTCAATAGAGTTTAGAAGTTGCTTCTGAGGCGTTAGAAGTTCCGATTCTCCTTCTGACTTGCTTGTTGTAATATCAAGTAAAATCATTGGCGCTTTACCGGCAGAAGGTGTTTGGAGTTTAACACCGACAACTGCACTTGAAGAGTTCACTGATGTGCCAAGCTCGAGTTGAGGACTAGACACTATAATAGAAGGATCAGAGAGCAACTGATCTGAAGGATTTGGACTCTCAGTTTGCTGGCCCTCGTTATCTCCCAAGCGTTCTCTCCTCCTCTGGATTGCCTGATAGAAATTAGCACTATGAAATTTACAAAAATCTCCAAATTCAAGCAGAATGCCTCGACACCACAATACTGGACAGCAACCGGCATGCCTCAAAATGCAATAAATGTGAAAAAAAAGTTCTTCTGCCTCCTTTATTATATGCATTACATGACTCATCTTTGCAAGTTTTCAAAAAATTGGCCCGCCTAGACAAAAAAGCAGCTCCCTGCAATGGCTTGCAGCTATTCCCGCATGGCAAAAGATGGTCTAAAGAAGAAAGTAAAAATATCATTGGGTTCGTGCCGGAAGAATAGTGTTATAATAAAATACAAAACAACCAAGAAAAATTCGAAGTTCAAACGAATATTTACTTTTTTTTTTTTTACAAAAATTAATTGAGCACATGTCCTTTCATTCATGAATAACTGTTAATCAGACGCACCCAATCAAAAAATCGGAAGTTAAAAAGAGTGGGAAAAAAAGCTAATCGCGAGTTCAATATACGGTGTTCTTCTTGTATACATATGTATTCACGTTATAAATCAGATACTGCCAAATACAACGATGTTCTAGCATAGCAAGAAAACCCTAAAGCAGATATAAAAGATAATAATGATAATAATAATAATCATAAACACGACAAGCAACAGATAAGTGTTCTTTACCCTCGTAACCGCAGTGATGTCTCGCAGAGGAGTTCTTGGGTGCCAAGAAGGTAGAAGACTCCGTGAGCGTCGCCCCCTCCCCCGCCGTGTCGTTCCTGGCGGAGTATTTTCCAAACCCGTAGCGGAGGACCTGTAAAGATTAAGCCCGCGTGCACGTCCGCGCCCAATCGTCCTTGGGGACCCGAAACGGCCCCTTCCACTGCCGTTATTCGTCGAGGTAGAGGTCTGTCGTCTTACGATGGGTCCGAATAAAGCTGACTCTAACTCGTCATCGAGAATGCCAGAAATATTAGCTCGCCGACGAGCAAATATTGCTGCAATGTCAAGGGGTCTTGACAATCTGTCTCTTGATTCCGGCATATCTATTATCTAAGCTTCAGCGAAAAAGAAAAAACAACACACAGCATTACTTATTTTGGTTTGGAGATCCGAGAATACTAACTTGACGAGAAGACGACATTCCTATCTTTTTGGGTCACCAGTTACGAAACGAAGAACGACCGAGATGCCTCATTGTGGAACAGAGGCAGATCGATCGGATGATGGAGTGGTAAGAGTAACGAAGTTGAGGAGAATAGAGTAGACAGCGTTACCTTCAAAATGGCTGGGGTTATTGATGGCGGTGTCTCTGCGCGTGAAGAAATGAAGATGGAGGAGAAGGTTGGTTTTGAGGGAGAAACGAAATGGGCAAATTTTGAAATTGAAAAATGGCGGTCTTTAAAGATGATGATGAGATTGAGAACAAAACCTCCACACGTGTGGGAGCGTGCTTCCCCTTTCAAATTAGCCGAAAGGCGGGATTACATTGAAATCAAATTCTTCTTTGGGCTTTACTGTAACTATTTGTTTCTTATTTGGACCTTCCAATATGACTAAACTATTGTAATCCAATTTCAATCCCGGACCCCTCGTCACTGCATTCAGTGGTTGGACTATCTAAATTAAGACTAAATAATCCAAATTTATTCAATGTTTTTCTATAGTTTTTATTTTAGAAATACACTCACTAATTGTAGAAAGTCATGTTTTGCTTGCAATGAATTTAATCTACTCAATTAGTCATTCAAGGAATTACACGCTAATATAAGTGGGAAGTTTTTTTTTTTTTTTAACATAGATCAGACCTATGCACAACAGCTTTACTTGTCACTGTGGAGATGTAATTAGATGTTGAGGAATCACTGGGCCTATAACAATTCAAATCATTGATCAAATTTCATAATCACTACTTTAATTTTCTATTTTTGTTGTATCTTGTGATTTGATTTGAGTGAATGTGTGAAACTAATGGCCAACTAGATTTTGGAACTGCGTCCTTTGGTTTGGCTTGAAGAAGAAGAAGCATCTCTAGTGCATTTTATATTTTAATAAAGGATAATTGTCTGCCTCCAAACACACATTTTGCGATGATAATAATCCCACCCATCACACTATCACTTGATATGGTCCACACACAAGAAAAAATGCTTTATTTTTCAAACCAGAAGCAGAGATGATACAGCCTGGTCACCCCCTCATTGGGATTCCTTCGACTACATGTTGACGCCTCAGTGTTGAACTCACAAGCAGGTGCGTGTAGTGGCATAATCAGAGACTCTCATGGAACTTGGTTTCTAGGATTTGAACAATACCTTGGTTCTGTCTCCTGTACTGAAGCTGAATTTCTGGCCATAAAAGCCGGAGTTGATATCTGTCATCAACGGAAATTTCCTCGTGTTAAAATGTTCACAAACTCTCTTGAAGCCCTGAATCTTGTTGTCAGAGATGGTACTCCAGAACACCCAACCTGGGATATCATTCAACAGATCAAGCTCACCTCAATGGACTGCAAGACTTCGAACTCCATCATACCCATAAAGAAGGCCTCATTTGTGACGACCTAGTCGCGAGAAGTGCCTATAATTGCACGTTCACGATTACCTGTTTTGATTTTGTTCTTCCTTCATACCTTAATGAAGGGAGTTATTTTCGTTTCCTCGTAACTGCACTCTTTCAAGCTACGCTTGCCCTTTTTAACTCAAATATATATATATATATATATATATAAAATAAAGTTTAATTTTTACTCAATCATATTTTCATTTTTAATCATGGCCTTTTAAATATAATAAAGTTTATTTTTCATTGAAGTCTTGAATTTTTGCTCATCAATCCGAACGTGCTTTTATGTGTATCACTATGAAACACTGTAATTGTGTAAACATTGGGAGAACGCCCGACCTGAAAGATTGAAATAGATCCACTACGTCTGTGAAGACTAAGTAAAGCCGGTCTAAGTTATACAAAATACTCAATCCTAAGGATGCAGGTAACATTTGAAGTTCCAAGCGTGCGTTCAGGCATCTCATCTGGTGAGAATTTGTATCGACAAATTTAGATCCTAAGAAGTTCGAAAGAGGGGAAAAAAGGAATGACAAGGGGCAAACATAAAATCCTGACCAAGAACCATACGAAGCCTCTCTACAAAGTACAAAGGTAAGAGGAGTATGCGGAAGCAGCATCTAAAGTAAAGCTAGGACCCAAAGCAGCAGCCCTTCTTGCCAGTTTCTGGCTCCTGGTTAGGAACAATAATCCTGGTTCCCGTCAACAGCCCTGAACCACTCGACTCTCCCTCCTCATTGGAAGTTAATGTATTCTTCCTTATTATTCGGTATATCTCCGTTAGAATGGTCAGAAAAGTAGTTTCCACGTTGGTGGACTCTAGCGCTGATGTCTCCATAAAGAACAGTTTCTCTCTTTGCGCAAACTCTTCTGCGTCTTCAGTTGGCACCGCTCTAAGAGTTCCCAGATCACATTTGTTGCCTATCAGCATAATCACTATGTTTTTGTCCGCGTGACCTCTCAGTTCCTCTAACCATCTAGCCATGTGATCAAATGACTGACGCTTTGTCACGTCATACACTAACATTGCCCCAACAGCACCTCTGTAGTATGCACTAGTAACTGCTCTGTACCTGAAGCACACAATAATAGGTAACACTCAGACGTTACAAAAGTAGACAAAAGTTCAAGCTATACAAATCCTACGCTCTCAGATCAAATCCAAAGTCCGAAGCAAATTTGAAATGAACAAAACCAAACCAAAGGAAAATAACGACCTACATATCCAACCAAAAAGTTGCCTTAAGATTTTCACTAGGTAAATATTTGGATTAGTTTAATGAAGCACTTAAATTAAAATTCTTCAAAAAGTCCAATCCAAATCATACTTTTTTGTTTATGAATTATTTTTTGACTTTACAAATTAAAATTAATCAAAAAACAAAAGGTTGATTTAGAATGGCCGTTTGAAATATTTTCTTTTTACAACAAAGAGAAGGTTGTCTAGCTCGAGTTAGTACACATGGCTAGAAGACAACTATCCTAACAATCCAGTAGATAAACCAAGTGAACGATATAAAGTCAAATCTTACAATCACTGTTCCATCAATATTGATCAAAACATGATCCCCAAACAACCTAGTCCTTTCTGTTCAACAAGACACTGACCATGGATCATGCTATTGGTTAGTGACCAGTGACCATAGAAGCAGTTTTATGCAGATGCACACTCTGTACAGTTATCTCCTAATTGTCTGAGTGGAGAATAGAATAACTTCACGCATGAGTGTAGCACTGTACACAAAAATATAATGCATGCAATCATGACAACTCAACAAGCCGATTGCCTTAATACTGAAAGAATCAGTGAAATAAACAACTCGCACGCACTAAAATAGGAAATAACATATATGTATGAATTCTTCAAGATTTCTGTCGCAATCATACTTTCTTTCATATATTTCTCTCTAACGAAATAAAATGGTTGGTGTTATAAACAAGAGAACCATATCAATCTCTAAATAAGGTTCCACGAAGGCTTAAAGCATCCTGGACAAAATAAAAAATTAGATGCCGCTTTATTCTGTTCTCTTCACAAGGAAAGTTGCATTGCAAACAAGCAAACAGTGATCATATAATCCATTGTTATTACTACTTGTGGAATCGTCAGCAAAGAAACTTTCTAGCCCAGATTAAAAAATACATATATCATAAAGTTTTCATAAATTTTAGAGGGGACAAAAGTATGTAACACCTATATAATAAAAAGAAAAATTTTAAAAATTGGAGGGTCACAGCCCCTGCTACTCTGCTAGCCCCCCCCCCCCCCTTCTGCCACTGCTCCTGGGTCCTCCTACACTCTCTAGATAGCAATCCTAGGATATAGAAAAACCCACTCAACAAAGAGCTTCCAGACACGGTTATGTAAAAAAACATACTACTTTTGTCTCAGCATTTCCTCCAGCAAACACCACAGTAGTGTAGTATGAATTCATTTAAGATCTGGAATAAAAGAAAAGAAAATAGAAGAGTAATAAATCGAGAAAACAGTTCCTGTTGTGTTCAAAAGATGGCTTATCCTACTTGCCTAAAGTAATTGCAGAAACCTTTATTCCAATTTCCCACGCTATCTTTTCTTTTATTGACTCGTGGAGAATAGTGCATTAATTTTTCCGCATCCAATTAACCAACAATTATTTGTTCTGACAAAAATCACTACTGCCACAAAGACGTACACAATTTTAAATTAATACTCTTAAGAAACCAAGGCTGGTTCAATTATAACTTCCAAAATAAATAGAGAGACTCGGAAATCAAGGAAACGCAGATGGAAGTTATGAAGTGAACAGGGTTAACAAGGCCAACCTTTCTTGTCCTGCTGTGTCCCAAATCTGTGCCTTGACCGTTTTGGAATCAATGATGAGCGTTTTCGTCTGGAATTCAACCCCGATAGTGGCCTTGGAATCCAGGCTGAATTCATTCCTTGCAAAACGTGCGAGCAGCTGAGTTTTCCCCACGGCAGAATCCCCGATCAAGACCACTTTGAATACATAATCAATCTTCTGATTGTAATCACCGTACAAATTCGACATTCTCGCCGCAACAAATCCCAACAGATTGCCCCCTCAATCCCACCTTATAAAAATGCAGAATCGAGCATGAAATGGTTACCGTAGGGCCTTCCTACGATCAGAGCTTGGATCGCTGATTGATCATTGACAAAAGAGGAAAGAAAAGAAAGAAGAGGGAGACCTAGATGGGGAAAAGAGAGAGAGAGTGAGGGGGGTGGGGATGGAAATCAGGGCTAGGGTTTGGGAGGAAAGATCGAAGAAGTTGGAGGAAAGGAAATCGGAGAGGAGAGGGAGAGGGTGGGGAGTCAGGCAAGTAACGATTAACGACGTCCTGTGTGGTGGGACCTGCTGGTGTTTAACGGCATTTTGCGGGAACCAAATGGTCGTAAGTGTGAAACCGGTACTCGACCCCTATGAGCTCAGAAAAAAAAAAAATAATACGAGATCACAAAAAATTCGTACAAAAAAGAATAAAAATCAGGTAATGTTAAATTCAATGAGGGATTGACAGTTTGAGGGTGGATGATTAAAAATAATAATATTTAAATTATTTTGAGAGATTTAGTGATCAACGAATGAGAAAATAAAGAGCCTGTTTATTTTCTTTTTAAAAAAACTATTTTTTATTTTTGAAAATAAAAAAATTTAAAAATTTATTTATGTAAGTATTTTTTATTTAGTTGTTTTTAAAATTATTTTTATATTTATGAAACCCACAACGTATTAATTCCTCCAATTTTCTTGTCTCCATTCTTAATTTGAGTTCAAAAAAAAGAGGTTCAAAGAGTTCTTATCGGAAGGCATTCACGAGGACAATGCTAATGAAATATAAGTTTGATTTTACTACGTATGGTAGAAACTTGATTTTAGCTTAATTTAACAATAAATTATTTCTTTTACTTTGTTAGCATCATCTTTGTAATTATTTTCAAATAAAAACTTTTTAAACTTCTTCTTTTCGAGTTAAAAATTGAGGAAGAAGGTAAAAAAATTGAAGAGATTGATACATTGTGAGTCTCATGAGTATAAAAATAAATGATGTTTGATCAAAATTGATGAAAATGTATTGGATGATCTATTTTTTATAGTAGATGCTACCTAGTGTTCCTCAAAAAATAATTCATGACTAAATTTACACATTTGCACCACTGATGTGGAGTGTTACTATTATTATAAACCCTATATAACGTCCATCCACTAAAGTTAATGATGAATTACTAGATATTTTATTTTTAAAAATTATTATTCATTTTGCACCATCTAATAATTTAGACTACCAGATGCTCCTGAAAAAATAATACATAATTAGATTGCACTTTTACTCAAGTTTAAATGTAAGAAAAACAAAAACATTTTTCAACCAAATTGCAAGTTATCATACTATATCAGTAAAGGGAGAACCCTGCAAGGAAAATCATCAAAAGAATCAGGCAGATAACTGAGCGTTCAAGAGAGAGGATGGTTGACATAACCCTCTGCTTTTACACCCTTCTTTTTAAAAACAATAAAAAAAAAAAAAAAAAGGAAGCTTGGCAGCACTTTCCATTGCATATGCCCCATCTGAGAAGTTTTAAAGGGCGATATCCATGTATAAGCATAACCCATCCATCCATTGACAAATTCAATAAAATTGAGACGCTGTACAAAAATTAAATGGCGATTCACATCTACACCTCATTCAAGTCGCAACAATTCCCTGAAACGCGACTAGTTTTATTCGAAAGAAGTTATTTTTGAAAAAAGAAGGATGGTAAATTACTTTCACCTGATAGATAATAAATATCGATTACAATTCTGCTATACAAAATTACAAATATAACTATTCCCTTTATTGACCCTGTAATTGAAACCCCTCTTGCTAGCGTGAAAGAACCTAAATGTTGTGGTGAAGAACAGCGAACTTCCTGTATGGCGAGCGATAAAGATTTTAAAAAGTATCTTATGCATCAACGTCCTACTTAAATTTCTCCGAGCAGCATGTAACTTGTAAGGCACGATTCTATCACTATCCCACATTGCATGCTTCGCTTACTACCCAGCACAGCAGCAACTCAAACAACATGATTTGTATCTGACTTCTGCGTGCTTATACATTTGCAGTTTGCCCTTGTCTCGCTGAGAGTCTGCAGAAAGTGGTGAAAGTTTCAAAGAGCAGATCATCAATGAGAACATGTCATTCATAACCTGGGTAATCCAATTCAATTCTCCTTGTGTATCTATACCTTGAATTGTTTTTGAAGATCTTTAATGTACTCAACAGCCAAGTCCAACATGTCTGCTGTGTTCGTTTGCTGTCAAAGACAAACATGGAGTTCAACTAAAAGACTTCCACGGCAATTATATATTACATTCCGGTGTTAGATCCGGACGTCTCATATTGGCTTACCTTGTCCATGTTTGGGACAAGCTCTTGAAGTTTCCTCATCCGTTCACTGATCCGAGTTCTTCTAACCTAAAAAACCAAAAACAGTTTATTCTTAGAATCATCTTTGACGAATTAATTCATGAGTTCAATATACTCTGAAGAATGTATTTCTCATATTGAGATTTTGCAAACGAAAAGTTGATAGTGAATTCCATGCGCTGAAAATGGTGTAGAGACACAATTCTTACCCTTTCTGCAATGCTTCGAGGATGGGTAGCACAGCCTCGCTTTGCTCTTATTTTACAAGGAACAGAGTCTGGGAATTGAAGAAGCTTCTCCATGGCACTCATATCTGCTGAAGGTTTTGGCAAACTCAAGTGATGAGATAACATAGGAACCCGATTTCCAAGCGGTCCATTCTGAGTATCACAACTTATTAGTGTCAAGAACAAGTACCTGAAGAATAAAACTGGAAAAACAAAAGGGCAAGAAAAAACTGAAAGAAAATGATGAGCAACATTGCTATACCTGAGAATTAGAGAATAATTTTTCACCGTTACTTGGCTCTCTTTTCAAGCCACCGAGATTTTCTGAGAGATGGGACGTATCATTCCAGGAACTGTACGGAAACCCAGGGTCAAAAGCATTGACAGATCCCAAACCCCCGTTGTCAGGGTTGGTTGCTTCGGTGTTCTCACCCTCTATCTCAGAGATTTGTGATAACATTCCCAGGGAAGAACCACTTCTTGATAAGAACCCGAACTGATTCTTCAATCTGCTCATGGACGGACTCCCTTCACTATTCCTGCCATTCGACCCACCATAGTTTCCAACACCCTTAATGGTAGAATTGGAATACCCTACAATACCGACCAATTCAGCAATTTCGACTGAGATTTAAGAAAACGACTCAAGAAACAGGGTTGGGGGCTCGAGCCAATATATCCACCATCTACCATAATTGTATAGATCCTCAAATGGAAGGAATTATCATGAAAGTTGATATGAGTACCAAAAATGCCAAGCATAGGGGTGTTTAATATTTCATGAGCTAGAATTCAATAAACGTTTAGATGCAGTTGCAGGTCGTGCACAACGCAACTAATAAGCTGTTGGTAGTTCAGTTCAGCCGATAAATTATCAGTTATCAGGATACCATTCAGGAGATTTTCTCGCTAAAAATGCAGCAAACCGATATTCTAAAATCTGCTAAGCTTCCTAGCAATAATTTGTAACTCTCATCCCTCGAATACAATTCCGAAACCACAAAAAAACTCGGAACCATCAACCATCTGAAAAGCAGGCTACAAAAATCAGAAAGGAAAAGACGAAGCAGAAAAAGTACAATACCGTTTGGAAAGGAAGTGTTGGAGAAAAGCCCGGCAGGGGAGCTACTTTGCCTGAGAAGATTCGGAGTGAAGCCCTTCGGCTGCGTTTGAGGATCCATTTCAAATGAACCCACCAGTCCATGACCATATGAACTATCCATGGCGGAACTCGCCGTAGAATTTTGCCTCGGGTAGTGAGGGGGCAAACCATTATAAGAGTTCATATGGTTGAGTGCTGTCTCGGCCGGTGCTTCAGGGGCCTTGGCTTCGAATTCCTGGAAACCAGGAGAATCCGGTTCGTTGTTATTTACGAATCTAGAGATTAATTTATCGGATTCGGAAGTCTCCCACGGATTATCGCCCTTGCCGAGATCAGAACCAAGGGCTTGGGTGAAATTTGAAAGAACCGAAGTCGGGGCAGAGCGAAACCGAAGCAACCCGGAATTGGGCTGACGTTGGTGCTGATAATTGAGAAAGGAATTGGAATCCATAAAATGCTCCCGTATCCTCACTTCGTCACGTCCTACCGCTATATAGTTCGAAGCAAGCAGGAGAAGTCAAGCGGATATCAGAAGCTGGGGAATCATAGTGAAAAAGATTGACCGCCTTTATCCGAGAAAATTCTGAGAATTTTTCTATCAGCTTAGTTCCTAAGCAGGTGGAGATAAGATCTTCCGGAAGAAGCAACCGAAACGGAAGAGAACCCTAGCCGGATAGAAAGAGCAGTGAATGAATTAAAAGTAAAACAGAGCAGAGACGGGAGGCGGGAAGGAGAGATATGAGGGAAGAGAGATCCAGTGAAAAGGACAAGGAGGCAGCAATATATAAATAAAGATTATCAGTACAACTTCAGATTTGGTCTTGAAAGCAAGGAAGATCTTGTGAATAATGAGAGACAGAGAGAGAGGAGGAGGCAGTATTTATTTAAAGTTGCAGCGCGAGTTCAGCCAAATAATAAAGTACAAAGAAGCCATCAATCGGCGTCCCGTGTGTCTTTCATTCATTTAAATTTCACAGGTCCTGAACTACCCTCACCACACACTCTTGTGGAGTAGTTCGTTAAAATGCAGATTTTATTCAGATTATAATATAAATTATTATTTATTAATTTATATTTTTTAAAACAAATGATTAAAATCTTACATTTTTTAAAAAAAATTTACACCTTTTCAATTTTTTCTTGAATATAATATATATAATATTTAATTTTTTTCAAAAATTTATTAATTACTTAAGAAAGTAATCTTATAATTAAAAATATACAATACTTACTCGATATTTTATATTTTGAACTAAATAAAATTTTTAAAAAATAATTTACATTGTGATCCTGAAATAATAAATAATATCTTAGAAAATACGAAAACCATGGTGAAGTTGAAGAAAACGTCTAGACTCTTTTTAAAACGGTGAAGAACAATAATAAATTGGTTTGAGGCCCATCCAGTGGGGAGGATAAGAGGGGCTGACTGCGGTGAAATTCACTGACGTCACAGTTGTTAGAGCATGGATGTTATTATTAATAATTAAAAAATACATTAACCCGGTAATGTGGGTTTGGGCACGGCAAATTCATGCTGCTACGGCGCGACCACCACCTCTACGCCTTGTCGTTTTCGGGCTTTCCTTTCTTTTGTCAACACGTCGTTTTCGCTCTCCACTGTTCACATGCGCCGTCTTTCCTTTTATAATACTTCCCTTTCCACCAAGCACCACTCACATTAGGCTTTCCTTACATTAGACGCGCAGGCGCAGCCCTTTTCCATGTAATCTAAGAGACAGAGATCAGTAATAGTGTGATTTATAAACAGTAATAGTAATAGTATACTAACTATTATGCTTGCCTGATCCGTCTCCTGTCCTCCATGTCTGTGATATTAATATGGTAATTTCTACATTTAAAAATATAAAATGTTTTTAATTAAATATTATCTTTTAATAAAATAGTTAATTATTTATAAATTAATACTATCATCTTTTCATATTTATATTTATTTAATAAAATATTTTACTTTTAAAATAAATATAAAATAATTTATTTATTATCGGCACTTAAAAAAATGCATTAGTTGTATTTTAGAATTTTAAAAATACCTCACATTTTTAAATATTTAATATCTCAGAAAATATTTTATATATTTTAATAATATTTTTTTATTCTCATACTCAGCTCTTCTCTAGCTACGTCCAGCTAATTTTAATGAAGTTTTTTTATAGTCATCAAAAATAAAATTATTTTATACGATTATTGTCAATATTTGTAAACTTGCACTAGGTTGTCCCTTCTTTTCTCGTGCCAGCGTACTGGGTTTGTCCTTAACAATGCTGACTTCCTTAATTGCTGCAAAACACTCACAATTCCATGAAGTGAGATATTGATGAGGTATTATTTTGAATAGAGTCCATGGTATGGTGAACCAGGTTTTAAAATGCCCGAGCAAATAAAAAAAAATTATATAGCCAAGTCTTGATGTCTCTATTTTTTAGCTTATTCAGGCAGGCCAGGAACCTTAAATTGCTAGAGTTTTTTTTTTTTTTTGGAGCCTGTGTCAATTTTATTTAAAAACATTAATATATTTTTATGAAACTCGAGACTATATCGTACTTTTTTAAACAAGTGCTCATCTGAGACTAACCATCGAGAGAGTGAAAATAAATCTATATAAAGTAATTAACTTCTTGTGTTTTTTTCCTTTAATAATAATATAAAAACAATTCAAGTATTCGGGATTGCAAATAAAGACTTTTACAGGCTTGCACCCTCAAGATGTGGCCCCATTACTTCTCATTTTTGCAGATCCATGAAAAAGTAAAACAAGAAAACCATCTTCGTTGCTTAAATTAATTCAACCATATATGCATGTCTCAGATTAACATAGTATTAATTTTTTTTGCAGTTAAACACGTGTTCGTGTTAATCTCCTTTTAAAAGGTGAGGGAAATTACAAGCCTTGTACCTCTTTTCCACTCAAGCCAATTTTTATTCATGGTAGAATCTAAGTGGCTCATGTTTATTGAGTTAATTAAGGTCACTTGACTTTGTGAGCCAACAATCCTACTTGGATACATATCCAGAATCATATTTAGGTTCGATTTTAAAAATTTTTATCCTAATATCTATAATTTTTTTCAAACTCTATTTACATTCTGAAGCTCCATCTGCATTATCTTTCTTTTTTCCATTGATGATTAATTATTAACATTTGAGCATTTTTTTTTTGCCTTGATAACTAATTCTAAAAAATTACTCAGACATGTTTAACCATCGAAATCAATTTTTTAAAAAATATTATTCAAATATAATCATGTTTTATTAATCAATATTTTATTAAAAAAATTTGCTAGTTTAAATACAAACACACCTAATATTTCCATGGGCACAGACATTAGCATTAAGTGAACAAGTGGTTCCAAAAATATTAGAGCTGATAATTTGGGTAAGCTAGGTTTAAAATATCCAGCCTTATATTAAAAAAAAATCATATTATCAAGTTTAGCCCTAACATTTTTGGGCTTCAGCTGGCCCGAATACCAAATTTTTTTTATATTTTTACATGTTTTGAATTATTTTTAATTTTTAAGTAACTTTGTTAAATATAAAGTATTGTTTTGACTTTAAAAGAATAAAAGAAAAAATAATCACTTATCAAATTTATATTTAAGTAACTTCTTTGTTGTTTTGTTGTATTATGTGTAATTTTCTTATAGATGTTTCATTTACTTGTAAACAAATGTCTTGGTTATTTAAATATTACTCTTATCATGTTCATATATAAATATCTTATCTATTTTTATTAAATTATATTTTTTTAATTATGATCAAGCTGACTTCAATTTAATCAAGATTAGACTACTAATTTAAAATTATTTACCTAGATAGTTCAAATTTTTTTAATAACTTTTGTATAAACTATACTTTTTATTTTTAAGAATATAAAAAAAAATAGTCATCATTATAGTATATAAAATAATTATTTAATTATGAGTAAAATACTATTTTTTAAATTATTTTTCTTTAAGTTTTTATATTGTTTAACCTCACATATAAGGGGTATTTACTCTAATTTATTCTTAATTTTTAACTAAATCTGTCATGAATGATAACTAAATAATTTTTGAAAGTTATTGTTTTATTTATTTTGTTTATCCAATAATAAAGCAACTAAATAATTTTTCAAAGTTATTGTTTTATTTATTTTGTTTATCTAGTAATAAAGCCAAAAATTTGTACACTCTCAAATTTTATTTTTTAACATTATTTTTAATTTAATTTTTAAATTTAAAATTATATTTCTTATTTTATAAAAAATGTAAAATATATTTTTTTGACACTAAAATGATGTATAGGGCTCAAATCTTTTTAAAAAATATGTAGGTCTTAAAATATAAAAATCAATATATATTTAAAATATTACTTTGAGATATTTTATTGATTGAAAATAATAAAAATATAAAATATAAATATTTTTAATATTTTTTAAATAACTATAGTAATACACTCAAATATATAGTATTTTAATATAAAAATGACATAATATTTAAAAAATTAATAAATATTTATTATATGTTATAGTTTTTAAAAAAATATCTTTATTTAGGTATTTTAGCCAAGCCTAAAGAGAGCCGAATATTAAAAAATATTATTTTTCTGGTAGATTCAAGATGGTCTATTGAGCCAAAACAACTGACTCTAACAAATACAAGGGTGATGCGTGGTAAATTAACCATGATGCCATACCAAAACAAAAATTTATTTGCCAAAGTACTATAAGTTTTAAAGATATTCTTTTATACTATAGATGAGAATTTGGCTTCTACCAAACTAAGTTTTAAAATTTCTCTTTTCTAACACTTTGTATTCAAATCAATTTATGTCAGATCAATTTTAACATAATAATAAAATAAAATAAAAAAATGTTCCAGATTTTTAAAACCTTCTTCTTCTTTTTGCATAGAGTACCAAATATTTTGAGCCTACATTACATCAAGCTAAAAGTGATAATTCAGCCCAGATTCAATGGGCTAGTTTGAATGAACTTAAAAACTCTTAGGGTTGCATTTAGAAATTTATAAACTTTTAGTTTATTCAAGCAACTCAAAAAACCCAAAAAAATTTAAGCTAACTTGGATCAGAATGGTCTCTAAATAAATATCTAAATTCTTTTTTATTATTAAAAATATAAAATTAACACTTACTCAAACTTTCATCTTGTCTTCATAAATCCTCTTCAAGACTTACAGTTCACATATTTTGCATTCTCACGTGAAAGTAACATTTACCATTTTCAAAAGACATTCAAACAAATAATTATTAAAATATTAAAACTTTAATTTATAAAGGCTAAGTGAAAATTGAGATGAATGTTAATTTCATATTATTACTAACAAAAAAGAAATTGGGTACTTCAACAAAACCTATTTGGGTTTAGACTTATTTAGATGGTCAATATAAACTTAAAGTAAAAAAATTTTAAACTCTTAAATATATTTTTTTGAGCTTATTTAGATTTGATTTATTTACCACCTCTAACTCAACACAAGGTGAGTTGATAATATCAAGCTCTCTAAATAAAAAATAAAAAGATGACAAAATTCTTGAATAATTTTTTATTTTATTTTATATGGTTATATTGAAATCAGTTTGACACAAATTAATTTTAAAAAAATTAAAATATGACTTGATAAAAGTTAAATTTTCATTTATAATATAATGTAAAATATTTTTAAATTTATAGCATTTTGAAAAAAAAAATTGAGGGGGGGGGGGGATTGGGGGGGTAATACCGTGGTCAATTTGCCGTGACGAGAAAAGTGATGTCAGAGGGGAACGAAGTGGCTCGAGGGGACTCATCATAATACCCATGGTATGGAACATGCAAGGCGACATTCTTTGATTCCCAGGTGACGTTGGTGTGACATCGTGGATTTTTCCAAAACGGGCATCAATAATTGAAGGATCTCGTTTTCATCAAAAAATGCGGACATTGTTATTATTAGAGCAGAAAGGAATCTATACTTTCTTGGCCTGTTAGCTCTAATTTAGATTTAGAACCCACTGTAGCTTTAAGAATAAACTAATATTCACTTTTTTAATTTATAAATATAAAATATTTTTAATCAAATTTTACTTCTTAATAAAATAATTACTCCCTCCATCTCTATATATAAAGTATTTTTAATTGATTTCTACATATCAATAAAAGTTTGTTATTTAGTTGAAATCACATAAAAATACAATAATTTTTTAATTTTATCTTTAATAATATCATAATTAATATTATAATGGTGGTAGGAAAAATAAACAATTAATGTTCCATTTCATTTTTTAAAATAAGGATAAAATTTTTTACTTACTTAAAAATATCATTGCCACCCCTTATATTTAAAGACAAAATAAGCTTTTAGAAAACACTTTATATATAGAGACAGAGGGAATATTTTTTTTCAAACCAACACTATCTTTTTATATTTACTCCTATTTAATAAAATGTTTCATTTTGAAATAAATATAAAATTATTCATTCATTAAAAGCATTTTTGAAAAAAATGGCAATGATTACACCTTAAAAATTAAAAATACCTTATATTTTTTAACATCCAACTCTTTAAAAAATATTTTAAAACTTTTGCTTTGGAAGTACCTGACATCCTAAACTTTTTTTTAAGCATTTTTTCAAAAGTTTAAAAAATAGAATATTTTTATCCCATTGTTAAAAATTATAAACATTGACTATTAATTCAAGTTTGACTAGGGTATTTTAATATTTTTCCATAATTTATTTATGCATTTTAGGATTTTCATTTTCATTTGTTAGAAGGAAAAAAAATTAAAAAATTCACTAGAAAACAAAATCAAAGATTAAACACAAAAGAAAGGGAAGAGAAAATACAAAAATATCTTTAACCAAATTTTCAAACATATTTTATGATCATCTCTCAAGCATGTAATTGCAATAATGTTTTTTTATAGATTTTCAAACCATGGGCTTCTTTTATATATTAATAATATATATTTTACCTAGTGCATAAAAAATACGAATAATAATTTGTTTTATTTTCATACAACATATTTTATGATCTGTTATCCGTGCATGTAATAAATATAAAAAATTTTGTTATCCCAAGCTTTGTCATCCTTACAAGAATTAACATTTAAATATGTTTTGTTTTATAATTTATTATTTTAAAATAAAATTATATTTCATTTTTCATATCTATTACTCATAGGCCGAGTTAAGCAGAAACACATTAGCTATAACAACCTTTTTATTTTTTATTGTTTATTTACATATATTGAAAATATAAATAACATACCTTCATAATAAAAATATAAACACCAACTCGTTCTATTTTTACACATACTACTTTAATTTTTTTCCTTTGATAAAAATTTGTTACTTTGGCATAGGAAAATAGTACAAAGAATTACTCCCTTCATTCAAAAATATAAAATATTTTTAATTGAATCTCATCCCTAATAAAGCATTTATCTACTTTTAAACTAACCCTATCTTTCTATATTTACCTTTATTAAATACCTTACAATAAATATAAAGGCATTAATCAACAGGGACATTTTTAAAAACAGGGTAATAATTACACATTGAAAAATTAAAAATACTTTATATTTTTTAACACCTAACTTCTCAAAAAATACCTTACATTTTCTAACAAAGAAAGTAGTTATTATCTTAGGATTTGTTATTCCAGTATAAATTAAAATTTAAACAATAAAAAAAGTTTATTTTACAATTTCTTGCTTAGCTTTACATTTTTATTGCATGCAAGTATATTCTTCTGTTGGAAATAATTCCATTTGAAATACAAGCAAGTATTACATATTGATATCTCTCCTAACAACAATTCAAATATTAATTTGTTATGCCGTCAATAGCTAATATTTTTTGTTTGATCCGAACCAGCTGGCAACTTTAAAAAATATGTGAGTAAAATACACCAACATCTCCTCTATTATTTTACTATGGCTATATATACTTCTTTTCAGTCTTTTAAAATATGCAAACCCCTCTTAAATTGTCTATTATCCCTAATATAAAGAATAGTTTATTATTTTAGAAAGTATTGTTCCTGCATAATTAAAAATTAAATTTTGAAAACGAAATCATTAAGTTAAATACATATTTTTGTACACTTTATCTTTGCTGAATTTGTAATTTCATTGTATGTCCAACGTGTATTATTTTTACTATAAGTCTTATATCAACTATCATTTTCTACTATAAATTTTACACCTATTATTTTTACAATAAAGCCCACATGATCTTTTGAGATATAAAAAGTTTACATCTTCTTTTTAAATTAAATTTATATTATCATTGCAAATTTTATACTCCTTTCGTTCAAAAATGTAAAGTAATTTTAGATTTTTAAAGTATAATCATTATATTTTTTTAAAAGTATTCCTATTGATGAATGACTTTATATTTATTATAGGATATTTAATAAGAATAAATATAAGAAAATAGTATTAGTTTGAAAGCAGATAACTATTTTATTGGAGGTGAGATTCAATTAAAAATATTTTATATTTTTTAATACCAAAGTATTTATCATTTTCATTGAATCTAATCTCTACTATCATTTTTTAGCCAAGGTTCCCACACCTATTTCTTTTTCATGCAGGTCCCACGCTTTATGATTTAAAACTAAAAAATTATTTTAATATCGTAAAGCATTGTCAAAAACACTCTTAGATGAATAGTAAATTTATTTATATAGCTATGTTTAATTTTATTCTAAATGCATGTGATCTTAACAAAATCTAGAAATTGTAAGAAATTAGCATTCATTTCACCATAAATTTTGTAACACACCAATTTTTTTTTAAAATAATTTAACTCAATCATAGTTGGGTTACAGCCACCCAACACATTTTATATCAATAAATTTAATATAAAAAATATTTTATAATTGGCTTAAACTTGCACAATACAACATTTCAGATAAATTTTTACCTCCCACATGCCATTAGGCTAAATCACATTTGTCCATCCTTATACTTCCAACAAGTAAACTAAATCACATTTGTTCATCCTTATACTCCCAATAAGTAAAATAAATAATTTAGTTAATTTTCAAAACAAGCCAGTTATTTGGCCTCATAATCATGTCATTTTAACAAATCCAAAGTAAACCAAATATTAAAATTACAATCATTCAAAGTGTACCAAAAATATAAATAGTTTGAAAGGCATAATTATATTTATATATTCATATAATTGTCAATAAACAAAAAGCCCTAATATTGACAATATAACATATTATAAATCATAAATCAAATACCCAAAAGAGACAGTGGATCTATGCCACTAAGCCTCTGGGATTCCTCCACGTGTCACTCGTGGCTCTTCTCTTAAAAATTGTTAACCATATAATGAAACTCAAAAGTTTCAGTAACCATAGTCAATTTATGATGGTATATATAAATAGTTAAGTGTGTGCTTATTAGGTGAGAATTAAAAATAATATAATTTCAACAAATATAAGAAATATTACAATACACACAGATAACCATCTTTATATCCCTCCATTAATCTCGAGCCGTAACCCTTACTCGGTGCTAAATTACCCGACCAAAGGTAAATTAGCCTGAGCCCTTATAAGCCACCTATTGAACTCCAATAGAGGCGTACCACGTGGCACATAAATACAACAATGATAGCAAGTCTCCCAACACCTCTTACAATAATCAAACAAATTCATAATAATATTACATAATTATACAATATTACAAAAATTCATAATTTTCTCAATAATCACCCAATTAACATGAAGTAACACTAATCACAAATTAAAAGTATGGTTATCTTGTGGCTTTTTCAATAAATTATTCCTTACAATTTCTCTCCCACCACAATCTTCACCAATAATACAATCTACAAATAACATATTATTTATAAATATTAGTTTTAATTTTTGAAACTAATAAAATAATTCTAATAATAGAATTAAAAATATAACATAATTCTTAATCTTAATCTTAATACAAATCTAGAGTCAACACTATTAAGTAAAATTTTTAACTTCTCTTTTAATTATCAATAAACATTAATAATCTAAAAATCAGCTTCTAAACTAATTTTCATTATCAAAATTTTCTTTTAATTTCATAAATTCATACCTAAAATACCCAAAAATTAAAAATTGAGTCTATAGCTTAGAATCATAATCCTATAACCATAATAATTTATTTCTCATCCCAAATAATCATCTAAACCTTAATAAATCAACATATATTTTCAGATCTAGTTTAGAATTTGATCCATAAGCCACAAATTCAAAGATGATCATCAAATTTATACTCTAGAACATTTATTATACTACTAACAACCTCAAAAACTATATTTATTCAACATAAATTCATCCCTCTTCCAAATCCTAAATTTTCTACCATCATAAATTCAGAAATCAAAGAGGAAGGATGACTAAGAAAATTTTTTTAGAACACTTATTTAGTCTTGAAAAGTTTAAAATCACACCCTAAATATCCTATTAAAAACTCTTACATTAAAAACTCAGATCTCCCGCACCGGCAAAACTAGACGCTCTCTCAACCTCAGCCCGTGCACAAGTAAGAATGAAGAAACGAAAGAAATATGTGAGTTTTTATAAAAATTCAATGAGTCATACATTTTTTTTATTTCTTCTTTCCCCTCTCTCCCTTTTTTTATTATTATTATATATACATAATGATTGCAGCACACAGGATGCCGAAAGTGCTTCTCTTCTTCTTCTTCTTCTTCTTCTCTTTTTTTTTCTTTTTCTCATACCTTTTCTTCTTTTCTCTTTTTTTAATAATAATAAATAATAATAATAATAATTTAATTAATAATTTTTTTAATTAATATTTTTTTAAAATTTTAATTTAGAATTATATCCTAAGTTAGATTTAATAATCATCTCTTACTGATTTGCTTACCTCTAAATATTTTTTTTAATTTCTATTAACCTAAATTAACTATTAAAATTTAAATTGGGATGTTACAAATTTACCATGAAAAAAACACTTTTTATGTTATTATCTTACACATATAAAAAACAAAAGCACCAAAAAATAACATCTCACGCATGTGGATTATTTTTATTACAGGTTTCATATGCTCCATCCGTTCAAAAATATAAGAAATTCTTTGAGAAGTTGGATTCTTTTGAGGTGTAATCATTGTATTTTTTTTTTCAAAAGTGCTTATATTGATAATGACTTTATATTTATTGTAGGGTGTTTAATATAAATAAATATAGAAATATAGGGTGAGTTGGAAAGTAGATAACTACTTTATTGGGAGGTGATATTCAGTTAAAAATACCTTATCTTTTTTAACGAAAAGAATGTATCAGTAATTTTTCACTATAAACCTCATACTTATTTCTAACGTTAAGTTAAAAAAATGTCCGTTCATCCCACAATAGATTTACGGTGAGACAAACATATTTTACATTATTATTTGATACATATAAAAAATATAAACACCAAATGACATAGCCTCATATCTATTATTTTTATTATGGGTCTCATGCTTATCATTATTTTTTTCATAATAAACCCCACACTCATTCTTATACCGCAGGTCTCATATAACATTCAAAATATAAAATTAAAAATTGAAAAAAAAAATTAAAGTACTATTCATCCTATTGTAGATCAATAGGGTGATCATGCATTTTACTATATATAATGATCTATACTGGGTAAATTAAAAATTATCCACTAAATTTTAAGTCAAATAACACAATAGATTATAAACTTATTTATTATGTAAATTATTTTTTTAATTTTTAATAACGAAGTAATATGGCTTCACGGTTGATAAAAGTTAATTTTTACTATTAGTTGATTTAAAATGATAGGAAAAGATTTTAAAAATTATAAAAAAAGACCAACAAATATAATAAAAGATCAAAAAATTACAAAAAAGAACCCCAATTTTGTTTCCTTTTTTGTAATTATTGTATCCCTTTTTGTTATTTTCTGATTAATTAATAGATAAATTTAATTTTTATTAATAATAAAGGTCAAATTACATTATTTTTTAAAGTGGAGGGAACAATTTATATATTAAATGAGTTCTTGACCTATGATATTATTGAATCTAAAACTGAAAAGTTAATTTGCTCGTTTGTCCATTTATATCTTTTGTTAACAACTAGGTGTTTAATAATTTATTTTTGAAAATGTAACGAGGATGTGTTCTAATTTTAAAAGGCTATAAATATTAAATAACGTTACTGGTCACATTTTTTATTTACAATCTTTGCAGAGCAACACAGTCTGTCATTCCCAATTAGAAATGGGAAAGCAAAGCTGTAAAGGTGAAGTGGAGAATGGAGATGAGCGGCCGGCACCTGTGATAACATAATTTAAAAAAAAAAGTGATTTTATATTTTATAAAAAATAATAAATTCATGAATATCAATTTTAAAAGATTTAATGGAATTTTTCTTTTAAAAAAAGAGAAATAATTTTTTATATTTTGTGAAAAATAATAATACGAGTAAAAATACTAAAAAAAAAGAAAAAGTTTACATAAACTCATGAATCTCAACTCTAAATAATTAACTCCTCTCAGATCCCAATATAGAATGTTTTCTAAAAATTTTACTTGGTAAAAAAGTATGAGATATTAGTTATTTTTTATAAATATTTTTCAACTACATCCTTTTTTTATTTATTACCTTTTTTAAAAACTAAAATTATTATAAAATTTATATAAAATATTTAATGAAAATATTATATGAAAGATATAGTACAATTTTTTAAAATATCAAGGTTTCATCTTATATGTTTAGAACCATAAAATAAATTCCAATACTTTGTATTATCGTCATGATGAAGTAAGTCTATAATTAAAAAGGATAAAGAAGAGAAATAAAAAGGGGGAAAAAACCAGAAACAAGAGGAACAAGACAGAGAGAGGGATGAAAAGGAGAGTGAAAAAGGTGGTGTTTGTGTGGAAGGAGACACCCACACGTGATGCCCTCAATTTCCTCTCATCCTCTCTTGCATTTATTTCCAATTTCTTTCTTTTTTTTTTTTTTTTTTTTTGAAGATGACAAGGCTATGGAGCTTCCTATTGAAGCAACGACACGTGTGTTGTCCCAAAGTCTCTTCCTCTTCAATTTCCTATTTCCTATATTACCAAAGACATGTTTGGATCTCCTGCGCCAAGCATGGCCTCCTTCACGTTTCTGCCTTTAATTTGGTGGGCATTCACCGACTCACGTGACCTCTATCCAGTTCTATGTTCTTGCATCTCTCTACCTGAAAATAACAATCCAAATGTTAAACAGTTTCGCTCCAATTCTATCTGAAAATAGAAACACCGTCACGGAACTTCTGTGAATGACTCAAAATGAGTACGGCAAAAGCAATGCTAATTCTCTACAATTTTTTAATTTTTAAAATATCGTTAAAACTGTAAAATCTACAACGTTTTAACAAAAAAACAATAAATACATATACATATTCAGCTTTAAAATTTAAATCCTCTAAGATTAAGAATCTACAAATTGCATGAAGTTTATCCCTTTTTTTTTTAGCAAAAGGGAGGAGGTTTTGTATTTTATAATAAAATAATAACATGAGCAAAAATATTTAAAATAAACTTTACATAATAACGTATATTCTTGAATCTTCATTTGAGAGCATTATATATTAGAGTATGACAAATGGTTTAAAGAGTGCTTTGTAATGTTCTATAATTAGGTTAGCCAGAAGGTGGCTGGCCATCTGGATTGAGCATTGAGCGCACGATACTCACTGTTGACATGACATTTTGGCTGTTCAAATTTGATAAAGACAGTATTGGTAAAAAAAAAAAAAAACGGGGGCAGTGAATTTTTCTTCCTTATTTAAAAAGTATGTTAAATTTTATTTCTTAAAAAATTGAAATTAAATATATATTTTTAATCTTAGACTTCGTACTTGTTAAAATTTAAAATTAAAATATTACGAAACCTGAACCATCTGATTTTATCTGAGTGATGAAGCATATGGGCCATATTAGGCCGCCAGCTGAACAGCGTGACTTCGGGGGCCCGTGCTTTCCTTTTTTTTGCACGCCTAAGCCTATTCAAAAAGTTTGGGCCATTTTAACCAAAAAACTTATTTTGGGCCATATCTTTTATTCAAAACCGTTTGCCTACAAGGCTTCATAGAGGGCAGGTGATCGAGGAATGATTACAATATTGTGATATTTATCAAGTGAATGTGGCATATATGATCATGAACTGTGCCCCTTGAGCATTATTCTAAAGTTTGATTTTTAGAGATGCCTATAGAAAATATCGCTTGGAAGAAAGAATTCTTCAAGTGGTATTAGGAGGGATTGGTGTCACGGCTATCAATTATGAGAATATCTTGAAAAACGAAAAAAAGATGTTATAATATTTTAAGGCCTTCAGAGATCCCTCTCTGCTTGATACGGTGCCTTTTCATTCAAGGTCCCCTTGGAGAAAAAGAGTGCTTGGGGTTTCAATCCCCTCTTATTTAATTTACTTTAGTTGGGCTTCAATCGTTTTTACCCAACAAAGATATTATGATATTAATTATTGTCTGAGTCCAAGAATTCAACTAGTGTTATAGGGATGATTTCAAAGTTTCAGCTCCCATGGTTGCCCGTTGACGGGTGATATTAACCATTTGATCATAATGTTATGGTGTTGAGGTAAAGACGTGTGTTTATTATTTATTTTTTTAAAGATAAATTTGTAACTTCCCCCACAGCATTAGATTATAATTTGATAGTTAATATCCCTCAATCCAGAGGGTTCAAATCCCTACTATTCACTAATAAAAATGTTCACATTTAACACTAGATTGTACTTCGAATAAAGATTAACTCTAATAGAAAAAAGCTCATAATTAATCATTTCTTTTAAATTTAAAAACCGCAAATTCAACTGCTTTTAGTATAACCGAGGCGAGGCACTGCATTGGCTTTCATGACAAAAATGCATGGTGAAACACAAAGGTACATCAGACATCTAGCTGCTCCTACTCCTAAGTCCAAGCATCTTAGCAAAATTCAACACCAATCCAACCTTAAAACCCAGCCACCCTAACCAAAAAATTTTGAGCACTTCTCTTCAATCGATCACGGTGCCTTGATGCGATCAAGGCTCTCCGACACTGTTCTCATTCTCGGTCGCAACTCTGGGTCGTGTTCTGTGCAGTTCAGTGCCAGATGAAATGCTGCAACTACTTGCTTCTTAGCATGCACCTCAGACAAAAGTGCCGGGTCTATAATCTCGCACAAGGGCTTCTCTTCCCTGAATGCCTGCCTCACAAAACTCTCCACCACTTCCCCCTCATTCTCTGCTCCCGAATCCGGCCTCCGCCCTGTCAATAGTTCTAACACCACTATCCCAAAAGCATACACATCACATTTCTGAGTATATTTGCCTCCGCTCATGCGCACCTCCGGGGCCATGTACTGGTTCTGGGAAGCTCCCATTGCAGAGGTTGCAATAGACTGCTTTGAATTCTGCCGCTTTGGTGCACCTCTTGCAGACTTTGAGCAGCTCGACATCAGACGAGTGAGTCCAAATCCAGATATGAAAGGATGGAGTTCGTCGTCCAGCAAGATTTTTGTTGATTTAACGTTGCCATGCACGTATTTCCGACCGCTGAACTCGTGTATGTACATTAAGCCCCTTGCAGCTCCTTGGGCAATTTTTAACCTCGCTGCCCATGTTAATGGCGGCAAAGGATTGGAAGGTCCACCTGCAACCAAAAAACACCAGACATGGTGCAGAAAAAGCTTCAAACAGTGCTTTCAAGTGGAGAGTAAATGCTGAAAGTGACCTCACAATCATTAGCACCAGAGTTTAACATTGCCCCTTGTTTTCCCCAAAAAACAAAAAAGAAAGCTTTTACTCTTATGGACCACCAGTTCACTAGCTTGGCATTCAGAAAGACGTGCAAGCAGCTTGGGCTCGATCATTCGCTACAGGACAGCTACCGCCAGAGGCTCACAATCCAAGGCAGATCAACGGGGAATAAAGACGATCGCATTGGAGACGTGGATTTTTCAGTCACCAGAATGGGGTCGAAACCATCCGGTTAGACTTTTCGCAGTTATCACACTATCCACACCAGGGTGGACCACGTAAAAAAGGGTCCATTTATTTAGGAACCATATCGGGGATAGCCAAGGTGCAACAGCACTAAGTCATATTATGGTATCATCACGGACAACAGCCACTTAGAGCCTCGAGTCTCAGGCGAAGATACAATATTCGTTCAAGGACAAGACGACCAGTGGCTTAAAATATGCAGAGCGGAACAAAGAAGATAAGGACGGGAAAGCTACACCAGACAGTGGTGATTAAAACAGCTTTAATTCACCGGCTCCTCCACATTTACAAACCATTATGATAACAATCGCATGATCATACTATTAGCCCTTAAAAGTAAAAAGTGGAATTTGAATTCATGATTAACCATTTGACCTCATGGTGTGACCATCATGAATCCTGATGAGTAGCAAAACCAAACCAACAGTGAACAATCATTAGGCTCCATATACTACTGAACATCCCAGAACGTTTAATCTAGTGCAACAAAAAAGAAGCGAAATACACCTATTGCCTTAACAATGGTCTCACTTCAGTACTCCACTCATATAGACATATTAGATATAGCACGTATACATTGGCCTAAAACATGACGAAACAGTGATACTGAACAATTTGCACAAGAGTTGCCCAAATTTTAAATTTTGGTTATAATTTCCAATAACTGTATGGCAAGATAATAATTGGCCGAAAATAGTTTGATAATTCAATGAAGAGAGAACCAGCGTTATTAAAAATAAAGAAACAACGGCTGAGAAATTTAATACCATGAAGAGCAGTGTGCAAGCTTCCATTGCGGATGAAATCAGTGATGATTAATTTTTCATCAACTGCATAGTAATATGCTCTTAAGCGGACAATGTTAGGGTGGTTGACCCTTCCAATGGTCTCCACCTCAGCCTCGAATTCCTTGAACTTCCACGTGGCATCACCCTCACTTAACCGCCGGACGGCAACCACAGTCGCCACCGCGCCCGACCCCTTCCCAGGAGCCACCACCTTATAAACAATCCCACTCTTACTCTTCCCCACCACATATGCGGACGCCCTTAATAAATCCTCTAATTCCAGATTAAACCCTTCGTCTACGATCACGAATTTACCCTTTTGCCCTTCGCCCCTTCCTCATCGGCTTCATTGTCTAATTTTTGCTTCCCCAACTTGCTCAAATCAACCGTCCGTCGTCTGCGCAGCAACCACACAGACAAAGAAACAGCCGCTACCACCAACGAGACGCCGAAAACTAAGGGGACAAGGACGGAACGACCTCTCACTTTCGCCTTCGCTTCTTGATATCCTGTTGGAAAGCCAGGGTTAACGGTGTTTGGGTTTTCAGGGTCTTCGGTGCTTGCGTAATTCTCGGGATTTTGAGCTTCAGGGCACGCATTCTGCAAAGGGAACCCACAGAGACCGGGGTTGCCGGAGAAAGCAGTAGGACCCTGGTTTAGCAACGAACCTACTTGAGGGATTTTGCCTGTCAGATTGTTGTTCTGGAGATCCAAACTGACTATCACAGGGAGTCGCCCTAATGACTCCGGGATCCCACCAGAGAAGTGATTGTACGAGAGATTCAAGGTTCCAACGAGGTTAGTGAACTCGGATAGAACTTCAGGGAGCGAGCCATTAAGGGAATTTGAGGATAAATCCAAATGTCTGAGTGATTTGAGATACCCGATCTCAGTTGGAATGGGACCAGAGAGGAAATTATGAGAGAGGTCTAAAACGACCAGGCCGGTCGCGTTGAACAGACGAGAAGGAATGGCGTTGGAGAAGTTATTGTGCGAAAGACCAAGTTGTGTGAGCGAGTCGAGCAAGCCGAGCTCAGATGGGATGTAACCAGTCAGGCCTTTGTTGGGCAGGGCAAGATGGGTGACTCGATCATGGGCACAGACGACCCCGGGCCAGTGACATGGGGTGGAGTCAGAGTCGGACCACGAGTTGAGAACTCCGGAAGGGTCGGACTCGATGGCGGCTTTGAGGGCGAGCAGAGAGAGACCATCGGAGTTCAATGAGGAGGCGAAGGGAGCTAAGAAGCAAAGGAGAATGGAAGCTATGGGGAGAGGGAGATGCATTTCCATTCTTCAAGTGGCGATTAAAAAACAGAAGCTGGGAATGTTAACGGATCATTTGCAACGCATGTTTAGAACGAAGGGGTCACAGGTTGCAGAGTGTGGAGTCCAAGGTGAAGAGGATGGCTTGGCATTTGAATTCTGTCGCAGGGATGTTTTCGAGGTGGTAATTCCATGACAGTTTGAATTTTCCTGACTATGGGCTTTTTACTTATTATTATTATTATTTATAAATATTAAAATAAGTAAATATTCTCATTTTATTTATAAATTTTTTTATCAACTATATCAATATTAATACGATAAAAATATAGAAATATAATTTTTAAATATAAATAAATTATATAATATTTTTTATTTTTTAATTATAATTTAAATATTTTATTTGAAATAAAATATTATAATTAATTTAATAATTTATGAAGGAAAGTAAGTATTATAATTTTTTTTAAAAAAAATAGCCCACGTTTCATGCCTCACCGAACATGCAGATACGTCCAGGAGCCACTGTAGCTCGCTCGCTCGCTTTCTCTTTCCCCCTCCCTCCCTCCCAGGCCCAGGTAAAACAAAGGGTTTTTGTTTTTTTGTTTTTGTTTTTGTTCCAGCGGGGTAAAATATATGGTTGACAAATAACTAATTAAGATTCGTCCAGTTCGATAATATTTAATCCACAATTTAGGAATTGTAAGATAAAATCTTGCTGCTAATATAAGATCATTGTTGATAAGCAATATATAAATATTTCTGTAAATGTTCTTTAAATTTAAAATCATGCTCTAACAATACTAATGAGTTTGGAAATCTAACTTATCTAAATTTTTGTTTAAAAAATGGTTAACAAAGGATTGGAATTTTATAAAATAATTTTTTTGGTAATATTTAAAATAATTTTTATAGAAGGGGCACAGGTAGTGTGGAGTAAGCTAGATATGGAGGCAATAAGTAACTTATTTGTAATCTGTAAATTGTGTGATTTAATATAAATTTTATATTGATATTGATTTTGTTCTACTTTTCTTTGTTTTATTTAAAAAATTAATTATTTGATATTTTTAATTTTGATTAAGTTATAATTCAATTTATAAATTTTGACTCGTTGTAATTTGATTCTTATAATTTTGCAACTCAATTCCTTAATTTTTCCCCTTGACAACACTTTTTTTTTCAATCTGCATAGTTTTAATCATTCAAATATTAATCTCTATATTTTAAAAAATAAAATTAAAAAATTAAAAATACTTTAAAATTGTAATCTTTATAAAGATTAAAAGGGTTTGATAATTTAAAATATTAGTCCAAAATTGTAATCTTTATAATTTATTTTTTTAAATATAAGAATTAATATTTTAAATGATTAAAATTATAAAACATTAAGTTATAATGGATTAAAGTTTAAAGATTCAGTTAGAATGAAGTCAAAATTTCAAAGATCAAATGAGTAATTCTTTATTTTACTTTTATCCAAAAATAACAACAATCCTTATTCAACTAACGAGCGGCATAATTAATTACCAAGCATTTTTCCAAAAAAATTCCTATATTATATTATTTTATTTATTTATTTTACAAGGATTTTATATTTCATACTCGGTATTGTATTAAATATGACGTCGGTTTTCTATAAAAGCATTGCAAAATAATAAATACTATTGTTATTACGGAGTATCTCAAATAATTCAATAAGAACCTATGAAATTTTTATTAAAAAATCTACATTTTAACAAGATCGAGATGAAAATTTCCCTTCATGCACTATACAATGTAAAAACACTTGCCACTTTATGGGGCTGAGACGCATAATAGTTTTGGAAAGAAAAATACTTTATTGTTTATTAAAAAATAATTAATTGTTTTGCCCATAAAAAAAGGTCCAAGAATTATTAATTTGAAGGCAAAAAGGGACCAAGAAATAATTGACAAAAATCCGTTATCTGCGGCATCAGATGGAGATATAAATGGACTGAGTCGTCCAAATAGGGGCTACTTGTTTTGTTTCTAGCGATTTTTAAAAAATTGTTTATACAGCGCGTGGTGTCAGAAAATCATATAACAAGGACAACATGCTCGTGACTCTCTTCTTACTTCTCAGTTTTGCCACTAAACAACACTGCTTCCTCCTCAGACCCAAAAAATTAAAACAAGTTTCACGGATCCAGCGACTGCTTCTTTCATCCAAATGGGAAGAATTTTCTCTGAGTCACGTGCTCTGCTTGATCCCTTGCACAATTTCTAGACTAGAATCCCAGTGCTTCCTATGAGGCCAGGAGGGGGAAAAATCCAAATGTAGCCTAGCTCGAACTACAAAGCCTCACTATCGAATACCACTGTTCATTTGACAAAGTTATGTAAACATGATTTCAATCTTAATTTAATCAAAGTACCACCTAATTCGCTCATGATCCATGCCCCATTTGGATCCAAGGCTTTCCAAACCCTTATTATTGTTTGCTGGAGTTTAGGTAACAGAATCATCAATATCATCACAAGTCGTGACTTTTTTTCTCCCCAGTAGCTATTACTATTTGTTAGCACTGTCACAGATCTTACAATTTAATAATATTCGATCACAAGAAATTCAAAGTGGAAGGTCCATTAGAAGCCAACGGGGTAAGTGAAAGGACAATGGAACAGTAAAAGGAAGAAAAGAAGGGTGAAGAGAACAGGGAACAAAACTAGGGCCACCTTTCATTCCTACCCTCCACCGTTCTAACTTTAACCGAAAGGCCAACCAACAATAATTTTAAGCACTTTGAAGCTTGCATGGCCCACCTCAAAAGTCCATTTTCTAAAAAGCATGAACCAGCCTCCACTCAAAAATAAATAAATGAGTAAAAATAAAAAGGTATGAGGCAGCCATGTGCGTTCAGCACTACTAAGCAGATTGCCACGAAACCAGAGTGCATACCATAACTTCCAGGGGCCATATAACCCACAGGACACCAAAGGGATCACCGTAAGGAAGTCCTAGAAATTTAAAATCTTTATCATATATTCTAGCAGGAGCTTAAACCATCATCTTATACGAAGTGTTTCTTTGTAGCAATTTATTTTTGGGTTAAACTGCGGCCATTTCGCTAACTTTTGTCATTGCATGTAATATAGTTGAAGCCATCCTTAGGCCTAGCCCGAACTCGCTATACAACATTACATTCTCTAAGCCACCACCGTCCAGGAAGCAGAAAGGTGCACGCGGAATTGTTTGCCAGGAGATTAAGGAAGCAGTGTTCTTGTTCTTGTTCTTGTTTTTGTTCTAGTTACGAAAACAAAGTTATCACCATATTGATTCTTTCAAGTTTTAACTAAAATAAACAATTGACCTTGTTGTACTGTTAAGTGTACAGTAGATATGCTCATCTCATTTAGATTTGCGACGAGCATGTAAATTGCTAGAGTCTTGACTTAAGACCATTCTTTCCAGGAATCTCTAATGCATCATAATGGCCAAAGCCATGGTAGAGAACTCTGATCGGGTTTTCTTTACCATATTCTTGGCCATACTCAGCAATAGATATCAAGCCCCCAGCATCATCATCGTACATGTACACTATGATTGGCATCCTGCAGAATTGGCCTCATATTAGTTCAACATCCAAAATTGTTAAGTACACAAATGCATTAAGATTAAATAACTTGTTCAAGAGAGAAGGCCACTAACTGCAGAACATGCGAAGCTATGAAAAGTTCAGGTTCACCTCCCCACACATGGGGCTTCCGGATTTGGGAAACATAAGTATCGAAATCACCTTCAACAAACCTGCAGATATCATGTGACAACCGGATCCTAGTTCATCAGCAACAATCATTCCACGGGATCATAATAGTATGTGTTTCACAGTTTCTCATTCTCATTCAGGCATAACAGACATCCTCGTGATACATCAATCAACGAAAATAATCAATGATTTCAAACATGAATGATTTGGCATTTCCATGTATATTATAAAAATTCTAATAAGCTACACTATTCACGAGCCATTGCAACTGATTTCTCATAATCCATGTAATACGCAAGACCTACTCTAGTTATTATTTAACGTTTTTTTTTAAACAAATGACTAGAGACAGACCTAATCTGCCAGAAGTTGATGCATAACTTATCTGATCCAATCAATCTGCTGTTTTTTTCCCCACTAATTGGGAACATATATCCATAAGTGACGTTTGCAGAGAGAACACAGATTGAAAAATATCTGTCTTCAGAATTAACAAAAAGGCCTTCCAAGTGTTAAAATCACAAACATCCATGGATATGTAACTTGAAAGCCTACCATTCTGTCTCTTCCCTTCTTTTGATAAATTCATCAGCAACCTGACCAATGTAACAGAAAAATGAAAAAAAAAAAAAATCAGGGATAATGGCAGCTGATGAATTAATGGGAGCAGGATGGAACAAGAGAACACAAACAGCATGGTTTCTGATTTAAACGGAAAGACGATTTTCATTTTTGTCAAGACATGTAACACTTTTCACTGATTTAGGAATAATATTTAAACGTGACAAACTATTCAGCAGGAAATATAAACAAATCAAATTAATGTAGACTAACTGTGTGCTCAATCCTGTATGTTGTTTTTCTTTGGGTGGAGGAACTAAGGGAGATTCTAAGCTTATTAGGACACCACCACACAAATAAGCAACAAAAAACATACTTCATTTCGTAACTTGTCTGCTAGCTCTCTCTGATGACTTTCACTTGGAGAAGTTTTACCAGATCTTAAACAAGCCCCATGAGCAACAGAGCAGAACAAACATCGTCCATCTCCAGGAATTCCTTCAAAATGTGGAAAGTTTATGATGCAGTTAATATATATATGAAAGTTAATTTTTATATCTGTATCTATTATCTATTTCTATATATTTATGCAATTTATGTAATATGCAATTGCATTACTGTATGTAACCAACTACACCATGCATATCTATGTTATCACAATGCAAAAAGTTATCAGTAGAAAGAATGTGCAGCTCACCAATTACAGAATAGTCAGTGTAAACTTTCTTCCCATGTGAGAACTTCACGTATGGCTCGCTGCAGTCATCTTCCTTTCTCCTATCCTCTGTATCTGTCTCAGAATATGCAGTTTGGGAACTTGAATTACAAACAAGTAATCCAAAAATCAAGCCAGCTGATGCACACCCAAGCGGCCAAGTTATTGGTCCCGCCTCACACTTGGCTTTAGGAAGCAGCTTTTGTTTAGGTACCAAAAGCCTCATATTCAAACTTTGGCAAGCCAATGAAATTTCAAGATTCCTCCTCTGAGGTCCTACAGAGCCAACGACTTGAATGTTGTCCCTTTGCTTGGAAAAGCAAGATCCCAAGTAACCTCCCCTGATTGTTTGGCCCATAATGGTTGGACAAGACAGTGTCGTGTAAACAGAAAGACCAACATGTCGTAACTCAGAATTCCCAGGGGACAAATGGATAAAACATGAACTAGACTTTCCTTGGGACAAAAGACCACAGGTATTGCTGCTAATCAGCAGATTTGCACGACCTTTCAGGACCACGGCATTTATTGAAGATAAGCAAACTGGAGAGCAAACACTCATGCTTACATTGCCTGCGTCACAATTAGCTCTAAAAATTAGCAACTAGTCAAAATAACGTTCCTAGGAATATGAATTTTAACTATTTAAAATCAATTCAACAATAACAACTAATGCAGAGAAACTTCACTATTCCAATTCTGTTTCTGAGTCGATTTGCAATCATATGTTTAAGTTGCAATAGGAGAACTATGTTAGAAGTCGCATATCGAGAAGGTTTACAAGTGAAGTGTGGTTTATAGTTACAAGTGTGAAGGGCTCACTTATCTAATAGACTAGTCTTTTGAATAGACTATCCCTTTGAATTTGTGCTCGTAACAAGCTGAACCTAACAAATTTCATACAATTTATTGACAAGATTTAAGATATCATGAGTTGAGAAAGCTCTTATCCAGTAGCAAACGAGCCCAAGTGGCTACCGAACTCCAGGACTCTGGTCTTTCTTGGATCGAAGATCGCATATAAATTGCACTCTCAAAATCAGAATTCAAAACATGCTGGTGTAAAGCAAGAGTATTTGGGTTAAAAAGGTAATTTCAGTTAGAAAAGACGGGAAATTCAATATTCTTTGCTCGCATTCCCGTTTTCCATTTTGTGATAAAATGGCCATGTCAGTTGAAGTACAAAGAATGGTCATACTAAATTCTAATCCGTCGAAATGCTCCCATAACATACATGAAGAGGTATATAAATTTGAGAAAAGCTAACAGACCGAGTCTTGCGATTGCTCGGACCTACAATAACAACATAACAAAAAACGAAACAGGTTTTCAAGGAATCCCGCAATTTAAGGAAGAACTGAAATGAAAACTATAAGGGAAATAAACCTGTTCAAATGTTATAAATGTGAAAAGCGAGTAGCTAATGGGAATTCTAAAGAAATAGCTGGAGAGGGAAACACGTGAATCAGGATAAGTACTCTGGAGAAAAGTTACACGCCGACGAAAAAAATGCTGAAGCAAAGAATAAGCACACTAACCTTGGGACCAAGTTCCCCCAAATGTAATAGTTACAGGATTTTGGATAGCAATTTTGATAAATTTGTTTTGATTCTCACAGAAGCCACTCCTCTGGTCGCGCCTCCTTCTCCCAACTCTGTCAATTCCGTTCTGTCGCTCCTGACTTGCACTTCCAGCCTCATAGTTCCACCACCGAACCGCAACACGCTGCCGTTTAGGTCCAGGTTTCGGAAAACAATGATGGGATCAATATCCAACGCAGCTACGCTGTCGTTTTTATGATCCCCGTGGGATTTGACGTGCCGACGCACATTTTCTAGTATCAGTGTTACATCAATAAATTGATATATGCCGTAAAATATATGATTAATTACCTTGTTTGTACGTCATGAATAATGGAATTCATTTTAAAATTTTACGTAACGCCAAAAAAAAAACATGTGACCAATTAAATAGTAACAAATCCATGTATTGAATAGATCTTCACCGTAATAATACTCATATCCTTTTCCTTTTGTAACGAAACAAATGTTATTGTCAAAAGAAGCTTGGAAAAATAAAAAAGGAATAATATTGTAGGACTGTATGAGCACTACTTATGAATGGCATCATTTTTATGAATTTTATCTTAGAGATATAGAATGTGTGTGTGCATGAACACGTAATATAAAAGATTAATAATAGTAATGGTGCGTTATTTTCTAATCAAGAATGGGACTCTAGCCAAAAAAAAAAAGATGGGAGTCAAATTAATAAACATATAATAAACTGTGCTAATATCGTTTATTTCTTAAAAACTATGCAAAATATACAATTCTAATATATCTATTTTATAATATTTTATGAAATTCTTAATTGTTATTTTTCCAAACAAAAACTTTTACTATAGTTGACAAATAATGCGATTTTATTTTTAAAATACGGGAATACAAACAATATGCCGTCAAAGCCTGCGCAAGAGATCTCGGCCCAAAAAATAAACTAAACAAGAGATAAAAAATCAAGGACCAAATCGTTTGCATGGGCTTCGGCCCCGTTCGCCGATAAAAAGTCCACACTTCATTCTAATAGTCTCCCTCATTTGGGGCCGAAAGGAAGGAGGAAAAACGCACACATCTGCCCCCCTGTGTGAAAACCCTCCTCCGCTGGCAACCATCTTCTCTTCCTCAGGAAATGGGTTGGAATTTGTTTTTCTGGCTTATAATTTGTTTCCCACTCAACCTTGCTCTTCTTGCTTCCACTTGTTATCAGGTACTTCTTTTTCTCTCTGATATCTTTATTACTTACTGTCGTTTGAGTTTGTTATCCTTGCATAGTCAATTTAATGCCGACGCGATCGCATTGATATGGAGTATTCACATCACATTACTGCTGTTTTAAGTTCAACGAATCTTAAAGTTCCTCTCTTTCCCTCCTGAAGATTCTGATCTTAACAGACTTGGAGGCTGACTATGTCAACCCATATGAGGCTTCCTCCCGGGTCAATTACTTCGTTGTTCCTGAGTTTATTGGGCAGGCGGCACTCTGCGCTCTTTTCCTCCTCACTGGGCACTGGTTCATGATCTTGGTCACAGTTCCTGTCACTGGCTACCATGTGATGCTGTATGTACGTTCACACACCATTGAAACTTTTGAAAGAATATTATGCTTATTAGGTCTGATGCCCTTGCTCCAGATGTTGCTATTCAATTCTGGCATCATTATGGATAATTGAGAGTTTGACTTTCTTCTTGTTTCATAGGCTATAACAATTGTCATCTAGAGGGCGGAAAACCTGGAATGTGATAACAGTTGCTTCTTCAATCCTTAGTTGGATCGTGGTCGAATAAAATGTTTAATGGCGTTTGCGTCACAGTATGTGTGCAATGTGCCAGAGTATGTGTCAAGTTTTGGGCTTAGATATAAGAAATGAAAGTTCAACTAAATTGATAACTGAGTTTAATTAATTTGCAAATGAACTATTATGTGCGTGTGTTTTGTTTAATATACTTTTGTGTATGATTTTGGAAAAGACCTCCCATGTTTTTGTCATGATTTTGCCATTTTAATGATTCAGGTATGCGAAACAGCAGCATCTTCTTGATGTCACTGAAATGTTTAGGGCAGTTCATGCCGAGAAGAAATACCGGATAGTCAAGTTTGCCTTGTATCTTTTGACTCTTGCTGTTGTTGTCTTCAGGTATGCACTGACTTTGAAACAGTACGCATTGCATCATTACTTCTTTTTGTTATTTTAATTTTTCTAATTAAGGTCTTCCTGTAGGATTATCGCTGCAGGAATAATATTATTTCACAATTTCAAGTTTGAGGATGTCCGGTCTACACTTTTTGAGTTCTAGAAAAAGTCTGTAGTCCTTCTGAAATGTGTAATTGGCACTGTTATGTGGATCATTAGCATTTGATCTCATGTAAAGACTAACTATTCAAGTTACTGGGTTTTTTTTTTTTTCCTTTTTGAATAGAAAGTGATTCTTTAAGACCAAAAGGTCACAAGATCAAAATACATCAGAGTGTTCATTTCTTTCCCCTTCCTCTTCGCTAATGAAAGATGGAGGATGGTTAAAGAAATAGCTATCAGAGGACAGTTAGCTGGGGTTTAGAGGCTTCTAGAATCATTATGCTTGAAATTTTATGAAATAAACTTACTTTTCCTTGGATTGTATATATCAGTAAAACTCTTTCATGTTACCCTCATCTTATGGTACTCTTTTAACTATCGAAGTTTCAGTTGACTTTTGTTTATACATGTGTTAGGGTGGAAAAAAGGGAATGTGTCCGCGTACATGGATGGGATTATGTCTGTACTGTTCCATTTAACTTCAATCTATAGGTTGGATTGGTTATATTTGAGTCTTAAAATATATATTAGACGCGTGAAATGTTACATCTAGTTAAACCAAAAGCATATTATAATACATGAATCTGCCTCATCTTTTTTACCTTTTGTTTTCTATCTCCATGTTTGAATCAGCGAATATGATCATGCAGAGAGGGTTTTTTTTTTTTTTTGGGGGGGGGGGGGGGTTTCAAATCACAGATCAAGTAATTTTATGATTAGAGGGCTTGATGCAAGATGCAGAAGTCAGAATATGTTGATTTGTTCGGAAAATGCCTATGATGATATCAATATTGGCATGTTTTGACTTTTGAAAGAACAGTTAACCATGTGTGAAGGTGCACATGAACCTTGCCTGGAAGATGAGATATAACTCCCTATAAATAATATGTTATAACATTCAGCGATGTGACAGCCATAACCAATGTCAAATTTTAGCAGTAGCATTTCGGCTTGCAGTTTTGGCAAATTTTATGTTGTGATTCATCATCTTAATCTTTCTTCAGTATCAATGTAACTCTAAAGCTGAAGCTATAAGCACATAAATAATTTCTAATACACCTCACATGGAAGCTTTGGCTTGAAATATGAACAAAACACAAGCTCCTCATATATTGTGTTGAAATTTAATTTTACTCGAGAAAATGGGGGGCAAAAAAAGTCAATCTCTGGACTGCTTGTTCATCAAAGCTTTGTTTCCATGTTACGAATCAATTTAACTCAAATTCAAGCCCATCAAATAATTATCATGATTTTTGACAACCTTGACCTCGTGAAAGCAGTTCATGCTTAATTGAATCAGATTATGGTACTGCAGATACTTGAAGTAGTTTATGATGCTTTTTTGTTCCTTCTTAATAAGGATTAAAGATTTTAATATCTTCATTTTAGTCTTAGTCTGAAATTTTAGATCTTGTGAAGTGGTTGTGTGATGTGTCTTCTGACCATAAAAAAATTATCTATGAGAAGATACATTAATGGGGTAAATAACTTTGCTGGAATTTTCCTCATCGTCGTTGTCCCAGAATTTGCAAATCATCTTCCTCATGTCAGCCCCTTCTGTCAGGGAATTGCCTCCAGACCTGTCATCATGGAGCTAGTTTGGTGGAAACGGATCCTAGAACAGTACCTGAAATCCTGTTCCAAATTCATATCAATTGTTGGTATCTATGACCATAGATAATTGCCTAAACTGCAAAATCACAGCCGGGAAATCATTTGGGTGGTTTTCTGGAGACATGCTTATGCCATTTACTTAGAGAACTTTGAATTCTGAAAACACAAATCTTTTTGACATGGTACCAATTTTGTTGGTTGTCAACTATAATACAAGCAAAAGAATAATGAAATAATCAAACAAGAAAAGGCCTATTTTAAATTCCTGATTCACCATTTTATTTGGTTCTACAATTGAATTTGGGATTTCTCTTACTCTTGTTTGTACAAAGTTGTCTGAGTCTGCAATTTATCGTCTTGTTTCAATTCTTCACTCATCTTTGTGTAAAATGTGTTTTGAGGATGAAGCTGGGTTGAGATCCCTATCTGCTCTCGAGGTTCTATCCCAGCATTTCTTTTCCATGGGAAAATAAGCTAGACGCCAAACAGCAGTTATGAAAAATATTATATCATAATTCAAGCAGTCGTTTTTATCATGGATGGGCATTTGCTGATGTGATAACCAATGTGAAAGCTTATCTGCGGTGTCCCTTCCCTCCTTTCCTCTCATTTTAGTGGGAATTTTGAATTCAATCTGCATTAGTCAAGTTAAAAAGTTAACAGTTCACTGTTCACGGAGATGGAAAGGTTGCCCTTTCGTTCGATATATGAGAGATGATGATTACTTGCCAGACGACGATTAGAATGGTACAAAATGCACTGCTGACTTTCTTCGGGAAAATACTGTGTAACTTGGACCTAGATTATTTGTGGTTCTTCAAGGGCAGGGACAAATCTAGAAAACTATTTGTGTGCAGTATTTCTGAAAGCAACACCGCTCTCTTTAATAGTTGTATTTCTGAAACCTAACGTATCATCCATCCCTATATCCAAACTATCAACTTCCCTTTGCATAGAAGCTGGTTTACTTGAAGGTTGCGAGAATGTTGACACAACTCACATCTTCAAAGCTACTCGTTGCTGAATGCTGAATATTTTTTTTTCAACAGAAAATTACAACGAAGTCACTAAAATGTTACAGCTTAATTAGAAATCAAAGATATATTTCTCTCAACATCCACCACCTCAGCGCAATAAAGGGATGGATGATTAAAGTTTTGTGGACTATTTAAAAATCAAAACGCATTAAAATATAAAGTTAATAGTAATCCTAAGACTTGTATTTGTTACGGAATGACTTATTTAGTCTTTCTATACTTTGTAATGATAAACACCCCCCCCAAAAAAAAGAGGAAGAAGAATTGTTTTTTTCCTTCTTGTACTTGTTTGTGATTCTCAAGCTGTGCTACGAGAAAGCCAGTAGCAAGCTTAAGCCGGGATTTAATCAGAAGGGAACCAAGATTAAGAAGCATGTACATTACAAGAATTTCATAAATCTTGAAGGATTGGAGTCTGTAATAGCTATATAATATTTAAAAAAAAAAAAAAAACTTGGAGGGTCATCCTACTAGTGGTCCCCCTCCTCTATCCCTGGCTAGAAGGCATGGGTTTAAGATTTATGAGATTGTATTAGCAGTTTAGCACTTGGTTTTTTCCCCTTCTCTCCCTTTGTGTCCAAATGCTAGTCTGGCATGCCTTTGATGGGAAGTTGATAGTTTAATTTCTTGGGAGTTTGTTTGAAACACAATATGGAATAGAAGAAAGTAATTTATAGATAGAGATATATCTTCTATATTTGAATTGAGTAGCAATATGATGATATAATACCTGGACGGACTCAATTGGCAAGAGAAGGGTAAGATGTGAGTCATGTTTAGAATTGAACTCTTTGATGTGTAGATCTAACGCAATCAATCCTAAACTCCCTAAGGTTGGTTCTGGGGAGCCTGACTACTGATTAGTGAGTGACACTTGTAGTCTTGTTTGGGTGGACCTTCTATCATGAACGCTGGTCCTAATCGTTCTGGACCACTTGCACAACATCATCATCCCCACTTGATCTCTCACAGCCTCACCAGTCACCATTCACTTTCTTGATTTTTCAAGTGGGTGAGGGCGATGGGCTACAGAGCGAGAGCTGTTGGTTGGATATAAGAGAAGGTTGGCAAAATGAAACGATGCCACGAAACTGACACCATTTGTATGGCTTTTAGCTGTCTCGTTTGGTTCCTCCTGTTTTTCTGCTGTGACAGAATCGGTGGAATTTAATTCTCTCATGTTTGGGCCAATTTGAGAGTTGGGTTTTTTGGGTTCTTCCTCGGTGTATATTCTCCGGGTGGGGGGCCCAAGACGTGTGACTCTTATCTTTCTCTTTCCTTCCTTCTTTCAGGTTTCCATATTATTCTTTCATCTCTCTTGCCTCCCCAAATCGGACTGCGAGCGAATATTATTCTTGTCTTCCACTTTCACGCTACTCCATCCATGGATGCTCCTCCTTGTCGTTATTACTTCACTTTAATATACCGTTACTTTTCAAGTTCACAATCAAAATATCATTTCAAATTTATGTTTTACTTTAAAAAAAAAAACAGAGAGAGAAAAGGCTAAATTATACATAAACTTTAAGATTCGGGTTGTCTGCAATTCTCCTTGGTTTTTAAAACTTTACAATAAACCCTATTAAACTTTTACTTTTACACAAACAACTCTACAGTTTTTAATTTATCGGTTATTTTGCTAAAATAATATAATTTATTAGAAATTTTATTTGCACACGGCTTTACAGTCCAAGAAATTACCTTGGCATCAATTTTTAGAGTTTCAGGAGGGTTATCTGCCCAAACCTTAAAGTTGATAAGAGTTGTTAGTCCAGTTTTTAAGGTTAATGGCCAAAGATAAACCTCATAATTTTAACGATTGGTGTTATTATTATTATTATTATTATTATTTTAATGAACATGAGAGCATGGAATCTTGATTCGATATTTATGTATAGCAACAGGTTAACGAAGTAAAAAAAAAAAAAAGGAGAGTACGGAAATAGTAGAGAGAAAAAGACGCATCTGGTTGAGAGTGACGGGGACAAAATGGAGACGAAGCGAGGTGGGGACAGAGCCAATTCTTGTGTTGAAAGCTTCTCCCAAACAGCTAATTTTTCCATCTTTATTTCTCTCTGCAAATGGATCATTATTTCACAACCCCGCGGGAGAATCTGAAGAATTTCCAAGGAATAAATTATTCTTGAGGAACCTAGAAAGGGACCTCGGGTTCAATTTTTATTTTACTCAAGTTTTAGGGGCAAAATCGTATACCCATTCCGTTGAGAGGAATAAATTATTCTTGAGGAACCTAGAAAGGGACCTCCGGTTCAATTTTTATTTTTACTCAAGTTTTAGGGGCAAAATCGTATACCCATTCCATTTCTCTCAACCACGTTGCTCTCCCCATCTTTCCCCCCAACAAGCTTCTCCCACCCAGCGCAATCAATAAGGCTGGGTTCAGTGGGCTCCTCTTTCAGGCTCTATATTTTTCGAGGGTCGGTCTTGAAAAAAATAAAAATTTCAGTATAAATGTTTTTTATGATTTGCCCTCACAAGTCCTGACTTTAACAGCTTGTATTTGGGCTAGCCTTAAGCACTTATATTTTTTTTTAACTTTATTTATATCATTTATTTAAAATTTTGAATTAATATATGAAAATAATATAATTTATTGAATGTTTATTTTAAGTGATAAAAATGAAGTTGATGTTGTTGTTGAAACAGCACCTCCTCCTCCAAATGAACCTCCCTTTGAAGGGTTTAATGTTTTATTTTTAAATAAAATTGATGATAATAATGAGTGAAGAATATTTATATTTTAATATTTAATTAAATATTTTGTAATATATATATATATATATATATTAGTATAATTAAAAATTTTAATTTTAAAAAAAAGTTGTGTGGGTTTATGATCCAGTCTTGAGTTCTGTCAATAAAGGACAAGCTTGGTAAAAGTGTTGACTTTAAAATAAAATGACTGTGGTTTTGAATATTTAAAAGTGGGGCCGGGTTCAATTGACAACACGTATACTCCTACATGTAGAACTGTCATATAAGAGCCTGATTTATAAAACAGGTATATAATTTGGATCCTTTATAAGGAGCGGTTAGACTAAGGTGAATTCATACATGAAAATGTAAAATCTATCATTTGATTTTCATGGTCCATTGTTTCACCTTGCGGGATAAGAAAGCATCCTACTGGGGAGAAAGTAAAAGAGAGATCAACATAGAGAGAAGCGTAGAAATGCATGGCATGTGATTAAAGCAGTATTTCATAGCAAAGGACACCATCCTTTGGGTTATGAGGGGTGGGGCCATATAATCAGTAATCAGTAATCAGTAATCACAGATCGTCAGAAGAATATCATGCTGTGCTAAATTCAAACCCTCGTTCTTTCGTAGGACTCTTTTTTAAGCGTTGGAGGACCAGAATCAGATGAAGATCAACAACAGAAATAGCAAATGGCAAAGCAAGTTTCGCAGAAGCAACATGATGTATAATTACTTGCCAGGAATATGGTCGGCTGGTACACGGTCCTTGCTTCAGCTCTTTAGCTTCGAGCTGCTCTCCACCTTAGCTTTACCTTCCCTTCCTTGGTTTTTGGTTCTAAGAAGCGGCGGGCCTTAGTTGCACGGAAGCAATGGTATTAGTTTAAGCATGAATAATTGTCAATAACTTGAGTCAAGCTAGAATCAACCTCTCACATTTGTGAGCCATTGTATTTGAATGGATACTCGTATGCACCAAACGCCAAGATTGGTCACTCCCTCCTTATTCCCACCCCGCCCATCCCATGAACCAATCATAGCCTAAATGGCTACTATCTCAACTTACTTAGATGAGATTTGATGTTGGAATATAAGCCAATTCAAACTATATGAGTTAACTCATATAAGTTTAAAAGAATATGGATTAAATTAGGTTCAATACATTTTCATATAGGATATAAAAAACCCCAATCTAATTCATTTTTTTCAATTTATTTTTTTATAATTATTTTGAAAAAACACGCCTAAATAAATATGATAATGAGTTTTAATATGATATTCTTTCGTAATTCATTTTAAATATATTAAAATATTAACTCATAATGTTTGTATAAAATATATGAATTAAGCTAGCTAATTATGCCAATCAATTTTATCAAAAGCATGAATCTAACATATTTTTCATTTTTTCTTTTATTCTTTTTTTTCAACTAATATAGGTTATTGGGCCACTCTTTATTCATTAAGGTTAACCCATACAATTCACAAGTTATATGATCTGGGTAAAAAAAAAAACTTATTTTTATTTGGGTCATATTTTTCAAACTAACATGAAACTTGTGACCGATTATTCAGGCCAACACACACACACACACATAATCAAACTCATATTCTTGACTCTAATTTAATTATTCATATAATCAAAATAGTTGTGACATATGGTGAGCAATCTTAAACATTTTAGAGGCCTCGCTCATTGCTGGAATGTGAGAGATTCCCTAAGATCAATGTTTACACTCACTCCATGAAACGCTTTAAATATAATCTAAAATGAACACCCTCTTTTCATTTTTAAAAAAGAAAATCAAAGACCCAATCGTAAAGGATTAAATCATGACTTTTGATCATGTGCTTAGATAAATAAATAAATGTACACACTAATTTGTTGACTGAGTGCATCAAGAGTATTTAAACATTAAGATTATCAACGACTGACCTGTAGGGTACAGAGATTCATTATCTGCTAATATGAGCTAATGATGATTTATTTTCATGGCCTTGGCCATGCCCTGTGTTCAAAAAAGGTTTAAGCACGAATGTTGCTGGCAAAAGCATCAGTGTTGTCGTGGTCAACACAACACTGTTACACTCAACTTTCACCATTTTTTAAAATAAAAAACATTACTTAACATTGCTGGGACGCAGGAAAGGAGAAACCAGCGCCCAAGGATACACACAGCCCAAATAGGAAAACGTATCAAAGTAGGAAAATGTGAATCAGACAGAGATCGTAACTTGCCCAAGAGGTCAGTGAAGTGGGCCTGACCTGTAAAGGCAAAAGCTGAGAGGGGCAATAATATTATTTTATTCTTATTTGTTTTCGACGGGGAAAAAGTCTATGCTTAACGTTGTTCTTTTTTGACCTGAGTTGTTCAGACTCCAGAGTTTAGAGAGTTTCAACACACATGACACATTTTTTTTCCTTATTCTCTAATTTTATTATTTTAATTTATAAAAATAAATTAAAGTTTGGGTCTTATATGATATTTAGCTCGAGTTAACACTAATTTTTTCTTGAAAAAGAATTGGACTCGTCTTCCAACTCCAAGTTAGTTCTTAGGGTATAGGGTATACTTGGGGAATGAATGACTCTGCGAACTGTGAAACACGTATAAAATTTCCAAATTGTCCTAATGGTTTTTGCAATTTGTCAATTTGTTCTAATAGTCAGCTTTCCTTCCCCAATCTTTTCGAGATCTATTTCAATAGTTGAGATTTAATATATCTCAAGATTAAGAAAAAATGATTTGCTGAGCTATTCAAATCAAATTATAATATTTAATATAGAAATAAATTTATGATATATTAAATTTCAATCATTAAAGTCGAGATCAAAAAGGCGAGGGAGATAGGAAGAGTAATTGGTAAAAAAAAAAAAGGGAAACCGAAAATATCGGTCCCATAATTTTTAGACTTTTGAATATTCATGGTTGCTTTTCGGTGGTAGTTAGTCGACTTTGAACCTAGTTGCTTCTTTCGCTGTCCTAACAAGTTAAAAAACACGCCTTTCGTATCAGTGAAAATGACATTTACATCTTAAAACACAGCTGGATTTAAAAAAAATAAAAAAATCGTAAACATAAATTGGAACTAATATAAATATAGGAATGTTAGTTGTAAATTAAATCGGTTACATAATTTTTAAATTATATTATAGTATATCAATAATTAACTAACTTGTTAAATATGCCTTCCATCTTTATGTAAATACTCCCTCTGATTCTTATTGTAAACACTTTCAAAAAAAAAATTTAAATTATATAAATAACATTTTGGTCCACTAAAATGTTATAATTTTTTTGAAGTCTCAATAAATTTTTTTATCATTAAAAAATTAATATAAAAAATTAAATTGCCTTCGATTGAAATAAAAATCTCAAGTTTTAGAATAGATATTCCGCACCCTTAATTTACAAGTTTTATTTTAAAATTTACAATTTTTTCTTAAAATCGCAATAATTCAATATAAATTGGTAAGTTTGCATTTAAAATTTTGATATTTTTAAGTGTTACAAATATCAATCGATATTTATAAATTTTGTTATAAGATTCATAATTTTTTTTCTTAAGTTCACAATAATTCAACATAAATAGGAAAGTTCACATTTTAAATTTTGATATTCTTTATGTATTACAAATATCAATCGTCATTTATAAGTTTTATTATAAGATTCATAACTTTCTTTCTTAAATTTGTGAGAATTCAAAAACAATTCGTAAATTTATATTTGAAATCATAATATTTTTCAAGCATTGCAAGTGCTATAAATCTCAATTGCCATTCACAAATTTTATTTTAATACTCACAACTTTTTTTTTAAATTACAAGAATTCACTAGTAGTTTGCAATCATTTCTTTTAAAGCTTGAGATTTTTATTTTAATTAAGGACAGTCTAATCTTTTATATTAATTTTTTAATGATAGAAAAAATTTTAGAAGCTTCAAGAGAATTATTACGTTTCAAAAGATTAAAATATCATTTAAATAATTTAAAAGAATTTTAATGTTATTTTTCTTATTTTTAATTATTTGATTAAAAATGATGTGTGCTTTATTTTTTTATTAATTTTAAATAATAATATAATTATATTAAATACTTTTATGTTAAAATAAAATTAAAAAATAATTTAATTATTATGAAATATTTTAAAAATTACTTCCATAAGAAGTTTTTCAAATAAAATCAAAAGGAATATCTTTATAGGAACAAATATCATCTTTGCAATTCCTTTCACCACGAACTTCAATAATTTTCTTCGCACGTATTCAAGCCATCTTAAATTATCATTTCTTGGTTGAAAGAATGTTTTAAACCTTTTTTTTTTTTCACATGCAAGTATTATGGATCATTTTCTTTTTCCTTTTTGTAACCATTGTCCATCTCAATTCCTCATCTTTGTTGCTCTAATTTTTTGCGGTGTTCTTTCAACATCCAGCATTTATGACTTCATAAATATCATCAATATTACAGTATTTCCTCCATCTCAAATTATAGTATATTTTAAATGAGTTTTTTATTCTAAAATATTAAATAATGGGTATTTAAAAAAAATTATTTTTATTTTAAAAAAATAAAATTATAAGGTGTATTTAATGAGGGTTATTGATATGTAAAATTTTATCTAAAAATATTTTATAATTTAAGACAGAGAGAGTAGTTTGGTAAGTTTTTCTTTTGAACTACACGGTCTTGGGTCACAAATTACTCTTGCTTGATATTGATCCTAAATTTCTAAAGTAGGCTTCCCACCATCAAGATAAAATTTATTTATCAAATCTATATGACATGTGTTTTCAAGACATTAAAATTATAATAACTATGCATAGATCATGTCAAAAGGAATTAAGCACCGGTAAAATATCCATCAATAACACGAATGACAGTAACATACTTATAACTTTTCAAATAATAATAACGACAAAATAATACATATTTAATATTGATTTGAAAATAAATTATATAATTTAGAAATCATGCATGAGTAGAACTAATTTCTACACACACCTGCAGGTAGAACTGAAATGATGAACAAAGAGGAGTCACATTCATAACTCATATCCAGCGCGATTTCTTTTACACTAAATTAGACTAAAGCAGAAAGCTTGGGATTAAACGCATCGATAGCTGGGATTAATCTCTTATGAGTTATGGATACTGATGCTTGTAGATCTCCATCTTCCATGCGCACTCGTTGTTTTTCAAATCATGTAACCTGTACATTCCTTATAATCTATTTTCGCGCCCATATTTATGGATTTTATCACTAATATATTATCCATTACTCATCATTTAACAATATGGATGAGAAACTTTTGATATCCAAGCAGTGACAAGTGCCCCGGCCACTGGCTCTCCCACAAAGCACTACTTTTTCGCTTCTTTTTTTTTTTCAACTCTTTTTGTAAAAAAAAAAAAACGTGACAATTAATTTTTGCCCCCCATATTCTTAATGGTTTTAAGTTTTGCCTCTTATATAAGTGCGTCTATATTGGTTATCGTATTGCCAACATGTAATGTTATATTTATAACTATAACATTCCATTTGTATTAATACATTTGAAGGACATGAGAAAAATCTCTCCCTTGTCAATCTCCGTTTGTCTTCTCCATACAGACCACGTATTTTAAGTCATCTCACTGCATAATAAATTTCCAATTTTACACTGGTGTGTACACACATATTAATAAAGATATATAATATGTGTATTACAAAAAGGTCATTACCCAAAAAAAATTACTCTGTATGTTTTCAAATATGAGAAAAAAACAACTAATTCTTACATTTTTTAAGAAAAATGACTAAATATAATAATCATGTCTTAAATTTAAAATTTTAAAATAAATTATCTCAATAATTAATGGAATAAATTTGTCTTGAGTTGATGAGCTTTATAAAAATTAATTTTAAAAAAAGTAATAAATATTTTTTGAAATTTATAATTTCACTTATAAAAAAAATAAAAAGGTATATGTGACCGTTTTTTATAGGAAGAACTATGACAGTTAAATTCTAAAATGATCAATTAATTTAAATTAAATTATAATCAATTTTAGAATGCCAACAAAGTCGTTTGATTTTTTAGTGATAACAAGTCAGACATCTTTAAAAAATTATAATTTCAACTCTTAATTTTATAATTTTATTATAATGCATTTGTAACTTATTTTTAAAATTTTAATAGCGTTGAATAATAAATAATAGGCAATGAAGAAATAGGTGATCTGTTTATTTTATTGACAAATAGGTGACACGCAAAGAATAAATAATAGATTTAATATTTTTTAACATTAAATATGAACATTTGTGTTATTTGTTAAAATCTAAAAAATAAGCTACAAATTCAACATAATGAAATTATAAAATTGAGAACCTAACTTGTAAATCCCTAAAGTTATTAGACTAAATATTTTTTAATATTAAAGACAGACATTGACATTTGCCATTAAAATTAGAAAAATAAATTGCAAATGTATCATAATAAAATTACAAAATAGGGAGCAAAATTGTAAATTCATGAAACTGTTAGACTTAACACTATTCAAGATTAAAGATGAATGTTTGTGTTGTTTGTTAAAAATTTAAAAATAAATTACAAATATATTATAATAAAATTGTGAAATTGAAAGCTAAACTTATAAATTTTTATAAATTTTGGTTAGACTTATCATCAAGGATAAAAAACTTTGTTAGTATTTTAAAAATGGTTTGAACTTAACTTGTATTACTAATTTTTATCCTGAAACTTAACTGTTATCCTCTCTCTCTCTCTCTTCCTTTAGTAATAGGAGCATGTTTTTTTTTTTTTGGGGAAAAAAAGGCTAACGAAAAAAGGGCCTTTATTCGGTGGTCCCCGGATTTGGTTGCTCTGACGGTTTTACCATGGTAACAATGGACGAACAGAATTGCTAGGACCGCCCGAAGCTTGTTACTCTCCTTCCCTCCACTAACTCAGCTTTTGTCCGCAAGTACCAAAAATACTCGTCCCGTTCCGTTTCGACTTTCAACTCAACACACCACCCTCCCCGTAGGCCGTAACGTTGCCCACGTTGCTTTCGCAATACTTCAAATGGCTGTCAAGCAGTTCCAGCCACCCAGGATAAGACTCACCCCAATTCCACCGGCTTGACCGCCATTGATTCACCGCTTTCCATTCTCAAAATTCCCCACACACACACACACACACACACTCCCTCCTTCCCCGCCTCTCCCATTCTCATTTCACTGTCTTCTCCTACAATTGCCTTCCATTCTTCCTTACCTCCTCCGGCTTAATCCACCTTATTCTCTCGTTTAACGTTATAATGCTTCAAAACTGGTAAAATTAATCAACCGGGTATTTCAGTTACTCCAGAAATTACGAAGGCTTAGCTTCCATTTCTCATAACTGATCGGATCATCATCGATTGTTTCGACTTCCACTCGATGGAGCTAACTACAGGAGGTTCCACTGGGTTCAGTCTCACTGGTGAACGCGATCGGGCCGCACTTGAATCCGTTCAATTCAACGAGGAAATCGCGCGAATCATAGCCCCGGCCCCAGAAAATCTTAGCTCGTTCACTGCACTTCTCGAACTCCCCGCAGCGCAGGCCAAGGAGATCCTCCGCTCGCCCAACTCTGACAGAGCCGCCGCGGTGATCCGCGCCTTCGGGGAACCCTTGAGCCATATCAATGATCAGAAACCCCACAGATTTCATTCTTTCAGTGACACCTTTAGACTCCCTTCCAACACTGCTTTGATCGAACGCTCCGCTAAGCTTTCCGTATTTGCTGAAGAAAACTCGTCACCGGAGGAGGCCAACTTGGCTCCACTTAGTTCACGAGCAAATTTAAACAGAGTGAAGCATGAACCCCCGGAAACCGATTCAAATCCGAAGTCCACCTCTATTATCGCCTCTAACCCCCCGATTGAGAACAAGAACGAGAGGGCCGCAAAGAGGAAGGAACGAGAGAAGAAGGTATCTGTAAATGGAATTGTGATCAAGCAAGAGTTAGGGTTTCTGTTTCCGATGATTTGGATGAATTTGGCGCTTGAAACATGGAACAATGACCGAATCTTTAAAATACAGGATAAAGAATCCTCGAAGAAGAGTAGAAGCGTCGCCGAAGAAACATCCGGAGACGGAGAGAAACTTCCATACATTCATGTTCGAGCTCGTCGCGGTCAGGCTACAGACAGCCATAGCTTAGCAGAAAGGGTAACTTGTTAACCACTAATCAATTGTTTAACTACTAGGGCCGTTTCAATTTCAGATAAATATAATTAATTTTAATTATAATTAATTATGTTGTAATGTAATATGTATGGATGTTGAAATTGATTTTAACTGTTAAAATTATTATAAAAATATTATTTTTTACAATTGAATTATTAATAAAATTATATTTAATATTATTTAATTTAATTTAAAAAGTAAAATATATTATTTAACGATAAAATCAAATCTATGAAAAAAATTTTAGTGTTTATTTTAAAATATAATTCTAATTTGATAATTAATTATTAATTTTTTTACTGTTTATATAACTTTCATTAAAAATTCAAATTTGACCCAAAAAATTCGATTTTATTACCTGTTCAAACGGGCGGTGCAAATGCTTCTATTATTAATTATAATTTCATATTAACAATCGTGCAGGCCAGGAGAGAGAAAATTAACGCCCGTATGAAGCTTTTACAAGAGCTGGTCCCCGGCTGCGATAAGGTAGGCGCGATGTGCTTTGGTTACTGGAACTTATTTATGACGGTTTTATTATCATCTGCAATTGCAATTATGGCTTGTATTATATAGTAATTTTCTTTGACTAAGGTGTCTTCTCATTAATTTTTGTCTAACTTCATATTAACTTTTAATTTATCCCTTATATATTTTTTTAATATAAATATGAATTAGTATCTTGAGAAATTTAGGTACATCAGTACATCATTTCTTTTGTGATCTATTCTAAATCGTTTAAATAAAATTTTATTTAACATTATTTTAGTTAATTTCATTCTTTTAATTTTTTATATTTTCTCTTTTTACTATTATTAATGTTAAAATTAATTTATATTTAATATAATTTAAATGTTATATTTTTATTGAATAGATCACAAATTATATTATGTATCCGATCTACTTAAAAAAAATTATAATATTTTCGGCCAAACCATTTACTTTTTTTTTTTTGTACTAAACGAAATAAGCAAGGATGGTGATATGTATACGCGCACACATATCTATTAAATATTGGCTTATGTTATTTTGTATTTAATGAGTGAAAATTGGAAATTTATTATTATTTTTTTAGATTGTAAATTAATTATTAACTTAAGTTATTTGAAAATAAAATCGACGAAGCCACGGTAAGCTTTTGTACTGTTGTTATTGTGGTCTGAATGTGGTTCCTTTTTTTTTTTTTTAAACCGAAAAAGGATATGATCCCTTTTTCCCCTTAAAAAAAATTGGTTGCTTTTATATCAAGAAAAGTAACGGATGGCCCCGGGGAAAAGAAATAATCGACACGGACAATTACCAAAAGGAATGAAAGACGCGTGACTTCAACACTTGAGTTTTTTGGTTTTTAAAAAAAAAATCCTCTGGAGTTTGTTTATCATTGGTGTGATTTTTTTTTTGTTTATAGATATTACAACAAATATATGTTTTTACACATATCCATTCAATATCTATATGTCTATATGATGTAAAATTTATAGAAAGGGTACCATCCATTTATATTAAAATTTGTATATGGGACTCGTGTAATTTCTATAAAATTTGTTATCCAAGCAAGTAGAGACAGGATCTTGTTTTATTGTTCACACGAACAAAAGTCAATTTTCAATGACATTTGCGGTAATTTTACCATCTCTGGGCAAACTCTTTTCTTTCAAGAATAACCTCAACCCTTATTCATTTTCATACTAGTAATTTTTCTATATTGAAATTTGTCTTTTTTTGTTATTTTACATTAGATCTGTATATTTAAATTGTTTTTGTTGAGAAGAGTGGCTGATAATAATCATCTATTTTATGGAAGCAAATTCTATATAATCTATACATAATTACTGTGGTTCACATGGATCGTCCATTAACCGGTAGAGAACACTCAAACTGTCATTCCTTCGGATCCTTCTTAATGCAGGACAAAAAGCATACGTCATAGGTGTTCTGGATTTTGAGCATCTCTCTTCTTGTCGGTCTTCACTCTTTAGTCTCGCGGCTTGTTGAACAGAAAAAAGCACTGTGCTTCCATAACTGGAAGACACGTCACGTATGGGGGGTGCGTTGAAAACGAGTGTCTAGGAGCTCTCCATGGGAGTGAAATTTTAATCTATACTGTGACGGTGATGGTATCACCATCCTTGTGAGTTTGGTAGGCATATTAAACTGTATGACTAAAATAGGTTGATAAATAAATGCATTTGTGGGGATGGGTGGGCTTGACAGCGATGCAAGAAAATTTATCATGTCCCTGTTCTGATGATGTTGCTGTTTTAATAATTCTCCTCTGCAGATCTTTCTCGATCAAGGGAAAAAATCTGCTTGAAGCCGTTTTTTCTTCGAACAATTTTCTGTCACTTTTGCATAAATTAGCTAGTTTTTTTTTTCCCTTTTTTTGATCAGTCATATGTATATTCTTATTAAGAATAATTTTATTCGAGATATAACTAAGCATTAAATATGAATATTTTTTAATAAAAATTTAAATCTTAATTTATTATATTGTGGGGAGCTAACATTTTTAGCTAGACCCAACCCTGTTTTATAAATTGGACTTTGCTTATGTCGAGTCTCTCTCTCCTTTTTTTTTTTTTTTGGTTTGGGGAATTTGCGCACAAAGCTTATATTGAGCCGAATAATCTTAATTTTTTGGCTAGTCCGAGTTAGCAGATAGTTGTTCAAGAGTTTCCCTATATAGCTGCTCTATAACGTCACATCTCACATGATATCTGACATGACAGTCTCCACACAGATTTCAGGAACAGCGTTAGTTCTGGATGAAATCATCAACCATGTTCAATCTCTTCAACGTCAAGTGGAGGTCGGACTTTCGCATCCCAGACATTTAAAGGATTGATTTAAATTCATGAAAAGGCCCCAGTTGCTAATCCGATTCTGAATATAAATGTGATGTGGCTTATAAATTTCTAAAAGAGGCTGGATTTCTTTGATATGTTTTACAGTAACAATATCTTGTTAAATTCATTTCCCTCAGCATATCAATGGCAAATTAAATTGAACTACAGTACAGTTATATTTGAGTTATCTTTCACCAACTGAAACTTTTTGTGATTTAATTGGGCTCTCGCTTCAGTTCTTGTCAATGAAACTAGCAGCAGTTAGCCCAAGAATTGATTTCGACCTTGACAGCATATTGGCCGCCGAAGTAAGTAATTTGAATTTGATTTCATTACAGAATTTCCATTTTCTTTCATGAATCGCAGCAATATGTAAGCTTTGCATTTGTTTGTGGCTTGGGAGCTCTCTGAACTCTTCAGATTTGGTTCTGAATGCATGTTTGTGGGATGATATTCTCATCACTCTGGTGTCAGCGACAAGTAAATCTATGCGATTTAAAATTGATAGATTGGGATGCAAAATCTTGTAATCCTGATATGACTGGAATATATTCCTTTCTCAAGTGCTCCACTTTGCGCATTCACTAGTCGTGTTGACTTGTGAAAGTGTTACCATTGCCCTTTTTGAATCTATCTATTTATCTATTTTACATTTCCTTGCCCAAAAACTTAAATAGTGAACTTGAAATAAGCATGGTTTGTACTTTGTAGTCAGTTAAGACATTCTGTCAGATGTCATGCCATCTCATGGGAAGTAGAAATAAGCAGGGCAGATAAACACATGCAATTGATTGCCCGAATCTGTTATTTTTTACTGAAGTCCCTGAGCTTCAATCTCTAATTCGAGCGCGGAGGAAATTCGAATGTGGAGTTGAGATTGAGTGTGTGATGTTCTCCCTTCTACTTGTAGGGTGCATCTCGAGTGGACTGCAACTTCCCCGACATGGTTACAGAGCCAGTGTGGAAGGAAGTTCCAGACAACGGAAATAGACAGCAATATCAACAACAGTGGCAATTGGATGCATTCACCCAACCGATTTGGGGAAGGGAAGAAGAGAACCGGAATTTCATGACCCCAGAATACTCTCTCTTGAGTTATGACTCGTTGGCAAATTCAGGTTTGTCAGAATATGTCTCCTCTCAGAAGACAAGTTCCACTTGCAGTCTGTCATGGTTCTTGCTCCCATTGACCTAGGATTCAATGGATAATCATATTAAGTACTCTCTCCATTTGGTATTAAAGGCACTTTTAACTAATTTACACTCAATGAGTTAGTCAATGACATTTAAAATTACGTTTTATCTTTAACTTTATTTAGTAGGTTATCTTAATTAGAAAACCTTATTAATTAGATCTCTAATTAAGGGTATTGTTGGAAAAACTGTACTGAAAGGCCTAAAATGTTTTATATTTTTTAATATGATATTTCAGAAAATGCCTTATAGTACTGAATGAATGGAGTATAGAAATCACAAGGAGATGTACTTATTCACCAGTTATGAATAGTGTGTCTCATTTTATATTTTAGGCACATATATGGAGTCTTCTTCTCTAGTTGCGGTTGGAATTGTTTTGTCTTTACTGAAATAGAAAAAGAACCTTAGAAAGGCGTTGGTATCAAAATAAATAATTAAATTGAGCTCCCCTTCTTTAGTCTTTATCTAAAAGGTATAATTTGCTTGACTGGAATAAATTTACAAACGCCAAATATTGACTTACAGAGATGTTCATTTTAAGGAAACATGTAAAGAATAGACCTAAGAAGGGAAAATGTGAAACTAAAATCAAGTTTGATTAAATTGCGATGCAGCCTCTCTGCAGCCAAATCATTTGAAGATGGAGATGTGAAGGAAGCAGCTGGCAGTGGCAGTAGACAGTAGTGTATATATGAAGAAGAGTATTAGCAGTAATTAAGTAGAGAATTGAGCAGCCTCAACATTGAGCTGGGTTTCCCTGTCTTCTATTTGCCAAGTCAGGCGGCAACCTGGATTTTCCTCGATCACAGAGGAATAAGAACTGGTAATCTATTCTTATTGTTATATTAAAAGATAAAGTATTACTATGCATACCTAACTACGCTCCCCGGGGAGGGGGTTCATTGGGTCAAGTGATTTATGAGCCGATGATTGATTTGGGTTGTAAAATTATGGAACGAACTGTTACTCAATTATCAAGGGAGCTCGTTGCTTTGTGAACTTGGATGATTACTTGATCTTGAAGAGTTGCCTGATGAAGCTATTCTAATTTGTGCATAAGCTTATTCTGTCTGTGGTGAATGTGATTCGGTTATGGCACTGGTATTTTTCTGCATTTTATTGTCGTGAGGATCCCGGGAATTATAAGCACAAATACAGAATTTAGCTAATTAACTGCAGTTTGGGGGGCAGTTCATCAGGGGCTGAATCTGCCATGAGCAGTGGCTGCTGGAGCTCCGGAGTATGGGCAGTTCCTCCATGTTGAAATCCGAGTTGCTTCATCTATTGCTTTCTCTACAGAATGTGCTTTTATTTTCCTTTGTCACTCGCTCTTCCGCTTCATCAAATGAAGTCAATCTATAGTCCATCTTTCTTTTCATTTGATTTCTCCCCCAACTTTAATTTAGGGACTATGACCCCATTCATTGACCACCACATTTCCAATCCGTCTGTTAGCCCCCACACCAGCTATCTCTCTAGTCGGCTTCTCTAATGGGTGTTAATTTTTCGGGAATGCTACGATAAGTGTAATTGACTAATTCTTTATACCATAAAGAGAGAGAGAGAGAGAGAGAGAGAGAGAGAGAGAGAGAATATCTTTAAGAATTAGATTTAGCCGTGCATTCTTTTTTATTTATTTATTATAACAAGTTAGATATCCGATTCTTTATTAATATATTACATTAAGTATTAGTTTTATTATATATATATATATAATCATAAAAACATAAAGAGGGGAGAGAAATTAATTTGAAGGAAGGTGACTAAAATGGAGAGCTAATGCAGTGTTGCAGTGGACATATAATGTCTAGGAGTATAGCTTTACTCTGGAAATAAAGACGGAGGAATATGGTGCATACATGAATAAGTTAGTTGGGCACTTCTTAAGCTCGCTCGTTTTCTGGTGCTTTCTGTTTGGTGCGTGCGACTCACAGCATGAGTGCATGTGAGACACGAATTGATGAATTAAAGTGAAAACGTGCATGCTCGACCCCAATTAGAAACCACTAAACTAACGAACTGGAGTTGAAAATTACGAACACAGTCGTTCATGTGAAAGAAAATATCCGTCTATGAAAAAGCATGCGAGGGCCACAATGTAGAGCACCAAAAGCAAACTCAAGCGTTGCTCCTCTTGTGTCGCTTGGGTTCATGTCGAAATCCCAAGCCTTCTGAGGAGCTTCCCTCACCCTCCTCCCCCTCATTTGACACGTAAATTACCCGTCGGTCTGTTTCGCCCCTCGATATGGCCTCCACGTTGTAACACCTCATTCCGAAATTCGTGACGGCCCTCCGCCCATTCTTCCTCATGCTCCCTACAACATAAGCCCTCGCCGCCTCCTCCTCCGTCTCTGTTCGCTCAAACTCAACAACCCTCTTGTTAATTAAGCCCAAGAGATTCTTTAACACAAATTATTAAATTAAGCTATTTAATCACTTCACCGAATGTTTTAAAGAAACTGTTTCCGTCTTCCTCCCCCGCTATCCCCGCCTGCCATTTCCCAGTATATGCATGTCTGCATTTCATCCATCAGAACGTACGCGTGAGTGTGCGTGTGAGAGAGGAGAGAGAGAGAGAGAATGCTATTATTGTTGCTTAATACCTGATGACTCCGCGATATCTTGACTTGGCCCTCACAAAAAAGTTGCTTAACCTGTACATGGGAGACAATGTGAGTGGTTTAATGTTCGTTCAAGTGTTTAAATAGATACACTATTATATAACTCTATGTTCTGAGTTTCAAGTGCATCTCGGGGAAACCTCCTCATGGTTGCTGCAACCTCAGTTTGTGTCATGTCAGCCATAACCTCCGACGCCCCCTCGTATTCTCTTATCTGAAAACAAAACGCAACATTAAGACTACAGTCTGCACAACCAGAGCACATCATTATCAATGAGAGTGTGTGTGTGTGTGTGGTCATTACTAGATGTTACGAATTAATATATCTCTCATAAAATAATTTAAGCTCATCGCTGGGTACTTCAAGAAATACGAAAGTTTGTGTATCCCTCTTCAATATTTTAAATAGATGTTACGTCCTCTACATTCCTTGTATCACTAACAAAACAAAACAGACATAAATACGACACATGATTATGATATATATCGCAGCGTACTGGAAAATTTGTTTTCATAAATGGTCCACCAAATTTCAAAGCCACCAAGTCTTGAGCTCTGGCCGCACACTCTTTCTTTTCATGTTTTCATCAATTAAAATTAAACCATTGATCGGATCTAAAAGAGAATTTAGCAAAGGAGCGAGTTAATAAGAAGAACAACCATGCGCATGACACGACTGCTATTTATCGCAGTTGAATGAACAACCAGAGAAAATCAAAAGTACTATAATATTAATAGCACTCAATTGAAAGATATTCCAATTAAGAAAAACACACTTGTCAAGTTGAATTATGAGTACACTTCCCGTTTTATTGACAACAGCTGGAAGTTGTTTCACTCACCAAGATATACTGCAAGATACATCGAAAGGGGTAATTAGTTAAATACGGTTCAATTATAAGAAGTTTGAACCTATGAAGGAGGATTCATGAAGTGGCCAGTACAGTGAAATAATGAAATTAAAGCGTGGGAGAAAACATTACGTGGTTTCTCCTCGTTTGTTGCTTTATCAACCCCACGAACAAGACATAGGTAGAATGGTGCATTGGTAATCCTGAGTTTAAGATGACGGGGGAAAAAACCAAATATAATTGTATACAAGCCATATGTTGGAGATTTCAGGAGAAAAATATATTAGGAATAGACGTACGTACATACATACATACATATATGAATACAAGGATAAGAGTGGTGCTATATACTCTAGTGCGCCCTGAAATCTTGAGGGATTGTCCTTATTAATTTGGGCACAATCAGAAACTGAAACATTGTCATAATTGGGAAACATCCTTCAATCGTCTCGAGCATTTACTTAACAGATAAAGAGCTCACAAATCCTGCGCGGACATGAGAATTAATTAATTTTCTATTTACCGACGATATTGTCACAAAATGGTTTCAGTATATATGTACATAGTTAATGGATCAAAAGGAGAATGAATTATCGAGGATCATATTATGATAGTCAAACTAAACTTAACCCCCGATTTCTACAGTTTTAATATCGTAAACTGTTGAGGAGAAGTGAGATGGATGAATATTAGGTTATATTCAACAGATTTTTGTGCCAAGAAATGGGTGTCAGGACTTTTATTGTCTCGTCAAACTGAAGTCATTTGAAGCAAGGGTATTAAGTACTTTGAATAAAAAGGTGGCAAAGATATATCAACATTTGTCTTCCAAAAGAGAAGAACGAGATCGGTTGAATCAGCTATTTTAAGAACTGTACCATAATGCAAAACCTGCAAAATCAAGAAAGCGTCACCCAGATCAGGCAGCCCCAAGCATTTTCCTCCCTCCCTTCCAATTCGATCAAGTTATATTTGAAGGTTCTGATGTCCGAAAATCAACAATTAAACGCGAAACATATATACGTAATTACCTAGCTATATCATCGTGAATTTCTTTAGTCACAGAGTGAAGAAGCTGATCCTGTGCGCTTCTGTTCTTGAGTCTGAGTCATATACATCAAAGATGATGAGAAGGTCAAGACGCAGAGAAACGCGCGGAAGTAAAGTAGCTGCCTATTCAGATGTATATACTGAATACCTGAATCCAATAACGTTGCTCGTTTACGTTTAGCCTTACGTATCTATTGATTACGTTTAGCCTTACGTATCTATTGACAGAAATGCCCATGCAGAAATTAAAAATCGATTATTTTTACACTATTCTTCGCAATGCTATTGGTTGTTGTCGCCAGAAATGAACACAGTAATCTTTTTCTAACTGAAACTTTATGTAATTTCTCTCACATGGTGCTGCGTGCTTCCTACCATGATTTGCGTGTATGAATCATTTGGATCCACCATATCTGCAATGGATAAGAATTCCAGTTATACAAGCCACCCCATTCTAATTCTCCTCTGGCAATATCAGAATTTCGCTTAAACAAGGATAATTTTAGTTTTTTTTAACTCTAAACAAATTAATCCCTATAATTTCTGGACTTGAAACAGCTTAGTAATTACACATATAATTCCTGTAATTTAATAAATTATAAAGCCTAAATTATTTTGAGTCATTTAGGGATTTATTCAATAATTAAAAAAATCCACGGCACTAAAAGTTAATTTAATCTTGTATTTTTTTTTTAAGGTGAGAACATCTATTTTTACTTTTTTTATGTCATAATTCCCAACGAAGTTTCATTAAAATCAGATTCAATAATTTACAAAGCTAAATCAGCATATCATTATCAACATAAATTTATATCAAAAAATTTAAAGAGCCGCGCGAATTGTTCTCAGGTTATAATAATAAACACTGTTCATTTTGGGTTTCTCGAGTCTATTGAGGCTACTCTAATTTATTATTTTAGTTCACACTAAAATATATTGCGGTAAAATGTATCCTTTGGCTCTCTACAGATTAATGAATTAATCCCTAACAATTATCTGCAGATCAAGCTATAAGCATCATATTTAGGTTTAGATATACGCATATATAAAATAAATATGCAATAAAGTATCTACTTTGCAAAAATTAAAGCCAAAATATGGTAAACGTATATTTAGGGCCTGTTTGAATACCCTTTAGAATCAATTATAGGTTTAAAACTATGGTTTTAAAAAATTTATTCAAACACCCTAATTTTCTCAAACTCCATTATACTTCATTTGAGATAAGCTAAAATTTGTTTCATTTTAAAAAATCAATTCTGAACATCAATAGCTTGTCACTTTGAATAGCAGAATTACCCACTCAAAATTGATTTTGAAAAAATTATTCAAACACCATCAACTTTACCATAATCAATTTCTGAAAATTTATCTAAACATCATCACATTTTAATAATTATTTTTTTCAATTGAAATCCAAACACACCCTTACATTTAGCATTAAATTCAAAATAGTATAATATAATACTCCCAAAATGAACGAGTTCATAGATCTGTTGATTTACTTTGAATTGTATTTCACTAAGATAGTTTGTTAAATATCAGCTCAACGGTAGCAAAAGAAAAGAATGGCAGCTCAATTAATTTTGACAACGCAAGTTATAGATCTTAATTAATTGAGTCGAGGATGATAATTACCTACTTATTTGTGTTCGTAAAAAATAATCAAGTATAGTGTCGCGAAACATGTTAGAGACTCGGGGTATTAAAATGATGGAAGAACTTGATTTCTATTCAAATGCGAGAAATTCGGGCTCCCTTACCACAGTTCATTTGAATGTAAGAATGAGAAGTAAAGAAAATTAATGTAGATATAAAAAAATAGAGATACATTAATTAAAGAAAGAGTGGCGGTTTATACTAGCTATATAACAAAAAATAAAAAGTAAAACTATATGATAAAAGGAAAAAATAAAATAAAATAGTAGACGTGAAATTTGAGACTGATAATTTGGTTAATACTAATCATGATTGTAAGATTGTTGAAAGAGAGCTCCTCTATTTATAAATGATCCTGACTTGGTGCTCAAGCTCTATGATTACCACTTTTTTTGAATTTAAAAGCACTTCCTTTATCATGACACTCATCATGGGTGGAGTACAAATGATCTTGATTTAGTGATTAAAGTTTCATAAATATTTTTCTTAATTACTTTAAAGCTAATTAAATTGAGTTGAGCTTGGGCCTTCAAATTTACAATTTGAATGCAAATAATTTGCAAATTAAAACTCAAATTTCTTAGAAGTAAATTGCAAATAAAAAATATAGAGAGATGCTTTTGTTTATTTTGACTACCCTTACACTGTACTCCCTCCAGTTCCATTTATAAGTCCCATTTTAGAAGGTGCATTTGATCTCATTTATAAGTCATAGTGCGTCTTTTTAGGTAATATTTAAGAGGTATTTCCAAAATTATCCTTTATGAGAGAGAAAAGTAACAGGACATTACTTTTTAGATTTGTTATATAGGGGTATGTTTGAAATTTTACTTACTTTTATTCCTTGTACTTTTATTGTATTGGTATTGATGAGATTGATAAAAATGATTTATAAATAGAACCGAGTAGCATCTGATTTAAAGTTTCTAAGGCATTAATATTTACCCAAAAAAAACCGAGGAAAACAAAATATTAGGGTGACTCGTGAAGAAATTTAATCATTTATTAACAGTGTGGTGGTACCCACCGGCTGGTTCTTCGGGCACCTCCTCAGCAAAACTCCAGTCGATGTCCGCCATCGAATCAAGACCTTTCTCGAATCTTTCAACCAATCATTTCCGCTCAGCAAATGGTCCATTAGAGATTCTCCATTCACTTCATTCCACAGAGCTTCTGTACCATCTTCTATCTCTATTGGAAACTGATCAGAAAACCCCTCTCCAAATGTAGGGTCATTAGTATCCCCATACACGAACGCTTCGCTTTTCGCCACCCTCTGGTTTTCTGCTTCCAATGGTCCTGTGTTCTGGTATTGATATGGATATCCAATCACCGGAACTCCAAACTCACCCACTGATTCAGCAATTGCCCCAGAAACATTATTAGTAGGGCTCGTATGATAACCTACTTCGTCGGAGGCGGTCGCTTGTGGGTTTCTATTGTTAGTGATGCGAAGAAGAATCTCGTCCGCTGTGCATGTGTTGATCAATTTTGAAGCACCCTTTCCTATTGGAATCTTATCACTGTTAAGGATGCCTTCGACATCATAGGATTGCCGGTCGAAATTTGTAGCCGCTGTCGGGCCCTTCAATCTTATTGTGGCAATGTCATATGCTCTCGCGGCCTCCTCCTCCGTATCTGATGATGCAAACCCGGAAAATGGCAACTGTTAAATCATACATATATGAAGGAATTCACATTCATGTACGTTACGGAACTTCAATTCACAGATGAACTCACCAAATGTGCCCACGTAAAGGCCTCGGATGTTTTTGCCTTTACCCGTCCTGACTTGCCATTTACTCTGCTCTGGGATTCTATTTCATGGATATTATGTGTATATATGTGCTGCGTGCAACGATATTGAAGAGAAAGAGAGAGAAGGGATTATAGGAGACTTGAGAATTGAGATAAGTTTTAAAATGCAAACCTGTAGACTCCACGATGGACTGAGAGGCCCTTACTAACCAGCCTCTTCATCTTATCATCATTGCTCTTCCTGAGTACGTCAAGTTTGGGATTTAATCAGTGCAATATTATTAAGCTAACATTCATCTCCAGACAAGTGATCCTTGTTCAACCATTTTAATTAAGTTTAGCATGTCCGTTTAAAACTGTACGGGCATGTGTGTGTGTGTGTGTTTTCTTTCTTTGATGATTGAGATTGACCAAAAACTTACTTTCTGATAGCAGCAATGCACTCCTCTCTGCTCATGTCCTTCATTTCTAGCAGCTCTTTCTCGTAGATACTAGGCTGCAACGGTATACGTGTGTGTGTGTTTTAATCATGAAATGAAAGCTCGCTAGAAAATTGATTAATCACTTCGATACGACGATCATGAATATTTATGAACCACGTACAGGAAAATTGGTGCGAGCAGACTCGCCCCATAACTTTATGGCAAACACGTCTCGAGCTTTCGCAGCATCTACTTCATTCTCGAACGTACCTGCCCAAAAAAAAAGTGTAGGTTTAATTTTCCTACTTCAGATCGAGGGTTCCACTACTGTTGAAAATGTCAATAGAAACTCGACTAAATGATCAGATATTTATTCGCATCGTGTTTAAACATGATACTATACGAAAGGAGAAATTACATACCCAGATACACTGAAGCTGCACTTGAAACTAGGTGCACGCGAAGCAAGCAAACATAGAAGGGTTAGCAAGTTGATTTAAATATGAAGAGCCTTATTGTACTATGTAATGTATATGCTGATAGAAGTTTATTCGTACCTGTAGATTTCCCTTTGTTTCCAGGTTTAACAACACTGCTGTCCCAAATGAATGCTTCACAGCGATTTGCTTGCCTGCGTGAGCGTTGAATGCCCAGAAAATTTTATACCTTTCAGTAGCTATAAGCTGTACAAAATCTGAAAAATGAACACAATCAATTAAGCACAGAATAAGGAATATCAAACCTGCTGACTCCCATGAACGCAGAAGTTTTCGGACGTTGATTATCATGCTTTTCTCTCCTCTTATTACTGTAATCGGAAAACAAGAATGTTATTAATCCAAGTAACAACAGAATAAACAAGACATAACTACATTACAGTACAGTACATAAGCTGTGAGACGTTAACCTGCAAATCTGTTTTCTTTTGTCATGATTCCTTTGATTATTAGGAGGAGGCTCATCAGACGACATTATTGTTTGATTATTTGATTCCATGTATGTCTGTCCAGATATTGAATCATCAATACATACATAATCAGAATTTGTACAATATTTAACGCACAAATTAATTGGACAAAACTTGTTCAATTTAATTTTGATTTACTGTGAATGCACTTGTTTCATTTAAAATTTTCACGTAACCATGACAGCATTAATGCTTTAATGGTGAAATTACTAGAAGATGTTACTTTTTTTATTTTATTTTTCCAATTCATATGTGTATATATGGAGAAGAAGCTTTGAGATTTAAAATCTTCGTCTCATTTCAATTTAAAATCTTCTAAATAAATTACAAGTCCAAAATTATTAAATGCACCCAGCAACATTTATAGTGTACATTAATTTAGACATTATTTTAGAAAGTATATTTATTATTATTTTTTTGGGGCGAGCACGCAGAGAATTTCCACGCCCCTAATTAAAATAAAATTCTGAATTCTTTTTGGTGCCGAGACTTGATTATAAATATATATTGTGTTAATTGTCTGGATTTAGTTTAGGTTAATGAATTGAACCTTCCCCTTTAACTAATCAAATGAAGAGGCGCCCAAAGTTTTCCACCCTTTGGCCACATCATGGTTGATCATTATTATTGAAGAACACTTGGTTCAACTAGTTAAAAAAATTGATTCATTTCACCTAATTGTGAGATCTTGAATTCGAGTCATGCGATATGTGATTGCATTTAAAAAAAAAAGTCTTACGCAATATAAGGATTCGAATGAGTTTAGGTTGGTGATTATGGTACCCCTAGATTTTTCCTGAAATATTTCTGAAGATGCGGCGCGATGGGATAGAAATTTTGAAATTGAAGAATTAATTTTATCGATAACCAAGTTATATATATATATATATATATATGGATCCTCAGGTTTACCTAAATAAAGTTCTTTAAATTTGGTGGCACAGATTCGAAACGATCAGGGAAGATCAGTGAATGGATGTTAATTTGAAGGCAGCCGGGCAGGATATGGATCTGGAATTCCCTGAAATGACCAAACGAGCTAGCAAGAGACTTGAAAAAAAAAAAAAAAAAAGAGTGGCAAGTCAATTACTCAGTCACCGAACAACGAAGAGATCAAAGAAGATTAAGAGAGAGACCAAATTAGTAATGAGAAACGCAAATATTAAACTCATGTTTTAATTAAATCTTGAGGAGCTTCCAACTCTACCTCTTCTCTTTAGTTCTGGAGAGTTAGAGAGAAACTTATCTTGAATCTGGAAAAAATTGTGTTTTCTGGATCAATTATATTCATTGATCTGCAGAGGGCAGAAGGGTCTTAAAGATTAAAAAGTACTAATTACATGCATCACTTTCTTTTGGCATTATTTGACTGAACCGTAGGCCGAGTGCAATGTGTAAGCTGAATGCCCCATGCAATAATGAATCTTACTTCTGCTTTTTCCTCACTCAATAAATTCAGAACAAACTCTATATTATTATAATCATCGGGTTTTAATACAATAAATATCCTTTATTTTAAAGTCTCTTTAACTATTGTCGGTTAAAAAGATAGAATATATGGGCCCACCCAGTGAATCTCGCGTGTGTGCGTGTGTTTTTATATGCATATATGCATGTTATGTACAGATGCGTGTGTTTTTATATGCATATATGTATGTTATGTATAGATGCGTGTGATAGTCATGCACGCTTATGTACATTCATCCTTTCTCCTTTCTTCACTAATTACTTTCGCTTGTGCATCCAATTCCCATAATGAATTTTGATTCGATCCACTCATTCAATAAATACTCTTTTTATTTAAAAATATAAAATATTTTTAATCAAATTTCACCTCTCAATAAAGTTATTATTTACTTTTAAACTAATCTTATTTTTTATATTTATTCCTATTAAATACCCTATAATAAATATAAAGTTGTTATCAATAAGGACACTTTAAAAAAAAATTAATAATTACATGTCGAAAGACTTAAAATGCCTTATACTTTTTAAAATCATACTCTTCAAAAAATGTCTTACACTTTTTAACAAAAGAAGTATCTAATTACAACTATTAAATTTTATTAATACTTAAAAAATATTAAGATATATTTTTTAAAAAATTCAAAACAATCTTCATTTAATATCCTCTAAAAAAATTAAAATTTAGTACTTTCTAAATATTATATGACAAAATCTTTTGTCACTATTCAATTAAATCAAATAGTTATTATCATGTCACATATAAGACATTCATTTAGTGAGTGAATTTAGGCTGTTCATGAGATCTAAATCCTTCAGATAACAGCATATAAGTAAAAAAAAAAAAAAAACAAACCTCTTGTCCAGATTTGTGAGTCGATACATATAATCAATGTAATTTATGCTGGCTATGTGATGCAGCTTATATTTTGTACGCATGTTCAAAAAATACAATGCCATTTAATTGAGAATATATTAACATATAAAGCAAATATGGTTAAAAACTGCCTCATGTCTATCTAAGGAAATTATTGATATTGATGTTAAAAAAATATTTTTTAACACTATCTCATCTAATATAGTTTAAAAATAAATTAGTATTTCACATATTCTATAAAAGTGAATACCATATTACTGATTTGGATTCAGCAAATTTTGAGTCGTGAAGTTTAAGTTTACATTAGTTATTTGACGTCAGATTGCAATAAAGCAGAAAGACTTTCTATCCATTAACTCTATCCACACTCAACATGCTCTTCCTAATAATGTTTTGCAGATAATTAATAGTGTTAATGAGCAAAACATTTTTTTCTAGCAGCACTCTCAAGATGCGATTCCAACAATATCATCCAGTTGTTTTTCTTTTATTCTGTATTTAGTTTTTCTCTCCAGTTGTTTTTGTAATAACTTAGCCTAGAGACATTTTCCCTTGTAAATGAATTGTAATGATCAAATTGAGATATCAATGTAAAATACTAAAATTTATAAGAAGCTATATATGCGCAACTCAGGAACATGTTGGCCGTGTATAAAGAGTAGTGGGCTATATAAAAGCGTAAAACTCACTCTATTTACATATATTTAATTATGAGAAAAGGGTATATTCTTGCGTTGAAGAAATGAAAAATTGATTCGATAAAAGAAATTAGACACCCACAAATATTGAGCACGTTTATTCAAAAAGTAAATATTAATGAGGGCATCCTCTGCAACGTCGGACTTATGCACGAATCGTGACATCAGTTACTATTAAGCTCGTCGGATTTTTCTGTTATCATCTAAAACTGACCCAAAAAAGCGGCTTTGCTCACCCTTTCTTTTAGTAATAAGCGTAGGAGTTTTTTTTAAAAAAAAAAAAGATTCTGAAAAAATAATAAAAAGGAAATTGAAGTTTAAGAAATCTTGTTTGTGACGAATCTAAATTGTGGAGGACTTTATAAAGTTTATTACATCATCCTTATAAATAATTTTGTGAGCCTGCAAATATATCCTGGCCTTTTTTTAAAACAAAAAAGAGGGGCCGGCACCAATGGCTTGAAATTACAAGCGAAATTGAACTTGTAATCTCTCTCGCTTATAGAAGAACTTTCATGCCATTAAACTACAACAGCAACATATCTTAATTTTAATAAATTTTTGAAATCCAATTCACTTCAATTTTCTTGAATAAGAATATTTTAATTATATTTATTTATGAACCTAATACAAGTCTATTTTAAGGACTTTTTTCCCAAAATTATAGTAAAAAAAAAAGGAGGATGGTTTCCAAAATTAGATAATTTTTGTTTTAAAAATATATAATATTGTTCAGAGAGAAAATTGTTTGCCCTTTCTTTCTGGCCAAGGGGTCGAGTCAATTCTTCAGCTGTTATTGAAGATGTTTGTAAATTTTAAATTTTAATTTATAAACTACAAAAGAGAAGTATAATAAATTATAAAAATAATTACTTAAATGGTAAATTTTAATCATAATTGATTGTGTTATAATGTAATTTATTTGGATATTATTTTTCTAAAATTAATTTTAACAGAATTAAAAATATTTAAATAATTTATTCAAAATTAATTTTAATTATATAAATTACTATAAAGGACATTATTTTTAAAATTAAATTATTGATAAATTTTTATCTAATATTTAAAAAGTAAAATATATTATTTACATTATATATCTGATTAATTATAAAAAATTAAATTAGATTAATATTAATAATTTTAAGTTATGTAAATATCTTAATTTAAATAAATTTAATAAAAGAAAAAAAATTAATTTTTAAATTTTAAACATTAATTTACAATAACTAATGAAGATGATGACATACAAGTTAATCTCTAATAATATCATGAATATAAGTCATATTTAACAAAGATGTTAAGCACTGTTTAGAAATTTTGGCAACATAACAAATGCCAGTAATGTAACAAATGATACAAAACTCCCCTCTCTCTCTCTGGGGACCTTTGCAACAATCTTTGTAATGACTCTTAATTTTAAATTAAATTAAATTAATTTTTTTACTAATTAATATTTATGTAAATTAGTTTTATAGCAAGTATTAAGTGGAGGGTGGTGATTGATAGGTATTTATGTTAGTAATTTTTTTGACTATCCAAAGTTTGAATTTTACTAAAAAAAAAAGAAAAAAGAGTTTGATTTTATTTTTATTAAATTTTGTTCTTTTTAATAATTTTTTTCTTGAATTTTTATTGTAATTTTTCCGTATAACTTTGTAACAAAAGAAGCAAAAGCTGAATCTTGAAGCTTTGGCGGAAAATTAATTTTTTGGGAAAAAATTGTTCTTTAAAAAATTGATGTTTGGGTAATGAATTGGAGAATCAATTTTTTTACCCAAAAAATGAATCATGAACCGTATCCAAACACACACTTATTAGCCCAAGTTACTTTTATTATTAATTTTTCTCTTTCTTTCATTTTTTAAATATTTTCAAACCCTTAATCAATATTGTCAATGTTGTTGTATTTTATTATTGTTAAAAACTTATAATTAATATTTATATAAGACATGTATAAGATTTTATGGATGAATTTTTCATTAAAGACTTCTTTATTTGAATATTATTGTTTTTCATAGTTAAATGAGTATTTTTGTATATTTAAATTAAAATATATTATTTTAATCTTGACCAATTTGATTTCAAGTTAACCCATCATTAGACCACTAATTATTAAATCATTATCTTGACTAGTTCAATCATCGATTTGATTTTTTAATACCTTGACTATAAGCCACTTGAATTACATTCACAATGAATTAATTAATTATTTTTTAAATTACACACTTTTTTTATGTTTATCCTTATTTGATAGATATAAGTGTCTCGATCACATATTCTTATTAATGACACCCCTAATTAAGTGTACTTTTCACAAAACATCATTAATTAAAAGATAAAAATATCTTATATTTTTTAACAACTTATTTCAAAAAATTACTTAGATTTATTAGCAGAGTAAATAATTTGTAAAGCAAGGAAAAATAATTATAAATAAATTTCTAAAATTTAAAGAACTTGTATTTTAAAACTTGACTCATAAGTTCTTGAGAAAAGTTATAATTCACAATCATCACAAGGACATGCGGTTATTGAGGTATATATAGTTTGCTAGCTTCAATGATAGTAGTCAAGCGGTGCTGGCAACCTAGTATGGCTGTTTTAACTGTTCGAGGATGGAGAGAAGAAAAAGAGAGGGATATTTCTGTCACTTGCAAAATTGACATCCAAACAACAAACTGTTTATAATCAATTAAATTTTTTAGACTTATTAACATTAAATTGAAAATAAGGTGAGATTTCAAAAAATCAAATTAAAACAAAAATCTAAAAAAAATCACACCATTTAGCAAGATAACTAATTTACATCGCTTAAAGAAATTAGGTTAATTATTTAAAAAAATGTATATTGATTTTGCCATGATAGACTTACTAGCGTCGTGCATTTTAAACCAAAACAAACTGGAGAAGGACGGAGCATACATGTAACTAATCATCATTGCATATTCTCAGCAATGCCAACCAAGAGAAAGAGTCTTGCAAGGCAGCTGCTAGACTTGCGTGTCTGCATTGCCGCCTTCAGGAACTATAACGTAAATACCATCATATCGTCCATTTGTTGTTCATCTATCATTTGAGGACGCTAAGACTTTCTTCAGAATTGACCTCCATTGATTAAGTACCATCTAAACTTCTATATGCTGTTTTCGCAGGTCATAATGATGATAAATAAGTTCAAATGTGAAAGACCACCGCGGATAAACGATGAGAACAAATATAGATAAACAAGTCGGCAGATGGCGGAAAATGCAAGTTTTTCGCATTCAATTTCAGTTATTGTTGCATCCAAGAAATGCTCCAGTACACAGATAACCTTAAGTTCTTAACAATTGAGCAACTTGGTTGAGCAAACATCACGGATCTGAGACTAGAATATTCATCTCAGACACTTCAAACCACACAATTACACGCACAAGTTGATCTTCACGAAACTACAGAACTTTGTACAGAATTGGAAAACTACAGTCTTCTTCAGTCCATGTAGCATATTCATCTTGGATACTTCAATTGGTTTTCCAACGTAGGAGAATGGCATAAGAACATCATGGAAATCAATTTATTATCACATCAACCTTCCATGATTAGAGTTAAAACTAACAAATGCATTTTACCCACAAAGAATAAGATGATGAACACTTATCAAATGCCACGTATACAGCAAAACACACAACACACAGGCAAGCAGACGTCATCCCATGATTACCACCACCTAAACTAAAATACGACACTAATAGCATATTCTTCACTGTCATAAATACCCACAACAAGTAAATGACCAGTACCAGATACCGATAGAATCACAGTAACAACAAGCTCACTGCCGCAATTATTTTCTATATCACATTGATAACGCTTAATGACAGATCCCACGCCACTCCCACCTTGTGTCCTAAGCAGTTTGGAATTTCTTCCCTCAAATAACCTTCCCCTACGTGCAGTAACACCATGAGAATAATCAAACAAATTATTTATAAAAAAAAAATGTCCTGCTGTTGTTGACAACACTTAACCTAACCAGTAGATGTTATGAGAATTGCCGGTCCAAAGACCAAACCACGCCACTCCCACCTTGTGTCCTAAGCAGTTTGGAATTTCTTCCCTCAAATAACCTTCCCCTTGATGCAGTAACACCATGAGAATAATCAAACAATTTTTTTTTTGTAAAAAAAAAAAATCTCCTGCTGTTGTTGACAACACTTAACCTAACCAGTAGATGTTATGAGAATTGCCAGTCCAAAGACCAAAACGAGAAGCAGAAAAGGAAACAACACTAAAGCTCACCGGACACCAAGAGTGATCCAAAGACAACTCCCCTCCTCATTGAACACCACGAAAACCCACTAGTTCCGCATTCTTCCCAAACAGGTCTGACACCGATGATGAAATAAAAGACAATTATATTTTGAACCTGCCAAATTCTAATTAATGAACCCATCTGCCAACAAATACAGGATGAGGATTCAAATCCCTTCCTCAGCAACAAAAGTTCACTGAATCATAAAAATTATCTGCTTCCAAAATCATAACATAAGCAGAAAAGTCCTGACTTTTTTAGACTTAAAAGAAAATGTTAATAAATTAGAAAGCCACAAACATACAATCAAGGAAAACTAAATCATACTCTCAATCTGAACCTTATTATATCTCACATACAGGGAAAGTAATTCATGTGTTGTTGTTACAGAAAAAAAAAATCATCAGCAACATAGAATAACACTTGAGAATCAAATTGACATAAATATGTCGATGAAGATATGTAATGAATAGTCACAAGCTAAAACAGAATAGTCCATATCTCCATATCCGGTTGAACCAAAGCTAAGCTCCCCAGTTTAATCATAACTATATCAGTTTAGGTGCACGAACTATCAACAACAGCATATAGTGAGAATATTCTGTATACCATCCATGATCAGTGACTTCAGCTTGAGGCAGACATACAACATTTGGGCACAAAAGGCTAAATCAAAACTATGAAATAATTTCAAAAGCATAAGCACATGCATAACCAAAATGGAGCATTATTCACGAACTAAGAAATGGAAGCACAGATCTACCAGGAAATTAAATCATAAAATGAGCCAACGACGTCCATTAAACCAGAACAATCACTCACAATGGAGCAGAATGCAGCAATTCCCTAACGATGCCCTTGCTATTATGACATGGACCACTTTAATCACTGAAGGACACCTAAAAAGCGAATCAGACAACATATAAGAGAATTTGTTCATAGAAAGGTGACGTGTCAAGCTTCATGCATCAGCCCAGCATATTCCTAGATTTTCTCAAGCTTTTCTGCCTTAATTACAGGATTGGCTTTAGCTATAGCATCCTGACCAACCATCCGATAATCAAAAGAGCAGTCATGTTTGTCAGAGTAGCGGTGCATTGCACAAAAGAGGTTCCCGCATTTACAGCTGAAACCAGTTAATCCAACTCGCTTCCGGCAAGTGGCACACCTGCTGGGGCCTGTCTTGGCTTTCACCTTCAAAGCCTCACTAGAGGATGAATCCTCAGAAAGCTGAGCACCAACTGGTTTGACTTCCATTGTTCCAACTTGTACATCTGTAGCAACTGTATTCACATCGTCTTCTCCATTGTTGTTAGAGCTGCCATTCACTATGCTTTCAACTGACGATGCAGCAATTTTCACCTGTTCCTGCTTCAACAGCATGTCCTTGTAACATTTCGAACACATATTCATGGTAGTTGCCCTTCCAAAGAAGCCACAATTATTGATGCAAAGCATTGGTTTTTCTGGAGCCTGGCATCCTGTCTCATCTTGAGGTTCCATTGATTAATAACAACCTGCAAATAAAGGATTCCATCATCTCCAGAAAATACATACAAAACCCAACTCATGTACCCATGTGAAGAAATGACACCTGACCCCACAAGAAAATTTGAGAAACCAACAAGGGCAAGTGGCACGTAAGCAATTAGATGCCAAATGAACAAGTATTCCGACATGAAACAAATTCAAAGTGATGCCATGCCATACATATGAACGTTTAAAATTATTAAATGAATGAAGAAGAAACAAGAGCCAAATAAAAGTCTTCCAAAGAGGCCAATACTCTTCATGTATCTCCCAGTCGCTAGCAGAAAATACTAGTTTTTTTCTACACTGCAATATAAACAATTAGAAATAGTGAAGAATTCGGCGAGCATTCATATGAAAATTGGGCACACAAGGAAGCTCAACTCCGCAGACCACAGTCCCCATCAAATATATTAGCTAGTAGCTACGAGAAAATATTTACAGACAATTCAAACATGCAAAGGAAACTCGAGATCCAAAAGTAAAATATGCATTTATTAATGATTGTTGCAATATTTGACAGACCCAAGGGCAGCAGAGTTGCATCGAACCCGGGAATGAGAGAAAACCAACTTAAACCCTCCATCAACGACTCCGTTTTACTCCCGTAATCCGTATAAAAACAATATACAGGAATCACCAAGTAAAAATCAACCCGACCATGAAAAAACATGAGGAGGGGGGTCACAAGCACTTCTCAATCAGATATAAAAAAAAACGGGAATATATCAGGAACCAATAGTATATTCACTCCCGAGTAAAACATATAACCCCGAAGAAATGAAATGAATCATAATTAATCAGAGATGCAGAAGCAGGGGGTAGATATTAAAAAGAAAAACCTCTCGCCCGGGGGGCTCAGTTTCACACCGATCCTGAAGAGGGAATCGGTGTATCCACCAACAAGAAGCAGGAGAAAGAAGGGAAATTTGACAACACGCAGACAACAAGGAAAACAATCTATAAGGGAAAACATGATAGATGGAAATAGTCCTGACCTTGGATGGATTGGAGAACAGTGGGTAACAATTGAGAAAACCTAAACTAAAAAGAAGTACAATATTAAACGAAGACAGAGAGGGGTAGGGAGAAAGAGAGAGACCAGTATTCGGCCGTATCGTTGTGTGAAATGCTGCACTTTGAACCATTATCTGCCAACTAATGCTCCTCGCGGAGTCGGTTGGTCCTTCTGTAAACTACCCCGTAGTTCCTTGAAATTGCTACTTTGCCCCTATCTTTCACTTTTTCCCCCTTTATTTGTTTTTTTTTTTGGTTACTGTTCCTTGAAAATAATATTTTATGCGACGTGCCCGCGGGCAATAGCCGACGTCCAACTGTGCATTTGTGCTGTGACGCATTTGGCCATTTATAATTTATTTACGAGTTTTCCTTTGTCCGCAAGATTTTTGTGATTTGCATTTTGAAGTCATATACCATTTTTTCAGATTAAAAATAAATGTGTTTAATATGAAATAAAGGTGTAAATTTAACCATCAAACTTAATTTAATCATAAATTATTTTTGCACTTATAATAATATCACAATTTAATCATGAATTACTTTTATAAAAAATAAAGAATCAAATCAAGCTTCCCCAATGCATAAAAGTATCGCAGTTCAAACCGTTATTTTGTTTGAATTATCATAGAGATTTAAATAAAATCTTATCTTATTTCTCCCCCTTCTACTCTATTGGCTTTATCATTATCAATATTTTTAGACAAAAACTCTTTAAGCCTCTTATTCTCAGGCTGAGATTGAGAGCAAATGCAAAAAAGTTGAAGAGATTGATGAGTTGTGAATTTTATAAATATAAAAAAATGACGTTTGGTTAAAATCGATGAGAAAATACCTTTTATAGTTGATTTTTTTTTTTTGCATTACCTGATAGTAATGGATATCCAATATCCCTCGAAAAATAGTTCGTGATTAAATTTTTCATTTGTACCCTGTGCTGAGGTGGAGGGCCACATGTCATTTTCCATCAAAATTTTGTGGGCCCTGCATGGAAAACTAGAGTCTATTGAGTGAAATTAATATTAGGCATTGGATAATCTATTTTTTAATCAAGAATTTATTTCGTATTACCTCATAATATAAGTTGTTTAATGCTCTTAAAAAAAAAGTTGGTGGCAAAATTTGAATCTTTACTCTTTAATATGCTACCAATAGAGCTAAAAATAATAGCTTTGAACCTATGCTATTGCTCATTACTTGTTGGTCCTGCATTCACCAATCTTTTGAATTGCTTAATCCCGCCTATATAAGAATACTCAAACCCACCGTCCAGCATTACAAAGATAATTTTGAGATTGAAATTTTTATGACCAAAATCCTTTTAAATAATGTCTGCATCTAACTTGACTTTCTCCTTCACTTAATTTGTCAGGCACGTTCACCGTGGATGACTTCCCGGTGACGGCTTCCTCCCTTGTTGGTGACGACTTCAATGGAAGTAATAGCAAACAGGCAACAAACAAATAACAAAGACCCACAGCAACAATGGACCTCGATGTAAGCAAGAATAAAAACAGGGAAGGCAAGATGGAAATTGAAATTTGATTTTCTTGTTCCAAATCTGGTGATGGGTGAGATCAATTCAAGTGTTGACTGCAAAATCGAGATTAGAAGTTAGGCATTAAATCATGGATTGTTTTTGAGGAATGAAGATAATGGGTCGATCACCATTGATATTATTTGCTTTTCTCGCTTCAGATCTCGTTGGAAACCTGATTCTATTCTTCTTTGAGGTTTTGGGTGTCTCCATTTTCAGGCAGTCACGATGCTTTTCTCCTTAGGGGCTTCAATGTGCCGTCGACGACAATAGGCTTCACATTTTTCATAGGGGCTTTAGTGCTTCCATTTGATATGGAGAGGGAAAATGAATGAGAGGTTCGATCAATGAAGTAGCACATGAAAGAGGAAAATTGAAGGAGGATGATGAGGAAGAAGCAAATGGATGTCGCTCACGACGACGGTAAGAGAGAGTGGAAGGAAGAAGACAAGGCCAGCTTTGTCTTTTAGGGATGTGGATCATGCGCAATGGCAAAGTAGGTAGGAAGTGGCTTCATCTTGTCTATTTATTTCATCTAAAAATTGAGAAGAAAATGGTGCATAAAAAGTTTTATTACTTGCAAAACACTCAAACTTTTTCTATAATAAAAAATCACTTCACGATTTAAATTCTCAAAATTATTAAAATTTTCAATTTATTATATTTTAACATTTTTCGTAATTTTTAGGATTTAATTTATAAAGTAAGTTTTTTATTGTTAAAAAAATCATTGGATAGTATAGGGACGATCTTTGCAAAATATTTAAATTAAAATTTTTTGGTTTTTTTATAATGTTTTAAGATTTAAATTGACAAGTAAGATTTTTTATGTTAAATGAAAAAATAAAAAAGGAAATTTTTTTTCAGAAAAATAGTCAATATTATTAATAAAAGTTAAAAGTAAATATATACAAAACATTAAGAGACAGAGAAACGATTTCCAATCTCATTTGGGTAGAGCAAGAACGATTTTTTCAAAATATTTACAATGTAATAAATTAATTTTTTAATAATTTTTTTAGAATTTAAATTGTAAAGTATTTTTTATTATAATTTTTTTTTGAATATTTTCAGTAATAAAATTTTCTATGCATTATTTTCTTCTCAACCATTAAATAAAATGAACAGGTAAGATGAGCTCACTTTTTATATACTTTACTATTGGCACTACACGTAATCCACATCCATCTTTTGGCTTTTCTGTTCCATTTGAGTCTTACTTTTGTTAATTATATATCACATGCTAAATATGAATTTAAAATTTGTTCCCATCTTCTCATTTTCATTCTCAATCCTTTAAAATTTATTAATTCAGTGCCTTTTACCAGATAGGGCCACTGAGTTCTTTCTCATAAAGGATTATCGTTCTGCGAGCACATTGATTCTCATGAGAAGTCCAGGAACGAAATTTTTTCGAGGTGCCGTGTTCTCAGTTGCACGACCTGCATCCCCTTTTTGTATTTATGCTTGCTTGGATTGGAGTTTCGGTGTCGCAGATCTAAGTTTTCAAGTAAACAGCTAATTGAACAGTGTTTTATTTTATTTGGATGGGCATTAAATTTTTTAAAAATGGCTTTTATTCTCTGGTCTGGGTAGTTTTTTTTTTTAAGTTTTTTAAATTGGATTGGGTTGGATTATTTCTATATATTTATATTTGTTAAATATATCTGATTGTATATCTTATACAATTCATCAATCTCAGACCTCTTTTATAGTGTAAAACTCATGTCGAGTTCTCTTGTTTTTTAATGCATCTCTCTAACTATATTTGATCATTGTCAAGCCTACTTTTGCATTCATATGGACTTAAATTTAAAACCTTACTCTTAAATGATCGTAATCTTTTTTACTATCACCAATGCTGATTAGTTGTTAGTAAATTTCATGTTATTTTAGTTATTTTTGGCAAAAAAAAATTAGTTATTGTATATCTAACCCTTTTTTGAACAGTGCTGTGCAAATTAGTTTCAATTTATTAAATTAATTTTTTCCAAAAAAAATGTTTAAAATGTAAATTTAATTACAATAACTAATTTCTATTTAAATTTAAATCTCATTTGTTGAAACATCAATTTTACAAATGACAATTCAGATAAACACTTGCCATGTCTCTCCTAATGGGTGTGATTGGTAGTATCCTCTGCCTTCTTGAATAGCATATTTTGTTAAAAATTGAGGATGTAAACATGCAACATTTTTTAAAATTGATCGTCATTTTGTATGCAAAAGAAAAAATCATTTTTTCCACGTACTTGTCATAAACCCACCACTCAAAACCAATTAACAACATTTTACTTGCAACACAGAAAGGGCTGCCAGTCAGTACCTACCATACTAGTTTTCGTATACCTGACACTTAAATTTTTTTTAATAATTAATTATTATAATAATAAATTTTTAGCCTTTTAAATTTGTCTGAGTTATTTATTTTGTTTTTTAAATTTAATTTTTATTAATTTAGTCCTTTAAATTAATTTCAATTGCTAATTTGATCTTCATTGCTTAAAATTGAGATAAGACTGTTAAAATTCACCGACATGAATCATGAAATATTGATGACAATTATGCAAATTAATAAAAGAAATATGATTATTTAGGTAGTGGAAAGGTTCTAAAATTTTTAAAGAACGAAAGAATAAAATACAGTGTAAGGAATTACAATGATAAAATTAAGTTGATCTGATGATTAATTTATTCTCATTTTGTTATGTATGTATACGTCAAATCATCAATATACTTGATCTTTTTTTTTAACTAAAAAAGTACATTCATAAGCTAACTAATGTTATAGAAAGATGAATTTGATAAATCTCTTTTATCATCCGCCACCTCTTGTGGGAGATGTGAGGGTTGACCAAAAATACAAAAAGTTATATCCATGGAATGAGATAGCTTAGCAAGTAATTAGCATGCAAATTCAAATTTCTATCTAAATGAGTAATGACTAAATTTCAATCCTTATGAAATAATAATCTCGCATATTCAATCAAGTCTTCAAATTGGTGAGAATTATTACATCTCATAGTTAGTAGGATCACAACCTCCTTGCATTTATAAAAGATGTCCGCAATATGAAAAGCCTCTAGTCCAACAGAGATCTAGGCCATATACAGCAGCTAGAAGTTCTAATATCACAATAGGAATGTTAATTTACAACTAACACCTCCAACCTAATTCCTATCTCTATCCCATAAAGCACCGTCATAACTATTGCTTTCATTAGGTGAAATTGAGCCATCTCTAGGCAAACTTCTTTCCCTAAAGTGTTTGGTTTGTGTGATAGAGAATGGGCTAATTTAAATAAATTAGCATCCAAGCAAGCTTTGAAAAAACTAGATAAGGGAGTCTTATGTTCATGGTCATTTTTGTCATTAAAATCTTCCTACATCTATCAACCCAAATTTCTTAACAGATACAATGAAACAAACTTGAGCAAGCTACCTTTTTCATGTAACTTTGGCCAAGTTAGATTTTTCATTTTGACTTGTCTCGTGATTGAAATTCCATTTAACCCAATCTGCATTTGTTAAGTGGTGAAGATGCTCTAGTATTCCTCTTTGATCACTACTCTCCACCTATCCACAACATTTGGACATTCATGAATTAAGTGCATTGAGTTTTCTATCTTGTCACATCCAAAGGGGCGGCTTTATTTGATTGAAGTTCCTCTCCTATGCCTTAGCTGATATGTGTGAATTCATTCATGCATGAATAGCTAGATAAAAGATTTGATTTTCTCTACAATGGGCCATCTCCACAGTATTTTCCAGATACTATTAGCGTTTCTTCTTGTACTTGTATAGAGAAAAGAATAGGTAGATTTAACATTAAAGAGCCATGTTTGGATGGTTTCCAAAGGTGTTTATCCTCCCTTCTCTCCTTATAGGGTGGGCGGACACAAGTAAGACGAGCAATCGTGTTTTAATGGAACCAAAGAGATAACTTCTGAACATCCCAAGACCCCCCATGATTCACATGGTTTGAAACTCTCTCATTCTATCAATCAATCCATCCCTTTCAAAAACAAGCCTAATCAAAGAAATATTAAGCATTGACAAATTTTCAAACAATAAAGGGGTAGATCTACCATTTCTAACCCCTTTTCCTATTCCTTCCTTTAATTTTTCCCAAATATGACATATTGCTCTCCACATAAAAGAAGAATGTTGCCTTTCTTTAACTTTCAACCCATTGCTAAAGTCATATTTATATTTTGCTCTTAATACTTTGACTTATAATGCTTTTTCATTGCAAAGTAGATTCCAACACAATTTCATAATAAAGGCTTTGTTTTGTTTTTTTAAAATTTTTGACACCCAAATTATCATGTTTCCTATCTCTGGTTATATGTTCCCGAGAAATGAGATGAAGCTTTCTAGCATCTTCTTCTTCTCCTTAAAGGAACCACCAACTCTCTCTCTCTCTTTTTCCAACTCATTCAAGAGTGTTTTTGGCAAAAGCATAGTTTGCATATAGTCAGTCAATAGTGCATATAAGATTGCTCTGATTAGGGCTTCTTTTTCTGCCATGATAGGAAATCTTTCTTTTTAATTGAATAATCTCCTGAGATAATTTAGGACCCCCTTATGCACGTTGAATAGTCTTCCACTATTGGTCTTCCACTGCATCAAGAATAACATGGTTCAGTCTCTCCGTACATTAGGTAGAGGTGTATAGGGATATGAGATCCCCTTATCTAACACCTCGTGTGGGTTTAAAATTATCAATGGGATATCCATGCCATAAAACTTGAAGGGATGAGCTTCTGATGCAAGCCATGAAAAACTCTACTAAACTTGGTGCTATCTGTAACAGCCCTCCGCTCACCCCGCCTACCCGAGGTCTTTTGCGGCGCTGGACACTCTCCCCTCAGGCCCCACAACAGGGCGACCCCACCCCTTTCGGTGAGCATCAGGAGACAAAGGCTTCCCCGCAGTAGTGTGCGGACACGTGGTTCAATGGTACCAGGTTCAGCCTCAACTTTGTTATGTAGGAGAGGTTGGAGGATCGAACCTGGGGAGGCTCTCCGCAAGGGGAATAATCCACACACTACTGCGGGGAAGCCTTTGTTTCCTGATGCTCACCGAAAGGGGTGGGGTCACCCTGTTGTGGGGCCTGAGGGGAGAGTATCCAGCGCCGCAAAAGACCTCGGGTAGGCGGGGTGAGCGGAGGGCTGTTACACTATCCCTATTTCTCATTGTGTATATTGAATATAATTCCACTCTAAATGACCATATGCTTTTTCTAAATTAGTTTTCACTGCAAGCATTCCCTTCAATTTCTTTGTAAATCTCATGGTATGGATGAATTCTTGGACTATGATGATATTATCGCCACCTTATCCGCTAGCAATGAAACTAAATTAGTGCTTACCCACAAAATCTCCGATTACTTTTCTCATTTTGCAACTCAAAGCTTTAGATATAATTTTGTAACTCACTGCATAACAAGATTGATTTGAAATCCTTCATACTTAGGATATCAACCTTCGAAATTAGTACCAAATGAGTATAATTTACTTCTTCTACTCGATATGGATTGGCAAAAATATTTTGACTAAAGAACACGCATCTTTATCTATAACATGCTAAAAATTATGATAGAAGAAAATTTAAATTCTATCACAACTAGAAGCTTTAAAAACTTCTAGATCAAAAGTAACTTCTTTGAGAATATTTTAGTTAAAAATATATTGTAAACTTTAATACGTCTGAGCATTTTATTTTTCTTCTTAATATGTGTCGCCGTGGATAATAAATATAATTCAAAATATTGATTTAATTGATATTTATGATGACATCGCTGATAAGAATAATTTATATTTATATTTATAATTTACGTAAAATTTGATTATAAGATAGGAATGATAAAATTCTGTAGTAGACACCACGGCGGGAAAATGGGCGATGCGGGAAGCAATTGGCGGGAACAATTTGATGACCGCCAAACTTTCTTCTCCGGCACTATTTTGTGTGCAATTTAATATCGGTTTAAAAAGAAGTATCTAGCCATTAATTTGAGCCATCTTCAGAAAGCTACCCTCGGACATTACGATGGCGAAGAAGAAGAAGGCTAGGGTTTCTGATGACGAAAGTCTTGGATCCGAGCAGGAAGCGGAGAAACAGAATCAGAACCCAAGTTCCTCTACGGAAAAGAGCCTCTACGAGGTATTATTGATCGACCAGCTATCTTTACCATATTGATTAAACCTCTAGTCCTTGTTCATTTTGACGCCGGAGGCTAGGTTTTACGCCTGCGGTAAAGTAATTTGGTTGATTGTGCCTGATGTTATAATTCGTTAGACGCTAATATGGCCCATAATTTAATGTTTGTATGAGAAACATTTGCGCGATACGGTGAGAAATGTTATCTCGATTAGATGTTTTTGAGATTAATAAATCAGTGATTAAATGGCAGGTATTCTATTGCTAACTTTTTGACCTGGATTAAGCTGATTCTCATGAACATATTAAGCGACCGCATATAGGATAGGCTGGTCGAAGGAAAGGTCTTTTTGACTTGGAGGACTACATGGATTGCAAATGAAATTGACGGTTTAAAATAGTTGGATCCGCTAAGACATAGCTAAGCCTATGGGGTTTGAGTGGAATTGCTTCCTGGTTGCTGAAAGGCTATGTAATAAGTGAATGAAGAGGCTACTATGACTATAATAACAGGAGGTATTCCATCTTGGTAAATTATAATTTGATTGGCTGAAAGGCAATTGTATTGTTGTTGCCAGAAGAAGCTGACCTTGAAATTCACAATTAAGACTTTTAAACATTGACAACATACTGTTATTGTACATTTTAATACCATTCAGGTCAAGTGGCAATAAGTTTTATTTAGGCAATCTGCACCATATTTTCTTGGTCAAGTTATTGAGAATGGTTGTAGTCTTTTGGGATTAGGAATTACTTCACAATTTGCTTTGGGAGCTTGATAAGAAAATATGGGTTTGAGAATTTGTGATCAAAATCCTATTGGTGTAAATAGCATCTGCTATCTCTTAAGTGCTGTAGGCACACATTTCCCAAGCTTGAAATCTCCACTCTAGTAATCACTTTTACTAAATCCGCCAACGATAGTTCCATATAGTCTGGTATCCTGTCTCCTTGTCACTTTTACCACGGGTGGTTCTCTATTTTCCATTGGCATTCATCAGATATTTTCTTTTTTATATATTTTTCTAGTTTTGAACAATGATGTGTTGGACAATGATGCACTCATTGATTGTTCAATGTTCCTAGGTTCTTGGTGTGGAGAGAACAGCATCTCAACAGGAAATAAAGAAAGCATACTACAAGTTAGCATTGCGGCTCCATCCTGATAAAAACCCCGGTGATGAGGTGATTGTTTAAGGTTGCCTATTTATGCCTCTGTAAATTTATTGACTTGCAAGTATTGGCGATTGTAATTGCTTATCCTTTTACAGGAAGCTAAGGAGAGATTTCAGCAATTGCAAAAAGTGATCTCAATTCTTGGTGATGAAGATAAACGGGCTCTTTATGATCAGACCGGTTGTGTTGATGATGCTGTGAGTATCTGGGCATTTGTAGCTGCATTTAAATTAATGAACCATTGAACCATGACATAATAGCCTTTTAATTGCATTCTTTTGATATAAAAATAATTAAACTATGCCTGGCACATCTGCAAACTTATTTGTCTTGTTTGATATTCAGGACCTTGCTGGGGAAGTTGTTCAGAATCTTCACGAGTATTTCAGAGCAGTGTACAGGAAGGTATTTATTTAATATGCTGCTGAGCGTTTTATAATGACTTGTGCTGCGATAGTTTTATGACTGAAGAATTATAGGTCACTGAAGCTGATATTGAGGAATTTGAAGCAAACTATAGGGGATCAGACTCTGAGAAAAATGATTTAATTGACCTGTACAAAAAGTACAAGGGTAATATGAACAGGTAAAAGAGCATTATGATAAACTTCCTTTATTTAAAAAGTTTTTTTAGCCTTAAAAGTTATTAATTTGATATTATAAGCAACTTCCCTTTGCAGGCTCTTCTGTTCAATGCTTTGTTCAGATCCTAAACTTGACTCACATCGTTTCAAAGATATCATTGATGAGGTTATAGCTGCTGGTAAGAATAGTCCCAGCAATGCTTTGTTCTGATGGATGTATTAAATTTGAGTTCTCTCATCTGTCACTAACAGCATTAGAGACCCTATGATTCTCTTGGTGCACAGTAATGAAATGGGAACAAAATAGAATGAAAAAGTTACTGTGGTGAAAATATTTTTATCCCTGCATAAAAGGGTAATAGAATGGACTTATTTTTTATTTTTTTAGTTACGATAATAAGGACAATATATAGTGCAGTGTGGATTTCTGTACATTTTAGCAAAGAGTTGACATGGCAAAATGCAGTATGCAGAGTCCATTGCTTCTTAAGTTTGAAAATAGCATTTTCCTCCGTTACCTTTTTTTCCTTGCACTGTTATCTGCAGGTGAACTGAAGTCAACTAAAGCCTACCAGAAATGGGCGAAGAAAGTTGATGAAATGAAGCCACCAACCAGTCCTTTAAGGAGAGCAAAGTAAGCTAACTGGCAGGGGTACTGCTTATGTTAATCATGATATAGTTCAGGAATAATTTATTTTTAAACCTTTTATAGGTCAAATAAACAGGCCGGAACAGATCTATATGCAGTCATTTTGCAACGCCGAAATGAGAGGAAAGGCCAGTTTGATTCAATGTTCACATCATTAATTTCTAAATATGGAGGGGGTGATGCTGCAGAGCCCAGTGAAGAAGAGTTTGAAGCTACACAGAGAAAACTTGAAAGCCGAAGGCTGTCAAAAAAATCAAAACGCAAGTAATGGACAATTGCAGCACAGTCAAGGGTAGAATTTTAAGCAAACAGTACTTCAACTCCCGTGTTTGTGTAATTAAACTGTTAATGGCAAATCCTTTTCTTCTGAATTGATTAGTGCGAGTTATGATGTGAAACTTAAACAACTGAAGCTTCCTTCTATCTAGCATGGATATAGCAGAAACGGTGACTTTCGTATAGGTTTAGCTCTCTCGGCTTGCAGCCAAATCCTGGCTGTGGCCTTCTCGAATTTGCTCAGCGGTGGATGGCTGATTTTATGTTTGATAAATTATCTTTGATATGGGGAGTAATAGTATGCACGAACTTGGTGTGCGGTTCGCGCAAATTGTATGGTCCAAAATCAAATTTTGGGAGAGGACTGGTAGATAAGATGAAAGAAATGATGGTTAGGTCAAGGAATTTTTGTACTTGATTTTGCAAATGCCTTTTTTTGGTAATTATCTATTAATTGTGGTCTATTTGACATTACTTGCCTAGTAAATGCTCTGTAACAAAAGATTTGTCAATAAAATACTTGTTCAGGCAGGAAAAAATGTTGGAAGTCATGCACAAGGGTCATGTTGAGAGGCCTGGATCTCATGAATTGTCAAGAAATGTCGGTGTTAAATGGACTTGCGCGTTTGTTTTCACTGTGGCGTTTGCAATGCACTAATGCAGGTTACTAGTTAGTACCATTTGGTCGGTGGAATGCTTGTAAAAAAAACTAGCGTCTCAAAATTTACTGTGTCTCACGGGGTGAATGCGAGCTGTAAATAAGTTGAGGGCGATGGCCAATAGGGAGGGCATGCGTGCGTGGTTGGAAAAGCGTTATTACTTCACAAGGGAAAAAAGGTTCCTTAAAAGCAGAGGAGGATGGGACCTCCCTTCTATTTTATCGAAATTTATCTATATCTATATCTTTGGTTTCTTGAGGCAAGTGGGGCTCCCTCTCTTAACCCTAACGGATAACTTCAGCCACGGATGGCCACCCAATTGTTTTTGAGCCTATTTGGGTTTCCTAGGCTATGTTTTTGTCAATGGTCAGCAAAATCTCAATTCCCCTTTAATTATTCTCATCTTGTCATATCAATCCCACTATGTTAGAAATTTCACAACTCGTTCTTTGGAAAGAGGCATCCTCATTGGGTTCTGATCACACGTCATGGCCACCAAATTAACCGGAAATTTCGCTCGTGGAACCCATTGGAATCCAAATATTATCCCTTGCTTCCAAAATTAACCCTTGAGAGCATAATTCCAACCATAGGTCAACAAGACTGCCTTGTGATTTCTTGCCTGCATCTGACAAATGAACAATATGGTATGGATATTTCAAAGACCTTAAATAGAACAAAATTTTGCCTCTAAGGATGGCTGTGTTAGGCTACAAATAAATTATATAATGACGTTGGTGGATTTCGAGTGGGTGCAACGCAAGAGCACAAACCCACAGAACTCTATATGGGGAAGCATAACCTCTTAGCTAAACTCCAAAATTGGACAACCACTCCATCACTCTATTATTTTAAAGGTACAAGGACTGTGCCTTCACAACTCGTGCCGTCAATATCCCCCATGATCAGTGATGTTTCACTCCCACGCCAAAGAGACTTGTAAACTCAAGCCATCGTAAATTTAATATAGTTCATATTAATCTTCAAGTAATTATAATTTTCAATTTCAAGGTCTTTTAAAATGAAAATCATTCAATTTTCCTTTGTAAAGCTGTATTAATGCGCTAAACCAGACGTGATAATTAATTAATTATAATAAATAGTGACAACATGTATGCTCCATATTGCTTCGCTTGACTTTCCCGTCCTTCAAGCCCACCCCACCCCACCCCACCACCCCCTGAAGACCCTTCCTCTCTCTCTCTCTCTCCCCCCACCCACCCTCCCCTCTATTCTCTTTTGGGTCAGTTATCAAACTTTAATATTTCTCGGTAGAGGTATATTCTTCTGCTTTAGTCATCTCTCATCACAGAAGGTAGTTTTGTGTCATAAATTGTGGAATGTAGTTGCTTTACTCAGTTTAATAACTCCATCCATTTGAAGCACTTCATAGTTGGTTGAATCAAATTCAATAGGCTCCCGACTCATTCTTGCAGAGATGCAGGATAGTTGGTTTGGATTTGAATAATTAATGCTCTCGAAGCTATCGCTTATCTTCAATTAGAGTATCTGTGGTGAAAGCTTGGTAGTGGAGTCCACGTTTTGCTGTCTGGACTGGATCCGTAGCCGCTAGAATCTGCAACTTCACTGTTTGTATACTGTAGCTTCCGGAGCTTGCCATGGAGACCGATAATAGTGGTGCCAAGTCAAAGATGGAGGACTATGAAGTGATAGAGCAGATTGGTATAGGAACACTGGGCACTTCCTTTCTCGTTCTCCACAAGTCTGAGAAAAAGAAGTAAGGCACTCTTCGCAGAAATGATATCCTCTGTCTTGATTTTCTATACCTGCCGAATAATGAGCATAAACGATTAAAGATGGATTTTTAGTTGAAAAATTGACAATTCCATGAAGCAGAACTTCTCGACTTACGGGATTTCTGTCTTGAATTGTTGAAAATGAAACCCACTAATTTCGATAGCTATTTGCTCCAACCCGTTATTTTTTTACTGAGATTATTGTTCATTTTCTTGATTCTATGTCCGGTAGGTATGTACTAAAGAAGATTCGCTTGGCCAAGCAAATCGAGAAGTCTAAACGTACAGCGCACCAAGAGGTTGGCGTAACAAACCCCTCCCCAAGTGATGCATATATGCAGTGTTAGCCGTACACACACATGCTTCTTTCTTTTCTTGGAAAATTGATCCAATCATTCTCTTTCTTTTTCTGTCTTAATTAAATGGACGATCGAGCCCACATTGAAGTCAGTATTATCTCTTTCAATCTTTCTTTCTTTTCAAGAAAAAAATTTTCCCATATGCATTGATAAATGGCATCCATCAATCCATTTCCTTCAATGTTTTGAGTCCGCTACATCTTTACTCTTCTTTGACGATTTATAAATTTACCATTGCCTACACTCCGTTCTTACTACTAACAAGTTATCTGGATGTGTAGTATTTCCAGGAACCAATGTCCTTTTTAGCACAAAGACAGAGACTGAATAAAACATTAATAGCAGTAAAAGCAAATCTTGTAGGTTCTATCCAGAAGCAAGTCACTGCTGCATATTTCAATACAGATAAGATAAAAGAGAATATTGGCTTTTTGAAAGGAAGAATGACGGATAGGTCCTAAGAGGACCAATGAATTTAAATTAGATTCTAACTAACAAATTTCAGGAATTTATAAATCCTTCTCTCAATTTTACAATTTCATTATGATGGATTTACAATTTATTTTTTAAATTTTAACATGGTTGAAAAATAAGCAAATTTATTTTTCTGTTAAAATTTGAAACAAAAATTGTAAATTTATTACAATGAAATTGCAAAATTGAAAGTCAAACTTGTAAATTCCTAGAGTTTGGTGTTTGGGACCTAATTTGAATTAATTGGTCCCTTTTGGGGCCTCTCTGTCATTCTCCCCTTTCTGAAATTTAGTTCCTATATGATTGCAAAAGTACTGTAAACATATGAATAGCATGCAATAGGCATATGGAGTTGAATACAACCTGAAGCTGGTTCTGAACAAGTTTTTTGCTATCCATTGACATAAAAAAGAGACCTCTGTTTGTTTCAGATGAACCTGATTTCAAAACTAAATAACCCATATGTCATGGAGTACAAAGATGCCTGGGTGGAAAAGGTAAGTCTATGATCATTTTTGTGTGCTCAGTTTTACATACATGCAGAAAGGACATGACAAGTTTAAGATTTTACAGAGTTTCCTGGTTGTTCTTCTGATGTTTATGAATCTTAACACGCATGTTTGTGAGATTTTTCATGATTTATAGGAGGACTGCATATGCATCATAACTGGCTATTGTGAAGGAGGTGACATGTAAGTTATATGATAACAGCCCTTACTTTTTGCCTGCATGACTCAAGTATCTGAGCCTATTAATCTCAATTCCATATCTATGTCCTAGAATAACTTTTGCTTCCATACAATACTGACATTTGCTGTTCCTTCAATCCCATTTAAATCCTTATTATTCAACATTCTAACAGATAACGTCTACAAGGAAAGGAAAGGAAAGGAAAGAGAGAGAGAGAGAGAGAGAAACTTTTATTGGCAATCTGTGCAAGTTATTGACCCAGCTTAAAATAAAAGTTCTCTCTCTCCCCCCCCCCTATTAACTGGGTCAATAATTTGTTCTCACAATTCCAGCACGGCCTAGCACATGAGAACCTACTGGACTTGTAAAAAAGACAAATACTAACTTCTATCTTGTACTGAAACTACACCCATCTTGATTCTAAAATTTTTGAATTAATAGATAGACTGAGGTGGATCTTATATCATGTTGAAGAATTTCTTGACCTTAAAGTTTAAGTTCTGTTATACCATGGCCTTAGGCCTATTTTTGTGACTTCCACATCAAAGTATCTTGCACTTGTAACATATTGTGGAAAATCTAAGTCATTGTGGAAGGATGATGAATTGTTACTGTAATCTTTCTAATTAGTAATATGATTAACTGATACATTGAAAATACTTTCGTAAAAAGGTGAGGTATATTTATAATCTTAGTAACATCCTTACCATAGACACTTAGGGGGAAAGGGGGGGGGGGCACTACTAGTAGTGAGGAATTGGGGTTTCATATCATAAAATAAAAGGTTCAAACCTCTGCTCCATCATTTACAAAAACATAGAAGAAAAGGAAAAGCACTTGGATAATGGCTTTGGGATTTTGCGGGTCTCATGTTCCATAGAAGATTGCAGATATCTCTTGAATACATGCATTTGCTCATAAGCATGTGCGCATGCATAAATGCTTGGGAGAATTATCGACAGTGTTTCACACCATATATAAAGCTGAATCATGAAATACTGAAATCTTTATGGAGCAGGGCTGGGATGATAAAGAGAGCCCGAGGATCTTTTTTCTCTGAGGAGGTAACTAGTGGGGTTTAATGTGTCACAACTTAATATGCTCTTGGATGAGCGTTCCTTACCTGTTCTGCACCATATTCTCCTGCAGAAAATCTGCAAATGGCTGACTCAATTGTTGCTTGCTGTGGACTATCTGCATTCTAATCGTGTACTCCATGGAGATCTTAAGGTGTTGATACTCCCTTGTCCTGGCAAAAGAAATCTTTTACATGACATTTTCATTAATGCAACTTTATTTAATTTCAGTGTTCCAACATACTCCTTGCCAAAGGCAATGACATTCGACTTGGTATGTATGTGTTATCCTTTTTAAACCCATCATTTCTGGCTTTTCATGTATTGTGGTGTCTTAAGGAATATATGTTTTGCGTGGACTGCACAGGTGACTTTGGTCTTGCAAAACTACTTAACACAGAAGACCTTTCTTCCACGGTATTGTATATATTTTAATACATTAGCAGTTTTATGATGCCTTCTTCATGAAATTGTTTGTGTTATTTTCCTTTTGAAACAAATTGTCAAGCCAAGTTGTTGGTGTTATTCATCTTAGAACGAATTATGCTGTTGATTTATACTTTGAACTTCTAATCACAATGTTTATGCTAGTCCAATTAAATCTACCTGCTGATGCTGGCTATTATTTGCATCCTTCGTCTATCTTGTGTAGGGTGTAGGAACTCCAAACTACATGTGTCCTGAGCTCCTTGAAAATATACCTTATGGTTATAAATCTGATATATGGTCACTTGGTAAGCATCTTGGATTCCTGTTTTCCTGACAAAGCTTTATGACATCACTTCTCATTTAAGAATGTCTCTGTGTCAAGGTTGTTGCATGTTTGAAATTGCTGCACATCAGCCCGCATTTCGTGCTCCAGTAAGGACAAATTTGAACCATGATCAGGAATTTGATATTCTTATTTGCATTAAGTTTTAATTCTTTTAACATGTATTTATAAGTAGATTAAAGAGATTAATGAATGAAAGAATGGAACAGGACAAGGCCGGCCTTATCAATAAGATAAATAGATCCTCCATTTCTCCACTACCAATTGTTTATTCGTCCACACTGTAAGTGATTTCTTTGAAACCTATACAAGTCACCTTATTATTATGCTTTCTTTCATTGTCCTTTCGTTTTTAAATAAATGATTTAGTTTTCTTCCACTCAATAGGAATTCAAATGTGTACACACACACACAATTACATTTTAAACTAACCGAAACTTGTTTAGAGCTGTTGCGGTTATTGTTGTTTGAAATTATCCTCGTTCTTGATATCTTTCATATTTCTTTCAAATGGTAGAACTAAATCAGGAGTTGTGTTACAGGAAACAAATTATCAAGAGCATGCTGAGAAGAATCCAGAACATAGACCAACAGTTAGTTCAACTAAGCCTATGATCATTTTTGAGTAGTCTGGAGTAAGTGTTCACTCCAATGTTGCATCTCTTTGTTGACAGGCACTGGAATTATTAAGGCATCCTCATTTGCAACCATACGTCCTCCGCTGTCGGAATGCATCGGCTATCCTTCTTCCAATAAAATCTGTAGGTAGCCCCAATAGTAGCCCAAATAATAAAACGAAAAGATCTTATAGGTCTGGTGATGGCAAAGACCATGGGGACAAAGAAATAGGGGGATTAACCAATCGATTGGAAAGGGTTCATCCATTTGAGGCAAATGGTAAATCCAGTGTAGAAGATAACCTTGAGACCAAGATGGTTGACACCACCAGCTATATTGTGAAATCATGTTCTACTATTAGTGGCTCAAAAGTAGAGTCTACAACATCTGAATCTACTGTTGGCAGTGTGTTCAAGGAGGCAGACTTTAAAATTAAACCTTCGAGGGAAACAGTTGATAACGAAGTTGCATCAGAGACGATTTCAGAAGATTCTGTGCATAGAGGACTAGGATTGAATGCTGAAGATTTTCAAAAATCAGAAAGGGTTGAAATGGGTGCGTTGGCCACAAATGTTAAAGGTATGCTTTCCTGTGACGGTTCCACTGGGGCCAAGGGACAGAGGGAAGGTACCATGCCTGAGGACTCCAATAAATCAATAATGTCCTGTGCAGGAACCAGTGATGAAGATGGGTCCATTGAGGAAACGTTAAAACCACCACCAACTATGCAGCTGGTTAGGGCCGAACAGGACCCCGGATCTGGAAGCTGCTTAAAGAGAAGCCATAATACCACTGCATTTCCGGAAGGTCTTCACCTGGACGTTTGTCTTCTGAGAGTAATGGCAAACTTGCAGGTAATGCTGGAGGCCCAGCAAGAACACTTGACGCCCTTGCTCCATGCATAAAGAAAATGACACTGTTTGTGCGGTTGATCAGCTACCAAGTGGGCTTTCATTAAGCAAACCTACTGCAATGGATGGTGATGAAACCAAGACTGTGCTGGAGAGACCATGTGAGCAAAGAGCTGATGCTCTGGAGTCTCTGCTTGAGTTATGTGCTCAGTTACTTAAGCAGGACAAACTTGATGAGCTTGCTCGTGTGCTCGGACCATTTGGGCATGAAGCTGTCTCATCCAGAGAAACAGCAATATGGTTGACAAAGAGCCTAATATCTGCACAAAAATTAATCCAGAAAGCTAGTTTGTGAGAGGTGCTTCCCAATGCTATTGATTTATAAATTATTGTAAGAAATTTGTTTTTTTTTAATATGCCATAAGCTTGTTCCTTCTGGACTGTTTCTTGATTGGAGATAGTAGTCTTTTCCTGTTAAATGCTTTATGGTATGTGAAATAAATTTTTAATTACTTAGAATTTTAAAGTGGTATTTTGTTTTTGGCATAACTTTAGCAATTGAATCTTTAGTAGCTATTTTAATTAATAAATGAATACATGTTTGGTCTTTGGTGTTTAGCGTTCACATCTGGGAGGTGAGAAGAAGAATCTCTCTCTCCATCCCTTTTGGGTGAAAAAACTCAATATCGTGCTATATAGCCTTTTAGGTGATCTAAGGGGCTAGTCATGAGAGAATAGTCCTAACGGTTGGCTCGCTCCACCCTAAAAAATAAATAAAACCCAACTAACATTCCATTCAATTTTAAGTCATTTTACCCTCTGGATCTTATCTGATCCTGGGGATAGGCCAAAATTTTAAGGCAAATAATTTTTTTTAATAAATTCATGAAAAATGTTAGGAAAAATAACTTTGATCCCTACATTTTATTTGAGTTTTGTCATGAGTCTTGTATATATATATATATATATATATTTAGTGTTCTTGGTTCTTATGATTTTTTTTTTTTTATATTTTAGGTTTCTTCATGATCAAAACTTGGGTAAGGTGTGGGAATTTAAAATTATATTTCTCTAAAATATTAAAGTAATAAAAAATTATTTTATTGTGAAAATTCTATTATATTTCATTATAAGAAAACATAGTTTTGTGATGGAAATTTATAGCAAGTGAAAATTCGTCACAAATTTATTTTACAAAATTTTTCAATTTTCAACAGAAGCATGAAATTTCATCTCAAAAAAAATTTGTGATCAAGAAATTTATGACAAATTGATCCATGTTATGTTACAAAGTCCTCAATTCATTGCAAATCCGTCCCAAAATTTCTGATTTTTTAAGTAGTGCTTGTGAATTTTCTTAATCAAGAAACAGACTTATAAATTTAATCAAATAATGAGTTAATTATTCTCATTTCTTTCAAGTATATTACTAGTCCTAGATATATCTTTATTCAAATAAAAATACTGAAATATATGACATTATTAATATCAAGCAAAAACATTGATAGTTTATTATGACCGACATGTTGGAAAAATAGGGTCAATTCATCTCATTTATCGAATCAGGTGTATTTTGTTTGTTGTTTTTTTAAAATTAAAATTGCTTTCGCTATTAGCGTATAGCGTGCATCTTGGTAAATATACTAATGAGTAATGACAAACCAAAAATAAGAAATAAAAAGGATTTGCCCAACGAACTTTATGGAAGAAATCAAGAGATCAACTTTTATTGAATCATAACAGTACATGAACACTTTTACATCCTGAATTTTCCCCTCTCATTCCACTGACATCGTTCTCGGCCAAGTTATTGGAACAAGGCAAAGAAAGACAAGATCGAGGCACCAATCAAGGAGCCAACAACGGGTAAGCTAGCGGCGGCTCCGGTGTCTGGGCCAGGAGCCGGGGCAGCCGATGGCACCTCGGTGACGGCCATTGCGGCGCTCATGGAGGCGGCGGCGACGAGAACAGCACAAGTAACCTTCTTCATGTCCATGACTTGTTAGGGAGACCTGCTTCTTTTGCTTTGAATAAACTCTGCTTTTTATTGTTTATTGGCGCGGGTCTGAAGATCAATGGGGTTATGGGTATGGATTTATAGGGAAGAAGCTGGAATTTTTTATGGAAAACACAAATTCTTTTGGTTGTGAAGGGATCAACGTGTATGGTTTTGCATGCTTTCAGCTCATATTGGGTTTTGTGTGACCATTTCCAACATGTCTATTTTCGGCACGAAGGCTTAACCCACAACTTACGGTTTGATGGTCTAGATTTTAAGCTAGTCGCTAAACCTTCGCCAAATATACCGTCAGGAATTGATATTATTTTCACAATTCGTTACTGTTTTGATGCATTCCCATTTTTTCTTCTCTCTAGAGCGAATTATATATCATATTCTCAAAACCCAAACAGGAACTCAAAAAAATATCTTTAATAAAACTCCAAATGCAAGGCAATCTAAACTTAATTTTCATGTTGGTTAGCTAATTCTAAACTGGTTAATTTTATCAATATCCATGAAAGCAAGTGCTTTGGCCTTTTCTATCCTCATCATATTTGGAAACTAATTAATATATATATTTACTGTAAGGAAAAAGTTTGGACGCTTCAAGCATGTTTCCATTGTGTCACATATGACGATGAACACAGACCCCCCCGCCGGTTACGTTGATTATGTTAGGTAACACATAAAACCCCGAATTTAATGCACCTGCTTATCCTGTTATCTACAGATAAATTCAACAGCCCAAGAAGTTTTTTTTTTTTTTAAATCCAAATGATGTCTCTGTTGAATTACTTTGTGACAATGAAATTTGCAAGAAAAAATTGCCAGCAATAGGCAGTTAAATTTACTTGGCACCCGAGTTACCTTATTTAGTGGATTCTGATGTTGATTACATTTTCGCTTTGTTTGAGTCTGAAATAGTTGAGTTTTTAATATAATATCTCTGAAATAGCTAAACCCAGCAGTCAACAACAGTAACATGTACGTATTCTAGATTCTTTTGCTCGGCAAAGAAAGGACCGAAGAGGCCTATCAGAACAAAGAAGTTTCCCGAAATAAGGCTCTCAAGTCTCAACAACACCGTTGTTACGTCAACAATGTTTTAGCTGGACCGAAAGCGAGGTAACACCATCTTCAGTGACTGAGAAAAGATAACCTATGCAGTAATCCATTTTACTTCACTACAACGTCATACCTTGTTCTCGACAAGTGTTCAAAACCCAACATGTGAATGATCCAAGCCCATCTTAGGATATTCAAGTCAAATGTAGTTTAAGTCATCTGTTCTTGATTGTTCCAGTAAATTGTAACGTAAATGGCTCAATGAGAATGCGATGCCACCCCGCAAAATTTCTGGTTATGATTGGTCTTGTGGGACTCAACAGCCGTAACCCAAAAGGCATGGTTACTTCAGAAATGGTTAATGTTTCACTTCATGTACCTCTTACCATATTGAAAAGGAAGTCTTTTCACATGCGCTCCCCACCCCAACCCCCCCCCCCCAAAAAAAAAAGCCTATAAATTCAACACTTGGCTCTCTTCTGTACTAAATAATTCAGTCCCAACGCCCAATAGTTTCTTTCCAGTCTCTTTGGACTTTAGCATAACAGTGATATTCTGTGGAAATGGCACAAAATGGCAGCTCTTCTTTAGCTCACATTATGATGGCCATAATGGTTGTGGGGTTGTTTTGCTTTACTAGAATTGTGGCTCAGGATTCAGGGATTGCACCTACACCGCCATTGGAGGCTGGAGATGGCTTTGCTTTGCCTGTTTCTGGGGTGGTCTTGTGCTCTTCTCTGTTGATATCTCTTGTGGCCTTTCTGTTGCAGTAAACTGGAATGTTAACCATTGTGATTGAAACTTGTCACTTGCTGTGTCTTTAAAGAGTTATTATGTTTATTTACTTCATGCTTGCTTTTGGAATGTGGTTCCTTCTATATGGTATTGTAAAAGATCAGTTTTGTGATATGAATATATGTATCTGCTTTTTCTGTTTTGTCTAATAATTGGGTATGTTCTTTCTTTGTTCCTTTTTCTCCGGTACATTTACTTGATAAGCTGAAATGATACAGCTGTTCGGTAAATTTTGGTTTCTTTTATTGCAATATAATATACAGTAATTTTCTGATCTTTTTCTACAATTGCTAATTAGTATTCACAATGTGCAATGTACAAATTAATGTTCTGGCTGACTTAACAGCACACAACTAACCTTCCTTTCAACTATAAATTGAATAAAATGTGTAATGAAAAAGTGTAAATGGTCAAGAAGCAGTGCCTTTGGACTCTTTGACATCCAATTCATGCTCCGCTACCATAATACAGGAATCAGCTTCCAAAGATGAGACCGAACTCTTATCTTTATTTGAAATCTCCTTGGGTGAATTTAGCATTTCTGTTGTACATTGCACGTCTGGTGTTATCCCAACCTGATCTATGTCATGAAGCGCTGGTGATAGATATTTTGCTACTGTAACAAAAAGGGCAGAGCCATCATGAAGCTCTGTTACACTCTGCATTAAGAATGAACTCCCCCTTATTAACTGGGATGTGACGAAAATGGCAGCAGGAAGGAATAAAATTTAAATTTATCCCCTATTTTGATTTTAAATCTAATCTGACAGAGATACATCAATAACCATGTTTGAACTAAAGCATCAGGCACAATTAATGTTGGTCACAGAGTGGCTTCTATGGCCTATTTGCATAACGAAGCCTCTTGTTCTATTTATTTTCTACTTAAAAAGTTTTGGTTAACTGCATGTCATGAACCTAAGAACATTCCCAGTAGGCGAGTATGTTATACCTGTATCTTTCCTTTACCAAATGTTTTGTGCCCCACAAGAATAGCTCGGCCATTATCATGCAATGCCCCGGCTAAAATCTCACTGGCACTGGCACTTCCCTCATTTACCTGTGAAGGGGGGGGGGTAAGAATTGCCGTTCATTGCCTTTAGTGTTTAAATCAAAACAGTACATGTACAAACTTAAGTATTATAGTCGGACAACGAGGATGAGTTATGAAAATGGGAAATGTTTTCCATATTAAATGGAAAATTAGAAATTTAATTGACAGTATGCATTGGTATGATATGAGGAAAAGAAATCACCATTCTCATATTTAGAGGTTAAAATTTGAAACAGCAGTCCTGTTTTGTTTCTCTCTTAACCTTGTTTGGTTAGAGGGGAGAGAAGGCGAGGGGAAGGGGAGATTCTAGTAAGTTCAATTTAAAAGAAATGAGTAAGTGGGATTATAAAGATGCAATAAGAAGATAAAAGAGTAAGGAAAGTTAATTAAAAGACTTCAACCCTACTTCTCCAATTTTCGTAGATCAAACTCATCAAAATCTCCCCTCCATTCTACTCTAAGCTCCAATCAAACACACCATTAAAGTTGTAGGATTAAAAGGCATGACGTATTGATAAGCAACTTAAGTTTGTGATACTCACAATGACCACAAGTGGATCGTGCGTAATAGCATGTCCATCGACCATATTAATTGGTAACATATTTCCATTCCTATCAATCGTATTCACTAGAGTCTCATCTCCATCTAACCACATCTGGGCAACATCAAGGCCAACATTTACCAGGCCACCCTGCGATTTTGAAAATAAGGAAACTATGTAAGTTATATAATCCAGCGGCCATGTGACCCTCCAGGACACCTTCCATTGGAAAAAGAAATTACTGGATTATTCCGTAGATCAAGTATGTATGAGTGCACTCCTTGCTTTTCCATTTCCTGAATAGTACTCTTCATCTCCTCAGCAGCACTCTGTCAGATATGGAAGAGGAAGGTGGAAGAAGTTACATATAGCTCATATGGAAAGCGAGACAATAAGTAAATAAAAAAAAAAAATTCAATGAGTGTTATTGTTGGGATTATATTTATTTTTTAAATAAATGAAAAGCAATATAATTATTTGGTAACTGGGTATCCACTAACCTGAGAGAAGGCCGCTAATTTTACATAGCCAGTTTTTGTTAGTTTTCCATCTGGGGATCTATGAGGAATGATGGCACTAGATATTGGAGAGAGCTTGATATACTCGCGTGGCATTTTGACCTGCAAGAGTCATTTAGCGATTATATCAGCTAACCAGGGATATACATGTAAAGTTTAACTCCAAAAAAAAAAAAAAATCTCGTTAGATTCTGCATATCATAAAAACATTAGCTTAACAAGAGAAATCAATTTCATTGGATCAACCACACAGATATATATGTCAAGTTGAAGTCAAAGGAAAGAACTAGTCAGATAAACCCTTCTGCATATCATAATTTTAACCTAATAAGAGAAATTAGTTTCCTTCTTCAATTATAACCAATAAAATGTCAATGCTCAGTATTTACCTCTCGAATACCATAACTGTGTCCTGAGTCTTTGACCTGAAGAAGAAAAGGTATAAATTAGTTTCTTCCAATATTCAGACTCAAGTGCTCCAAAACCTTGTAACTTGTGAATGAATCACTCTAATAGTATTTTAAGAAAACGCCCTCTATTCACTCCACCACTGAGATTGTCTGTCCCCAGAGGATGAATGACCTCTAGGGAAGGAAATGCCTAGATAATATAATTGTAGCTCACATTTGTTGAAAATTATCCTAGAAAATAAAGCACAATTTTCAAAGGTGCCCAAAAAAATCTGGCAAGGCCTATATCAATAGATAGAATAGTTCTTATGTAGCAAAAAGTGGATTATTAACCTTTACTGTAACAGTTGTTCCTGCGTTTCCTCTCAACCTCTGTGCTGCAGCTTCACTATCAATGCCATCAAGCCTCTCCCCTGAAAAAACAGAAATTATGTTTCAGTAAAAAGAAAAAAGAAAGCGACTGGTTTCTCTCCAGACACAAATTCTTACCATTTATCTCAACCAATTCATCTCCTTGATGTATACCGGCACGAGCAGCTGGACCACCTTCTATGCAGGACAAAACAACCTGTGATTCAATTGAAAAGATTAGCAAGCAAAAGAAGCGGGAAAAAAAAAACACCCTGGTTCTAGAAGTAACATGTGTCCGACTCCATGACATATACTTAGTTCCCTATGCCAAGACTTAACAACAAAAATGAAAACTAACATCCTTAAAGCACCAGGGGTCAAAAGCATACGAACTGTCCTCAAAAGAACAAACAGCATAATTACGGTTGGTTGCTGTCAATTATAAAAAAAAGTTATCCAGAAAAGTCAGTAACCAAATGTCCTGTTTTTGGTTCAAGATTTATGAAGAGGCCCACTCCTTGTAAATTCCCATCACTTCCAATTCTAAACCCTTGGTATTCCTGCAAATGAATCACTGCTAAAATCAGTCACAGAAGTTCACCTTCAAATGCTACTCTCAAAAATGGAATTGTCCAAACAGTCTATTGTTTATGGCTGCAACAGGGAAGAGGAAACATGAACTGCCATGGAATCTATATGATCATATCTTAAGTTTACTTTCCCCCCTAAAACATCAGACAACGAGATTGAGGTTCCAGAAAGAAAATTTAAGCTGTAAGACCTTTGGACTGATTATTCGAGTAAAAGGATCTCCAAGGGTTGACAGCATTCCACTGACTTTCATGTATGCTGCATCAGCTGAGCGCAGGGGAAACATTTCCACCATTGTTTGCTGCAACTTCAAGTCCCAATCTGCAAATATAAACATTATAAATTTTATTTGATGATTCATATAGAAGTCAAACTAGAGTAAAAAATACCTTGATGATTAAACGTAGGGTCAACAAACGTTTCCCGAATTAAACCCCATGCTTCCACAAGAGTTCTTTGAACTGCATTCACCTAGCAAGCAAACACGTCCCACTCAGCACAATTCACGTAAAGGCTACGACTTGAGGAGGCGTTAGACAAAACACTAATGCTACCATAATACTGAAAATCTACTACAGCTCCGAATCATGGCTGGGTGTAAGAAAAAGTCAATAAAGTAGGCTGATGTAGGAAGGTTTCAGAGGATCTTTTACTGACAACTTCAGTTTCAGTACAAAGACTGAACCCGACAAATTTCAAGTGTAACCTAAACTAGAAAACAGCTACTGCTGGTTGGTTGAAAAGGTAAGGATATTGACCAACTACTGTTAACAGTAGAAGTCATCCTTGAAGATGCCTTCCATCTAAAGGCTAAACACTAGAAAGTGCAAGACCATATGATCAAGAAATGAACAAAACTAGTGGCATGAAATGAATTAATCACTGACTTGATGCACAAGAAGTGTGGAGAGGGAGAAAAGATTGATGACCTCAGGTGCACGAGACACAGGAAAAGCCACAGTGAGAGATTCAGCAAGGGCGGGTGAATCGGAGAAGATAGACAGCAATAGAGCGGCGGAAGCACCAAATCCCAAAGCCCTTTTGGCGACAGATTCCACAAACCCTTGGCCACGGCATTGGAACTTGCCACATGTTTCTACTGATGATGGAAGGTCAGTTTTGTGTTTCAGGTTTACATGAGGGTAAGGAGACAAAAAGCTACGGGAATGAAACAGTAACGAGGTGGGTTTTCCCAATTGAGAAGGAATGATAGAACGATATGTTGGTTTAAGATCGAAACGGGGAGCGAGGAGCTCCATTTCTGAGGAGGACAGAGACAGCAGAGGAGAGGAAGAGAAGAAAGAATATTTATGTTAGCGGTGACCGTTATACGTGGGTGAATCTGGGAGTGGGAAGGACCCCCATTGAATCTTCTCAAGCAGTGGTTCTCGCATTCTCCACCCCTTGCTTGCGTACACGTACTTGTCTACGTGTTCCACTTACACTTGCCTTCTTACTCTTGTTCTTTTCCTCTGGTTTTTCTGGCTTCCAATGCGCACATGAGGCAAGTTTGTTTTGTTTTTTCCTTTTAAGGGGCCCGTCTCGAGATTACCACCTTTTTTAAGGCCAAGCTCTGCCCCAAATTGCAAGAAAAGTGAAATTGAACTCGTAATCCCTTTATTTTATTTACAAAAAAACTTAAAGGTCATTAAATTACAAGGCTTTTTACAACATATTTTGGCAATTTTTTCATTTGATTCAACTGAAGCATTAATAATTTAGATTTGCTAGTCTGGATGGATTTGAAGAAATCACAAGGGAAAAATAAATAGTTGTGAATTGAGTGATTTTGACAATTATCTGATGGAGCTCGCTAAAACACGTGTGAGGCATCTCTCATTAAGAACGATATACTAGCCAATACATTTTACACTGCCCAAACAAAGCATATAGTTTATCAAAATTTTATAGTGCAAGAAATAAACTCCGCTAGAAATTCTCTCTCTCTGAATGATATATCTTTTCTAACTAAATTATTACATACACAATAATTAATATTCAAATCTTTAAATTTCAACTCACAAGTTAGAGTTGATGATAATAGATTTCCCAAAAATAGATTGTATTTTGTGGCCACATTGCTTTGGTAAAATGCTGAACCCCCTCATTGTACTTATAAAAAATTATTATAAATTTGATATATTCACACTCAAGTAATTATGAATTATCTAAATTTTTCTTAAGCTCTACCAAAATGCTTGTCAAGCTCTATTTTATGGAGTCAAATCAAATAGAGAACTTCGGAAAGACCTGGGCCTGAGGCATTCACACACGGATGATTAATGGCCCACGAGCGAAAAAAAGGCTATGATCTACCCCAACGTATTGCTAGCCCATTTGGATATTAGAACCTGAAGCATCGGAAACAGAATCAAATTGGGAACATAATTCCCCATCATCAACACCAAAAAGTAAATAAACAAATAGTCCTCCATTCATATACTAATTAATTTCAATTATGATTAGGAGGGAGTAAGTTATAATTGCAAGATTAAAACTTTGAACTAAAAAACAAGTGATGGATGAAATGTAGTGAGTCAAAATAGTTTTTATGCTAAATATGTTTGAGGATTATCTATTTCACCAACGTAGTTTAAGTCATGGATAAATATATCTCAAACGTTATATATTTTCAATTTATATTCTAATTCATCTAATGATATGTGTTTCATTTCACAGTTTGGCCTGGGAAGAGCATAGATAGAGTGACAGGGTACCTGGAAAATGACAAGTTTAGTAATGGACAGAGCACATGGGAAGGAGAGTGAGGGTGAAATGGAGGAAACGCGCGAGTGGTGAATGGTAAGGCAATGGAAGGAATCCAGCATTTATGATATTGTGGTTAAAGGCCGCACATAAATTCCTTAGACACACATCCCCCACTCATCACTTGCCCTTCTCACCCACATCACACGGTGACTCTTAGATAGATATCACTCCCTCCATCATTCCCTTCCCTCCACTCTCTCTTTCTATCAGTATCATTCACTCATGGCATTGGCTCACCAAGTCTCTAGTTTGAGCTTCAAAAATGTAATAGTATTAGTGATAGAGCTTCTATCTAAAAAGGTCTTGCTTTGATTCAATATGAATCGATAGTATCTGAATCATTATTCAGTCATATTTCAACTCTCTGTGGGGTAGCCTTAAGATACTAAATGTTCCAACATGCAAAAGTTATTATTCAACCATGGCAATTAAAGCTGCCTGTTCAATCACCTTTCCCTTCTCTCCAAAAAGCTATACTCTCTTCATTGGCTCTCTCAAGACTATTGGAAAAAGATAGCAAGTGAAAGTTAAAGACACTTGCTCGGGAAAACTTTGAAAAAAAAAAAAAAAAAGCGTGGGATACGGATCAAAATCTCACTAAATAGAAGAAAGCTGTAGCTTGATTTGCCTTTTATTTTTTTTTTTTTTGTCACCTAATGTGTTGCGTTTAACCACATGATGATTGATGTGTACAAAAGAAGTGGGAGGGTACGTAAGCATGTTTCAATCTTCTAACACCTCACTGTCTTTATTGCCATATACAAGGCACACTAAAATTTCAAAGAAAATCAAGCACACACAATAAGCGCATATATGTAGTTCCGCTTTATTGGAAATTAAAGGGGAGATAGTCCCGAAGCCAGCGTCCGTATGATAGATATGGCGTTTGAATGAATGCAGAGAGTAGAGTCTGAGAAGTCATGAGCATTAAGAGGACTCGTATATCTGAAAACCACCGGACACCACAGTGCCTTTAATTCAGAGAGAGGAATAACGTGAAGGAGATTGAGGAGGGAGGGAGGGATAGGATATAGCTATAGGTATGGGTCGACTCGGCTGGTGCTGAAAATCGTAAACAAAGAAAACGACGACCCCTTTTTGCTCCAAAAGCTTTCAACAAAAGGGCTTCCTCACAGTCTTATGCTTTGTGCACCACATACAATTTCTTACACATATAGTACAACATGGCTTTCCCTACAAGGCTGAGACTTTCCTCAACAATCCCATACGGCACTAACCCTACTTTCGTGGGCCTCATGCCTTCCCTTTACTTTCTCGTGTCATTTCAAGGATTCACCTCCTAAACCACACCCAACATCTAGCTTGTAAACCTCTCATATATAGCAACAAATTGAGCTGAAACAGACATCCGTCGCTATGCTCAAAGGAATTCAACATTACGGCCTTAATAATTATCTTCTCCTCTGCCTTCTTTTGTTTCTGGGCGCTACATAGAGCGAAAAAATGACTTGGTAATGGGGCATTCCGCAAATTCTACATGTTTTGTAATTATTATTATATGCATGACTTTAGGGGGTTCCAACTGCAAAAACAATACAGCATATAATTATTTTGAAGGAGAAAATAGATATCATTGACCTGAATTGAGGTGACAGGATGAGAGAACGAATAATGTAGCAAATTGCAGAAACGGGTATGCCTTTAGATAGCAAGACTTGCGTGGAATGACTGGTGGGAATACAGTTTTGACGTTTTGGCCAAACCACCAAAATTACAGTAAACAGAAGAATTATTATACATGGAAGGACTTGCGAAAGTCACAAAGAGTGAAGTCACTTTTTGGTTGCCTTACCAGCATTTGCAAACTCATTTATGATCCTATGACTATAGGTCACTGTTACACTGTAGGCATGTGTTCATATATGTTAATATATTATATCCTTCTCAACAATATCATTTATATGAGTGTGGTGGGGACTACTTCTGCCCATCCTGACCCTCTGGCCTTTATTCTATCTGTCTCTAAGAAAAGGGAAAAAAAAAAAATTTGTGTCTAAAGAAAATTGCGAGCATGATTGATATGCGTTGGACTTGGATATATTTAAATGCATGTCACAATATCTTTCACAATATGTACTGAATTGTTCTCTTTGTTCCATACTGATATGTTAAAATATACGGAGCTGAAAACTAGTAATAACTCAAATTTAACCTATTTTTGCGAGCATTCTGTAATTTCATGTGTATGCACATCTTCCTCAGAACAGACAGAGAATGTATATATATGTATATATATTTGATGAGATGGATACGTGCCGAAGAATATATATGTGTGTGTGTTGATTGAATATACACAAGTAGATAAAAACAGGAATGATATATGAAAGCTGTTTATTTGTTGATGAATATATAAAAGTTGTTTGGAAAATATCAGTATAAATCTGCAGTAACTACATGTTAACATGCTGTATTAATAATGAATTATATTGTAAAAAAATTGAACGTGGGATAGGAATTAAAACAAAAACAAAAAAAGAAAGAAAGAAACCGAGAGAGGCATGTCCGTCTGTTCGCGCGATGTGGTTCGCAACTGATATTAATTAATAAGAAGAGAGGCTTCCAAAATACAGCTCAGATAGTGAGATAACAAGGAACAGCTCCAAATATTACAGAAATTAACGCGAAGAATTATTTTATACTTAGTTAATAAGATTATCCCGTCTGAATAAGTTGTTGGGTAATAGTGAGTACCACGGAACTACTAATTAGGAGGGTCATATAAAGCGTTAGAAAAGCACCTATTATCATAGCTTCTAGTGTTTATGATAGTAGTTGTCAGATCGTATTCCACCAGTTTTCATCATAAACATTGGGCTCACTCGTGAGGGCAAGTAAGGATGAGTGATATAGATCTGCACCCCCACAATATGAGTGTGTGTGTCACACAAAAGGAAAGAAAAGAGACTTTTATTTTGGCATCAGTGCGCAATGTTGTTACTTGCTTTTCACCTTTCATTTTCTGCTTTTTAAATTCATGTAAACATCTAAGGATAGGATCCTTCTCGGAAGCTGTTGAAAGTATGCTCTTTAATTTTGAAAGGAAAAACTTTACTCCCTAGCTCTTGCAATTTTTCCTATTGTATATTTCTGTCTGTGAGAGATGTCATGACCATGTATGCAAAGAGGGGATTATATTATATCAAATATATACTATATTTAATTATGTACATGGGCCCCTCTGCTCATTCTCAAGACTAGTCCCCACTAAAGCATGCATTCATATCCCGAAGCACACAATTCATTCACCAGTCAAAATGTTAATATCCAAAAGCTTCATTCAATCATTAGTTTCCTTTGGTTAATGTTATCTATAATATTCTTTAAATATCTTTTATTATTGTATATATATTTCAATCGTTATTAAAAGATATTATTTAATATTATTATATAATTATTAGTTATTATTGTATTATTTATTTTCTGTGTATATAATGTACCCTTCATATTAATAATATATACGACATTTTTTAATTTTTCTCTGATTTATCTTTTTTGTGTCTGATAGCTTTCATGGTACTAGAGCTATAAAATATTATTTTTTCACAATAAGTCAGTTTTTGAAGGGTATTAGCCTTCATTTGCATTAGTGTTGCCATCCTTTATCACGAGTTCAAATCCATCTCAAATCTATTTTCTTATATCCATAGGGCAATTCCAGTAAATTAACATTTGTAGATTTGTTAACTATTGGATCATGATGAAATTTGATCAGCAAGTACAGAATATCTAATGTGTCATTTTCAACAATTAGATCATTGGTTAGTTTCTTGATGTAAGATTTATTCCGTTTACACTACAGTCTCTAGTTTTGATGTTTTTCATCTTTCATTTTCTTTTATAACTTCTTTTTCTAAAAATAAAATATTCAAAAATTGTTCAATTTATCTCAGTTACTTTGAATGATTGCAATTATCGTCTTTGGTTGAAAAATGTGATCTCGTTCAGTCTACTTTGAGATCTTCTCTAGTTGAACTTGAAACTTTACTACGCATACTTATCTCTAGTTCCTCTAGCCTATCTGTTGCCTTATCTACTTTTACTGGTAAATTCACTTAGTATTTTGACTCTGCTTATTGCAATCATGTGACAGGTTAGGAAAATTTCTTCTCCTCTATGACCCGTAACTTTACTGCCTATCCTATACATATCGCTAATAATTTTCAAATGCTTATTAGTCATATTGAACAAATTATTGATATGGGTTATGATGTGTTATTTAATAAACATAATTGTGTTATGATGGATTCTCAGATAGGACAAATTATCAGGGCCAAGTGTAAAGTTTTTCATATGTTTGAGCTCACATCAATGCACCTACCTAAGATCACTGCTCCTGCATTATGTGTTGCCTCTATATCCTCTTATCCTAATTCTTGTCTTGACTTATGACATCGTTCTCTTGCTTGATTTTCTTTGAGTAAATTGTGTCATTTAATTTTTAGTAGTCTTTAGGTCATATTCATAATCAAATTTTGCAATGCATTTCTTGTCAGATTGCCAAACAACCCACTTTATCTTTTTATAAAAATGATTATATTGCTGCTTCTCTATTTGATTTGATTCATTTTGATGTTTCGGGTCCTGCCCCTATTCCCTCTAAGGGGGATCTCAATACTTTGTGACTTTTATTGATGATTTTTTTCATTTTACTTAGATTTGTATGATGAAACATCAATTTGAGTTGCCTAAACTTTATATCAAATTTACTACTATAATTCACACTCAGTATTCTAAAGTCATCAAAATTTTTTGTCATGATAATGCTTTGGAATATCATGACTTTAGATTATTCAGCTTTATTAATTCTCAGGGAATTATTTCTTAATATTCTTGTCCTTACATTGCTTAACAGAACAGTTGTGTTGAGCATAAACATTGTCATATTCTTGATTCTGTTGGAGCATTGCTCATTTCCTCTTCTTGTCCTAAATAATTTTGGGGTAAAGCAGCCTTAACCTTTGTCTTTTCGATCAATTGACTCTCGTCTCCTATCATTAGTAACATTTATCCTTTTGAGTGTCTCTATGCTTATCTTCTAGATTATAGGCTTTTAAAAGTCTTTGCTTGTGCTTGTTTTGTTCTACTTCCATCTCATGAGACAAACAAACTTCAAGCTCATTCTTATGTATGTTATTTTCTTAGTTATGATTATGAGTATAAGGGTTATCGTTATTAGGATCCTCTTTCTCATCGTATTCGCATTTCTCAATATGTTGTCTTTTGAGAAAATATCAAGTTTTCATCTCTAATCAATCTCTCGTCATTCTCATCTTTTTCACCTTTTATTTTTATAGATATTTCTACTAATCTTTTTCCTAGTAACTTAGGTATAGACTTTTCTATTGAGCTCGTTTCGATGACCAACACTGCACTTGCTCCTAATATGCCTACTATCATGCCTCCTACTCCTATAGCACAAGTCACGCCTACTGAATCTATATCGTCCACAGACTCTCGGCCCATTCATGTAAGAAATTCTCCCTTTTGCTTTAATAACTACCATTGTTTTTCCACCATCTTCTAATTTTAGGAACCCAAATCTTTCAAGGAAGCCTCTCGTGATCCTCTTTAGCAGCGAGTTATAGATGAGGAATTGCATGCCCTAAAGAAAATATATACTTGGAATCTTGTTGATCTTCCTCTTGATAAAACTCTTGTTGGGTGTCGATAGATCTATAAGAACAATACTCATTCTGATAGCTTTTTGAAGCAACATAGGGGCCTACTTGGTGGCTTAAGGTTGCACTCAAGAGTATGGTGTTGATTATAAGGAGACTTTTGCACTTGTTACTCATATGATTTTTGTTCGTAGCATTAAAGCCATTATTGCTATTAAGCATTGGACTCTTCATCAATGGATGTTAAAAATGCCTTTTTGAATGGCGATCTAAAGAAAGAAGTGTATGTGAAACCTTTACCCTGTTATCAACATCTAAAAGATAAGGTTTATCATCTTTGGCGGGCATTATATGGACTTAAGTAAGCTCCCTGTGTATGATTTGTTTAGTAACATTATGAATCAACTAGGTTTCATATGTAGTCTTCTGACTCAGCTTTTTTTTTGTCTTCTGACTCAGCTTTTTTTTTGTTCATTCTATTACTCGTGGTATTGTTCTGTTGCTATTATATGCTAATGACATGATTATCACAGGCAATGATGGTATGGGAGTTACGGAGCTTAAGACATATTTAGGCCAATAATTTGAAATGAAGGATTTTGAAAGATTGAACTATTTTCTTGGGCTTAAAGTCTACTATAGGAGAGATGGTATATCTTTTTCTCAGATCAAGTATGCTACTAAGTTGATATCTTGAGCTCATCTTTCTAACGAGAAGGTTGAAAATACTCCTATTGAGCTAAATGTGCATTATACTTCCACTAATGGAACTTTATTGGATAATTCCACTCATTATCGTTAGCTAGTTGGAGGCCTCATCTATCTTAATGCTATCATTCCTGACATTGCTTATGCAATCCACATTATCATCTAGTGTATGTGTAAAATGTCATTCTACTAAATATAATTAACTAATAAAACACATGGTAATCAAAGAATTAACCCATAAAGATAATTATCAAGTTTTTGATTTTTAAAATGAGGGATCCTAAGTTTTCATAGTCAAAATAAGTTTAAATCAATCATAATCTCTTAGAATAAAAACAATTGAAAAAAATATGTTTGTTGTGAGATAGTGTAATGCATCGCAGTTTGTGCATGCTGCATCATAGTGTGTTGCTCTTTGTGCCACGTGCTATTGCTCAAGCGCCATACGCCGCAGCGTGTTGCACGTAAATGATAACAGAATTGAGGAACTTTTGACACGTCACGATTCTTCATCCGATATTCGAATGACATGATCTAGGTGTTTATGAAAAACTCTTTTCATAAAATAGCTAATGGCATGTGTTTGACTTTCAAAACAAGTCACACAAGAAAGTTAGACACCCAAATATATTTTTACTACTTTTTACAACTTTCACATAAAAAGGATGTTTAAAACCTATAACAAGTGCCAAAAGTCTTTTCTAACATCTGGATCATGTCTATTAAACCTAAGAATATCAGTACAACACATCACATGTATTTAAATACCAATATAGCATAAAATCATTCCTCAATCCCTGTTTACTGAGAATGGAAGGGGGATACATTTTCCATTGCATTGCATCCAAACCAATCAAAACATGTTTAAATTATCATTTCTATACCCATCAACATATATATCTCTTTATACATAAAAACTCAAGGCTCAAAATATAATTTAGACATTTGTAATAACAAAACAGTGCAAGTGCAACTATATGCAACCTAGAATTGGCAGCTCTGTACTATTATACAAAATAAATTAATACAAAAGCATACTAAAGTAATACACAGATTCCTAGGCCTCAGTAGCTTTGTCCCTCTTAGCACCAGAGCTAGAAAGGTGAGTCTAACTACTCAGTAACTAAGGTAAAACTTACTCTGTACAACTATATATCAATTGCAAATCAAACACATGCATATAAAATCAAGTTCTTAAAACATGCTTACACACACATTATAACTTATCATTACTTATTTTATATCATATTTATCTCATATACACTAGGTGCATTATCATAATACATTTAACATATGACCATAACTCGTTATCCATGCTACTTGCCAAATTACAATTATGTGACACATCATATATTTATATAAGTAATGATTAACTAACCTTATACCCTCTTTATTTTTTCAAACTTAAACTGTGGGCTATAACACTAAATAGGGCTTCGTCCGTGTGACTGGATTACCCAAGCTCACTAATTGTGAGGTGTGATCCAATTAAAGATCACATGATTTATTCTCAGACCACGACTTCCCTCACTCACAAATTTCTTTATTGAATTAGTGGAGAAAGCTAGGTTTTAGTCCCTCGATAAACTATAGGATAAGGCTATATCCTCATGCACCGGAGGGTAACCTAAATACCATATGAATTTTTCTCTACTCCCAATTCCTCGGTGAACTCCCACTCACTAATCATGCCATAAACAATTATTACTTATTTTCACATGTTTATTTATTCAATATCAAAGTCAATATGTTAGGCTCATGATCGAGTGCTACCCAAGTGAGCATCAATTCTTATTTTCATTTATGTCATATAAAGCCTATCATTTTCAATCTCATATATTCATCTCATCAATCTCATTATCAATTACTCATCCTAAACACTACTAGAAAAATTAAATTTAATACCATTTTTTCTAGCTAAATTGCTTTTTAGCTAGGAATTTTATCCCTTACTAAATTTATAGCTAAAAATGGCTTGTTAAATTTAGCAAGGGATCATATTTTCCTCACTAATTATTGAGCAATTTATCAAGAGATTCATTCCCTTGTTAATTTTAGCGAAAGATTTACCAATCCCTCACTAATAATATTTAAAATTTGATAACTTTAGTCCCTCACTATATATGCTATATTTAAAAATAACGATGTCATATCATTCACCATGTGTGCATCATCTTGTGACATGTCACCAACAACCTCGTGCCTCATTACCTACTATCTCGTACCTCATCACCCGTCACATGTGCGATAACTCATAACATGTCATTGTCCACTTTATGTCATATCACTCACTCTTTATCATGTCATATATTTATTATGTTTATGTCAAAATCAAGACTTGAACCCTTAACCTCATACTTTTCAAACTTTATACTCTCCTTCTTTGTTAATTGAACTTAAAGGCACTTGCTGTCATTATATGAGAAACTAAATATATATTATTTAACTATATAAATATATTAAATAATATATTATAAAAACACACACACATATACGTATTAAATTTTATTTTCAATTATTAATATGTTAAAAATATTTATATTTTATTTAAATTATTCTTTACATTATATTTTAATAAAATATTATTTTGTTAATGAAAATAAACTTAAAATAAATAAAATATTAAATAATAAATAATTTTATTATGAATATTTTAGTTAATTTTTAAATTTAATTTTTATTTTAAAATAAAAAGAATTAAATATATAATTAAAAGTTATTGCTAAAAGTTATTTTTTTGCAGTAATTAGCTAGGGATAGAATTCCTTGCTAATTATCTTATTTTAGAAAGGAATTGATAGTTCCTCATTAGTTTCCTCCTTAATTGTCTTATTTAGAGAGTGATTGACAGTTCCTCACTACTTTTCTAGCTAATTTTCTATTTTAGAGAGGGATTGGTAGTCTCTCACCATTTTTCTTGCTAATTCTCTTATTTTAGAAAGGGATTGACAGTTCCTCATAATTTTAAGTCAACTATAAAATCAACATCCCTCACTAATTTCCTTGCTAATTTGGTATTTTAAAAAGGAATAAATAATCTCTCACTAAATTCTTTCGCTAATTTACATTTTTCTAGTAGTGAAACCATATTATAAAGTTGCCAATCATTTCACAAGCATTTTTTGCATGTTTCATACACATAAAAGCAATTATATAATTTATAAATTTTATTGCATGTTACACCATTCACAAAAAATAATTTTTATGTTTAACACATAATTCACCTCACATTACAATTAATAAATAGTTACCTAAAATAGGGTTCCCCTGATTACCTTAAATTTTTGAGAGGTTAAAGGTTTATTCTTCAATATAATAGTTTCTAAGTTTAAATTTCTAAGCCAAATAGGTGTCCAAGAGCTCAATCTACAATTTACCAAGTTAATCTCCATTAATTTTGCCAAACTCAAGCACTCAACTCTCATTTCTCTACTTTAAAATTACTTAATGCCCACTTTATATGAGTTTGAGCTTATCCATTAGGTTTATTAACTATTTCTAGTTTCCATTAACCTTAATGAATCATTAAACTCCTATTAATGGCATCATATTCTTCCAACAACCTACATTAATGCAATTTTTGCATATTTATGAAGCCTAACAACTGAAGACACTAAAATTCATTATACCTAAGTCTAGATACTTTAATCTACTCCCATTAACTTTATTTGAATTAATAGATTTAGACCCATAATTTATATGGACCAAAAATCATCTTTCACTATCAAATCCTAACTATAAACTTATAAATGGGGAAGAAAATGGGGGATTAAGAGGCATGAGACTTATCTTGGGTGTTTGTAACTTCTAAAATAGTCTTAATGTAGTCCAAAAACAAACCTTAACAAAGCTTGACACGCCTTCCTCATTTTCTCCTTTCTCTCCTTTCTATTTCTGTCTTAGTTTGCGATTGATAAATTGCTAAAAATGACTATACACCACGATAAACGTGCAATACATCACAGCACATGGCATACAGAGGCTCCCTTCTCGCATCAGTTACATCTTTGCTTAGCGACAGACGTGATTCACACCATGATGTGTGGCACAACAACATTAAATCTTTATTTTCTTCTCTTTATTCAATGCTTGAGTGGCCTATCTTGATACCAAACCCATAATTAGAGTTGAAACACGATCGAATATGATTATTAAAACCTTTATGGCCACACACCACTATAATTTACTTAATTACCCTAATTAAGCTTAGTAAGTCAGGGGATTAAAAATTAAGATATTACAATATGTTGGAGCCTCGAACTACTCATTATGCAACAATTCTTCGAATCATTTGGTACATCAAAGGCACTCTGTATTATAGGTTACACTTCTTTGCTAGGTCCTCTCTTACACTATGGGCTTACTTTGATGCAAATTAGGGCAACAATCGTGATGATTAATGATCTACATTTAGTTTTTATATCTTCTTTGTGTATATAATGTATCCTTCTATTAATAATATAGATGATATTTTTCAATTCATCTTTGATTTATCTTTCTTCTCTTTGATAGCTTTCAGTTAAAAATACTCTCCACAGTACTAAATTTAAGTTAACTCCATTCATATCATATTTAACATGATTAATAGAAAAGAAATTAATTTTGTAATTACAAGCAGATATAAAAAGATAATTACATGTATTATGTAGAGAATAAAGATGGTAAATTTAAGCTCAATCATGCATAAACTAATAATGACTTACACATCTACTTAAATATCGTGAGTTTAAAATTTAAGAAACTAACTAAAGTTAACGTCTAATTGGACTCAATGGAGGCTTTGTTACTCATCAACTGCAACTACTTTAAAAGTCATCCCTTGTTTGATATTATAAGAAAAATTAAAAATCTAACTGAGAGATTAAATGATCGCATTTGATCATATTTATAGAGAAGTAAATAGTTGTGTTAATCTCTTGGCCTGCAGACCTTCTTAGAAAAACTTCAATATTATGATCTTATATAAACCACAAGATGATTGTAGAAGCCTATTGACATTAGACATAATTAGATTTTGATCTTTCTATATAGTTTGCCATGGTCTTGCAGTAAAACAATTTTTGCAAGTTTATTTGAAGAAGATTTTAGGCGAAGCATTTCTCTGTACGTACGTATATGCACAGCAGAGAGACGACCGAGGACGTACTCCGACACTTGCGTATTACAATTAGGCAAGGCCACTGTTAATACTTTATTAATATTATGTATACGAATCATTAATTGTGAGAGGTTGATGGAAGTGGAGTGTGAGACAAACAAACAAGACATAACCCATCACAATCTTGATCGCCTCAAGATTTCTGGTATTGTCATGTCAACCAAACAGACAAGATTTTACAGCAACACGTCACAGTTTTGATCCTCTTCTCTCGATCGCGCTCCACTTTATCCGCCTCCCTTCCTCATGAATCACTCACAAAACTACTGTTTAAAACTTAAACACGCTTATTAATATTTGTAATATTTTATATACACGCATTCCTCTTTTGTGAGTTAATATTGTTAATGATTACACAGTGGCAGTGCCAGCAGAGCGAGGTGAAGCTGCTTAAGATCTGTCTGTCAAAATGCATGATCGCTGATGCTTTTCAAAGTACTTTTGTTCTGAAAGGATGTTCGTGTGGGTTTTTGCTTGCTCATCACTGGCCTTTGCCTGCGGCTTTCTGGATACCTTTTTTGTTTCTTAATTATTAATCATTACTTTATTTTACATACATATATATATATATATATATATTTGTTACGCCTGGGATGTATTGGAATCTTCCCCACAACACCAAGACCTAATTGATTATTGCATGCACGGATAGATATATCCAGGTGGAGATATTAAATTGGTCATCATGTGTATATATACCTAATTGATTTGATGGCACGAACGTCAAACGAACACGGCCTTTAAATCACTCAACCTTATTTCACAAATCAAGCCCCCCCCCCAATATATAAGCAACCAATTCACAGGCCTATGTATGTGGATGTGCGTGTCTTTTGGCCAGGAATGCTCTCTTGCTTCTTCTTGAAGTTTTCTCTCTTCATATTCTTCAGCGCACACCCACAAATAAAAAAACAAAATGTTCACAACTTGGAGAGAATCTCCGAGCATCGTGGCCAAAGGAAAATGATCAAACCAGCCAAGCATGATATCTAGTTGTGGATAACGATGAATGATAAAAGAGCTACAGTGATAGTTCTCTGGGTAGAATCCAAAAGAAGGATTTCTGTTTATACCTCTTTCCGTTTCTCAAAACAAAAATTACTAGGGGTTAAGTTTTATATTCATTTATTTATCATGTGAATGTGAATTTTCTTTTCAAACTTTATCGTGATTATGAGTCAAGATTATATTTCTCGCCTTTTTCCCTTTTTCTTTTATTGATTGGGGCCTCACTAACAAAGTTGTCTCATCTACTTCGAGGAGGATCAAAAGTACCTGGAATTAGCGCTCTTAGAGTGTGGTCCATTTATTTAAAGGATCACATATATTTTGTTCCTAAGCGAAGGCATGGTCATCATTTCACCCTAGGGGGAAAAAAGAAAAAACTTAATCCCCTGAACACATGAATTATATTTTCAGTGGATTATGACGTCCATTACCTTTTGATCCCTCTTCGGATTGGCTCTGCAAATTATAATCAAATCCATTATATCCTTGTGATGGGATATAATTGTGGTGATGAGAGTTAACATAGCCTGATGTATGTAATTTAATTATTAGTAGTTAATAAGAATTATGCGATGAAATATTCCTAACGACTTGTTCACTTTTTTCTCTAATTTTTCATTTGATCGTATTTAAAGAAAGTCTAACTTGATCCATGATAAATGTAATATTTACTAGTTTGATTATTAACGTTAACATGAACTTTAAACATTTTGTTTTGATAAACACACCCACGCGCGCGCATGGAGTTTATCTTTTTTTTTCCCCCCGGGAATCTCCCTCTATTTTCACTGAATTGACAGTTAGAATTTAAAAAGCAAGAAATATCTAATATCATATAGGATATAGAGTACTTAATAAATAATGAATTTGACATCTATGTTATTACAAATTTTCTTCTCTCACACACACACATGTATTAAAAAAATATATATTTATGGCCTTTTTCTCCTTGAAAGGATATAAATTCGTTTGAAGAACCTATACGGAGTACATGTATTCCAAAAGATGGGAATTAATATTAAGGGCCTTGTTTATTTCAAAGATTATGGACTTTAACCAGGGATATAAAATTGATTAATTGGGGGTTGGGGGGGGGGGGCGCTTGTGAATCGAGTTCAAGGAAAGGAAGACAGAGCTGTCCCTAATGTACTGGAATAAGAATACAAGAGCAGAATATCAAATATACGTATTCTCGTGTGCTGGGTTGTTCGGTCTCCCAACACTGTCATGTCACGATGTAATACATCGTGAAGTTGCTCATGCATAACTCTCAGCAAGCTAACCCCCTGTTCATATATATATATATATATATATATCAATTTTTATTGGTAATGGAGGGGCGTAATCAAAATGACAAGAATCTCGGGATTGTAACCTGCAGAATGCATTTATTAATCGTATTATTTAATTACTGTACTCTCAACAAATGTTTGATTCCTTCCAAAAGAGATGGCCCTAATTAAAAAGCAATCCTCGACACTTGAGAGAAATAATAATGATGCGCATACACGTCCTTACTATTATTAAAAGAACGAGAAGCAACTTTTAATTATTATCGTTGTAACTAATTATAGAATCACGTCTCGTAGAATTAAGTTTCATGAATAATGTATATAACATGTAGTGGCATATATATTGGAGGAATGGGGTATGGGCGAGATCATGAGAAAGAGACATGGCATGAAAGCACAAATGCCATACAAAAAAGATGATGTTACATGGAGGAACACGTTCACTGCAAACTGGCACACTCTGAGATGCAGAGAGATAAAATCAAAAGGGTCAAAATACTGATGAATAGTATATATGAATGTATATTAATAATGTATAGTCGCTGGTAGGGTTTGGTGTCTAGGACATAGAGGAGTCGGATATTGATTGTCAATAAATGCCTTGGTCATCGTATTCACTGTTTTAGCAATCATCTCTTCTTCAGTCCCAACTCACAAAGCGACATTACTAACCCCACATGGCCTTCCCCTGACACCACTATCCTCAACTCTTCTTCACACTAGATCACATATACCAGTTAATTATACTGAATTAAGACAGTGATCGCTTTTTGTACACCATGTATACAAACGAACTACGTACGTGTATGCCTATATGCTAGACAGAGAGAGAGGTGGTCAAAACTCGAAACAAGAAAACTGCTGAAAGGTCGCTTCAGTGCTACAGTGGATCCATGGCAAGGAGAAATGTGTAAGCAAAGCAGGGCGCATCAGTATATATGTTGCCAATCAGCCCAACCAACGCAACTTGGGCTCCACTGTTTTTTGCAGTTTTTGGTTACATCCTCGCCTTTTGCCCATCCCCCTCTCTCTCAAAAGCTGCAAATCAGATCCCATCTTCCTCATCTCTCTCTTCTCAATTCTCATTCATACACTAACTCATCAGCCTGCTCCTTCATCTTCTGCTGGGGACCATATATACCATCCATCATGCATCCTACCTCTATGTCTTTTGATATATCCCTCGCCCGACTCCTTTAATTTTTTTTTTATTCATTTCCTTCTCTTCAAAAGCTAATCATTTGCTTTGAACTTTGCAAGCAACGGTGAATCTCAAATGGTATATGTTCCGTCTATCAACAAACACATCTTCTCCGCTATCTAAAGCAAAAGGGGCATCGTATGCACCTCCCAACATAAAGCTGACGTTTATTTTCAAAATGAAAAGCCTACGCTATCTAATCTCCCATCATCAATACATACTCCCACCATTTCTCGTACGTGTCTCAGTTGTGCCACACACAAACAGCTTATAATATTAAGCCTCGCCTCCTTATCCATATACCCATCACTTCATCTGCATCTTTTGCCCATTTTGAGACGATTGGTGGAAACCAAATACGGATCTCATGAAGAAATAAATTAAAGCAAGTAATTATCAATGCCCCCACACAAAGTATTTGTCCATGCACGTGCATCATTATCCCTCAAAGTTTGAGGAGGTCATGCCTCTGGGTTTGAGAAATAAAAGCGCCCTTCTTCATCTTAACCTCTTTTACGAAACACACTTATATATATAAATATATATATATAGGGCTCCACGATGAACATTTCCGCATATGTTACATATAATTCAATGAACATATACATAGAGTCGACGTATGAGTACTGGTATATGGTATACATACCATACAGCGCGATATGCGGAGAGTCCTAAAACCACAATATTACTTATGAATGAAAACTGGATAGAGACAGATAAAATTTTTGGACCTGATGCATTGTGTGTGTCATATAAGCTGCTTCATCACTAGGCATTATTATGCTTCTTTCGATTTCAATTCCAATATATATAATTGCGTATTCTTCTCACGGAAGGGAAGGTCTGCACGGGAAGGCAATTTAAAGGAAGTCGGATAGTATAAATCTGATTTACCAGACCGGCGGTGCCTGCATAATCTACTATTAACTACTAATCCAACATAATAAGGAAGAAGGCCGAATAAGCAAGAAGAAATTAAATTAAAGTTGGCTTCCATTTAAACTTAATGCTTATATGATCCTAATTAATTATCAGTTCATTACAAGCTAAGATACATATCTAGTTCGCATTAATATATTATAAATTTAATTAATCCCATGTGTAGTTGTTTACTGGGTGGACTCGTTATCTTGCTCCACTTCGGACGCAGGGTCATCTTCTTCTTCAAACCCATCGATCCCATAAGCAGCGTGGCCAGCCCCGAAGGCTTTGATGTGATCCTTGAGAGACCTCTTGTGCTTGAAATCAGAGCCACAGATACAATACCAGAGCTTGCCACAGTTCTTCTCATGGGTTCTCCAATCCCCTCTGACAGCAAAAGCCTTCCCACATTTTCTGCACATGAAGGGCTTGATCCCATGCTTCCTCTTGTAATGCGTTTGAAGTGTTCTAAAATCCTTGAGTGGCTTTGCTCTTGGGTGGTCGATGTTGTTTCTGCAACCTGGAGCGCAACAATAGCACGGAAGCCTCAGCATGCCCGTTGGTTGTGTCCCTCTCAGCGATTCAGGCCCTTTCCTGTACTGTGATCCATGCCCCCACATATGCATCTACGCACGGAAACAAAACCACCAAAGTGATCAATACATTACTTATATATATTATTTTCAAGTTTAAAACTAGGAAACAAAGTTAAACCCTGCTAGCCCGCTTGCTAACTATTAATTAAATCTCAAGGAACCTACTCTCAGTTCGCCCCATTTTAATAATATGTCTTTTATGTAGTCAAATCTGTGATGATGCCAACATTTGAAATGTGGATGTTTTGCCTTTTCATTTTCGGGCAAGTGCCACTCTTTGAAGATATTTTCACCAACATGAAATGTGATGATTTGATTGAAGAACCGCTTTGAAACAAATGGGGTTTTTCTTCTTCCACGGCGCTAGTATTGTAATATCCGGAAAGCTAAGTGATGACAAATTTTTATATGCTACATATGTGGAATGGAAAGAGGAAGGAGAAGGCGAGGTCTAGCTTCATATAAGAGGGTGAGGGAGCCATATATCCCATAATTGAGATTTGAGAATCGAGATGTGTGTAAGGGACAGAAAGAGGAACAAGTTCGAAGTGAAAGTAATTAGCGCGGGTATATGTGAGGGATCTGGAAGAAACACTGCAAGATTTGCAGTAGCTGGATGGAGCTGCCAGAATGGAGACTGGAGAGGCACGGACTTCAATGCACAAAAGGCATAAGGAACATTGCCTGAGTAGTTTAATCAACGAAAAGGGAAGGTACTGATCCAAGTCACAGTTTGAATCAGGTTTAAAAAAAAGTTTTATTTTTCCAAAAAAAAAAAAATTATGTCCCCGTTTACCATGCAAAAGGTCCCCGAACAATCTGAGTCGCAATACTAATGAAATCAAATAAAACTAAATCGTGGAACCGGAAATCATAATGACCCAGTAGAAAAAATGACAAAGGTAGAGAGAAAAACCAAGAAGAAAACAAGAAAGCCGAAGGAAGAGGCGCGTATATGCAATAATATAGATATAGATTAATTAAATCAAACTTTTTCTTTCCCGTTTGGAAGGAAGCAAAAGAGAGGCGTAAGAGGGTTCAAATCAGGGAAGAAAGTAAGGAAGATTCATAATGATATAGGCTGGAAGTGGAGGAAAAGCGAGAGAAGAAAGAGAAAAGAGATAGAGAGCAGAAGAGGAAGGGACCTGCATGTTGTTGTATCTGTTGAAGGTCTTGAAGCAAACAGGGCAAGAGAACTGGGTAGGACCGATAAGAATCTGAGAAGGAGTAGGGATCCAGTACTGTCCCTTGTTGAGCTTATTGGGGAGCATGAAGCCGCCAGAGGCAGAACAATAATCGTCGTCTCCGCCGCCATCTCCTTCCCCTTCCTGTTGTTTATCATTGGAGCAGGAGGAGAGCACGGAAGCCATCTCAGCAGCACTAGGGCTGGGCAACCCTATGTGGAGTGCAACAGTGACGGTGGCCTCATCGTCGTCCTCTTCGTCTTCTAATTCTTCCTCTTTGGGTTTAGCAGCACTGCGGAGGATGATCCCGTCGTCCCTGACACGGTCCAGGTCGGGACGATGAGGATGATCGTGGTCTTGCCTGGAGGGGCTGAGGCTCAGGAGAGGGAGCGCTTCTCTGAGAGGAGGAGACGGCGGTGAAGGTGTGATGGAAGAAGAACAAGAAGCGGGTTGGTTGAAAAAGCCGGCGGGGGAGGTGGCGGAGGGGTGGTTGATGAAGTTGTGGAGAGGAGCATAGGGATGGTGGTGGTGAGAAGAAGGGTTGGAGGAAGGGAAAGGGTTGAATTGGAAGAAAGGAGGAGAAGAGAAAAGATGAGAGTAAGGGTCAGCCATGGTGATGAATAAAGTAAGTGTGGGAATAGTTTGCTTTCATGGAGAGAGAGAGAGAGAGAGAGAAAGAGCATAAGATGGCTGAAGGGAGTGGACGGTGGAGAGAGAGAGAGCAGAGAAGCGAGTAAAGGCAATGGAGTAGGATGGGATGAGCCAAACTTAGTACAAAAATGAAACAAGACGCAATAATTTAATTGTTGATCATTAGGATTTCTAATTAATTACAGGCACCTCTCTCCCCCCCCCCCCCCCCCCCGCCTTCATTTTCCTGTCTTCCCCTCTTATTTTCTATTTTAAATATATATTTGGGAATTAATATTACGAACTTGAATTCCGGGGAATACCGTTAGCAGTCGTTTATTCCTGTATTTACTTCTTGCCACCGTTACCCATATATCATTGGAAATGGATGGTTGAAAATTGAGAATCCGTGAATTCTATTAAATTTATTTTGTAGATAAAATTAAAAAAAGATATTTCATAAAAATAATAAAATGAGAAAAAATATTAAAAAAATTCATGAATCTTAACGTTAAATGATTTACTCCCTGTATTATTTTGTTCCCCATGTTTAAGTCAATTCCGTGATTTGGTTTTTGAAATAGTACTCCTTCCATTGTAAATTATAAAATACTTTTAAAAAACTTTATCCGCCTCACAATATAAAACATTTTAAATTAATTAAGATTTTATTAAATGTATTAATTTTGATATTACTTTCTCTCTCTATAATTAATTTTCATCTCTTCTCTTTTCAAAATATTAAATGATGGATATTTTTAAAAATTTATAATTTTGTTTTAAAAAGATAAGTGTGTTAAATATATTTAATAAAATTTATTGATATATGAAATTTTGTCTGAAAGTATTATAATTTGAAATGGAGAAAGCAGTTAAAATTATATTAAGAAAAAAGATTTCATCTTTTAACAGACATTGATTCCAGTGAATGGGCTTTAACTATTTAAATATAAGTTTTTGAATTTGAATTCACGTGAGTATAGGAAACATCTGTAGTTAAAAATTATCTCTAATTAGACCTAACAATATTAAAGTATAAGTCAGTCAACTGGCTGTATTAAAAGAAATCCCATCCATAGTATGAGTTTGAATTGCCTTGAGTTAATCAAGGTCTCTTTTGGTGGGTTTAAGTCAGTGGAATGGGCTCTAGCTATTTATTTTTTTGAAAAAGAATATTTCCTACAGAAAAATGTGATTCCTTTTTTTTTTCCCCCAGAGCTGGTCAAAAAGTCTTAGAATTAGAAAAGGAAGGAAAGAGAGACAAAAATTCAAAATTTTTACACACCTTTGCTTAAGGATATGTAACCGAGATCAGGTTCTTATGTGTTTTTTTAATTAAAATTTAATCATAAAAACATTTTTTTTCTTAGGGAAACGATCCGAAGTTAATCATGATTTTTAATTTTCTATTACAGAAACTCTGCTTTTTGTAAGAAGCAGAAGATAATAATTCATACTCATGCGCTAGTACTGGCATTTCAATAGAAGGATGCAGCTCCCGGCTCATAAATTAAAATAAAGTAGTTTAAATTAATTTCAAACCAAACCCCGTCGAAATTAACATGCCCTGTATATTTGCCACTTTTACGGTAAAAAGAATTCTGGCATTTGAGAATAAATGGTTCAAATTAAAGTTGTTAAATTAACAAGTTTAAATAAAATCATAATAAAGATATAAACTCAAAATATAGATTTGGATTATAAACTTGTTAGAATTTACATTTATTAATAAATGAACTATAAAAATATATAATTAAATAATTAAAAAAATATGACTATAATTTAATTTAAATATGTTTTAAATATAAATTATTGAAATTAAATTTATCTAGATTCATAAATTATTATACTCAATATAAAAAATTTAAAATATAGCTGCTTATTTTTAGTATTTTTATTTTCTCTTTTATTAATATTATTTTTTGTTTTTTTAAATTTTATTTTCATTGATCTAGGTGTTATAACATTTATAAACTTATCTTGGTCAATAAATTTATGAGTGAATTAATATAATTTTATAATTTAAAAATATAAAATGGTAAACTTGATGAATTAATATTATTTTATAAGTTAAAAATATAAAAATAATAAATTTAAAAATTAATTGAAGAATTTGACAATGATGATTCAGATGATAAATAACTCTTAGCTCAATGCATACGTACGTAAAAAGTTAAGTGTTTCACTTCTTGCTAAATTAAAAATTGCATAAAAAAATTATATTCCTAATATATGCTAACTTATTCTTGACAAATTAGGATAAATTAATGTGACAAACTAACAATAATTGAACCATGCTCATATAAAAAGAAATTCCCTCGAAGTTTCCACTGATCATCGATCAGTGATCATCACTTAATTACGTGTTCACGAGTTCATCAAACATAATTGATAAATCGTCGCTAAGGAAAAAAGTAACATATGGAGCGTATATAGCTCCACTTAGAGCAACAAAGAAACAAGAGTAAATAAAAGATCAATAACTTCACAATTTTTTATTATTATAAATTGTTTTAAACGCTTTTACATCTCGTCTGAAATATTAATTTGTACCACTATGTGAGAGGCAAAGGTAGCCCTCGATTTTAAAATCTGTACGCTATTCCATGGCCATTTTCACTCACCGACACTTCCTTATCATTCATTCTTATTAATATTAAACATTAATTGAAACAGTCAAAATTGACCCCATCAACTGGCTGTAGTGTGAAAAAAAAAAATTCATAAATACTCCGATTCAAAATATAAATAGTTTTTATAAAAAAATTTACATATTAATACATTCTTATTTTTATAAAAAATATATGAAAAATTTACACATTAATAAAGTCTTCATATTAATTGTTTTCCTCTCTACCTATAGTCTCAATTATTAATGTACTCCATTAATAAATATAAAAGGGTAAAATGATAAAAAAAAAATTACATTTTACATCTACTAAGTTACTTATATTTTAAATTAAAATTAATTGAAAAAAAATACTTATATTTTGAATCGAAGGAGTATGAAATTAAAAGATCAAAAGTTAGTGATTAATTTTGTCAGAAAAAAAGTTAATGATTAATCTGGTTGTTTGGAAAACAACATTACAAGTCTTTTTTTTTTTTTTTTTCCAGAGTCTTTTCAAACTCACCTTTCCTTAATTAATCATACGATCAGCCATTCAGCTGTTCTTTGCTATTAATGGGACAAACATTGAAGGGACTCAATTTAATTAAAAGTCATAAAAAGACATATACTTGGGAGATAGCTGTGAATCTCACATCCATCGATTTCTCATTACTAATTATTATTTATCTTAATTAATTCATCCCCCCAGCTGTGCTCACATCTTTGGGCCACTCATAAATTCTGGGGGATTCACAAACATTCTCACACTAAATTATTTCACGATTCAGCATTTTATGTTGTTATAAAACCAAGAAAAAGGTCATATGTGTGTGAGTGTGTGTGTGAGTGTGTATGTATATTTATTATAATATCAACACATTTCCAACGAGCTAATGCAATTGTATTCAATTTACTCAAAGTTGAGATTTTTTATTGAATGTTCCTATTTGCGAGGTGCATTGTATTGATCTCTTGTTACTATAATAAAAGAAATAATCTGTGTGTAGCTATTTTATATTTTAATAAGCTTGGAGGTAATTGTATGATAACCGATACTCCCTCCTATTCAAATTATAAGCAATTTTTAACTATAATTCATGTATCAATGAAATTTAATTATATTTATAGTTTTTTCTTTTTTACCCTTAACATGAACTGCCAATGATAAATTAAAAGAGTATTTATGTCAATAATTTTTTTATGAGAAATTGAATGTCACGTGGAAAAGTCGAAATGATATAAAACTGGCTAATATATTGAGAAGGAGGTGATAAATTCTCATGCTACCCAGAAAAACAGGTTAACAAAATGTAAGGGTAAAATGAGAAAAATAATTTCTAAAAATACTAAACTTCTTATATTTTGCACTGGAGGGAGCAAGTGACTTAATTTTTTTCTGAAAACATTTTTGGCTTGGATCTCAAAACCTGCGATGATTGCATGGAAAGCACATACTAATTAGAGCGTGATTAACAAGAATATATATATATATATATATATATGTACACATATCATAGAAGAAAAGGTATATAATTTTTGCTTTATTTTGACAACTAATTAAGCAACAAGAAGTGGAATAATGAAAATAGGAGGAAATAGAAGCTAGAGAGACGATAAAGATGAAAGAATAGAGAGACAAGAAATAAACTAATTCCAATGCACCCAACATTTCCGTTGGTGTGCGCAAACCTGTCGGCTATGCCAAACGTGCATGCCTTGTTAATTACTTACCTTGTCTCAGTATTCAATCTCTCTCCCATAATTTATACTACTACGTGTCTTGTCTTTTGAACTTCATCGGGGTGGTCGAATAAGTGAAGTAACGAAGGCCTCATTGAATCAAATACACCATATATCAGACCAGAGAAAAAAAAGAAAGACGACCATTGTGTTGTGATGTGTTGAGATTAATATACAGCTATGCATAGAGAAATGGGATATTGCAATTAATTAGGGTTAAACGCCCACACATGCGTGTGTGTGGTGTTCATACTAACTGAGCTGACCATCACTTAAATTATCAAATTCCTTTCAATTATTACAGACATTGTGACAGCACACAAGAAAGCCACCAGTACATAAGCTGTCAAGTTCTGATGTGGGCAACGCCACTACTAATATCTGATACATGTTGCACTCACTTAACCTGGTTTGTTTTGATTAGAAGAAATGAATGGGATTTTGAAATGGAAGGTCCAAATAAATTAGAGAAAGGCTGGTTCCAACTGGACACACGACCAAGGGCGTGCCTGGCGGGAGGCTGTGTGGAAGAGATGGATTTAGGGTCTGAGAAAGGCGTCTTCCTGTTTCCCTCATTCCTATGATTACCAACATGTGTGCCCAAATCACAATGCATCTTGCATTACTTAACTCCAACATTTAGTTTTCACCTCTCATAATTATAACATCTTGTTTCCATTTCAAAAAGGAAAAGAATTAGCTAGAGCATGTGTGTGTGTGCTCGCATGTGTGTACTAGTGAGCGATGACTGCTGACAAGATGGAACATGTAGTAAATTTAATTTGGGGGTGATTGGAATTAAAGGTTATTGGTGATTGTATGGCATAAATCTAGGCTTTTCCGTATCCATTCTATTCCCTCTTGCAGGACCACTTAAATGTCTCTCTCTCTCTCTAATCAAGATTTTCCCATCTTTCAAAGCAAAAGTAAAAGGCTTTTCAACTTGGAATATATGTTTCTCTTTTATTTTTCCCCCCACGAAAGAAAAAGTCGATCGTTTACACTTAACCCAACCCCAACCCCAACCGCAACCCCAGTTTAATATTTTCTTGCGATTACTACACATCACACCAACATACATATCAACCTCCATATATATATATATATATATATATATATGCGTCGCATATTTAATTCCCCACCATGTCTTCTCTTTTTCACCGAATCACAGTGCCCCTCAATATAATCATCCTACATATGCTTTACCCTTCAAAACACTTATAACCCCCCATCATTAATTATTTATATATGCCTTACTACTTTTTTTTTCTCGAATTATACCAGAATCAAAGAGACCATTGCTACGATCATAATTCACGATGACTCTACGTCTTGAGACGGATCTATAATGTCACTCCACTGATGTACGTGCATATTGTGTTAAGTAGTGCAAGCATTGGTTTTCTTATTCACACATGATCATAAAAGGCCTTCTAGTATCACATAATTAATTAGTCTTTTTATTCCAAAAGCTAGAAGCAATCTATATATCATGAATTTTTTGGATGTTGTCATGCATATTGCTTCAGGGAATAACCTAACCTTTTAAAAAAATTGGGTTCAACAAAGATTTCGACCTTCTCTGATACTTATCATTTCTATTGTGGTGCTATGATGATAGTCCAACATTGTCATGAAACCACCTCTAATTCAATAGTTATTTTCGTCTATTTACACCATGTTTCCCATTTCCTCGGTTTTCAATATATAGTAGTATATATTATTGAGTGAGTGAATTTGTGCCACTATTGAATCCAAATCCTGCATGTGATATTATTTTAATTAGTTCATAACAAATCAAACATTAATTATACAATTGATCCAACACTCATTAACATATTATTGTCTCACTCTTGATTCATACAGCTTCATTTTTCTGATTATCAGGTACTCAACGACTGCCATCACCTTACAAATTCTTCTGATCATTCTTAATATTTTTCCCCATAAATTATTTAAAATAATAATGCGCCGACTTCACTTTCTTCATCCGAAGATCGATAACCTAGCTGGCTTCCCGAACCTAATAACCTGAAAGCCCCTGAGAGATATACTTTTATAATACAAAAAAAAAAAAATCTTTGAAATCTGGTGAATTCTTGACCAAATAAACCGTGGAAGCACAAATTCATACATGGAGAACATGAAGTGCTGGAAGCACTATACAAACACACACTGTTATGTTCCATGATATATATCTATATAGGGGGTAGCAACATGTTCATAATGTATCTAAACAAATATTAAAATATAAAATTTTGCTCTTCGGACAGGGAACACGATCAAGCAGTTTTGGGAAAAAAGGCATTTGTTCATCCTTTGCGTTTCCAAGACAGCACGAGCGAGCTTACATGTTAAAACGAGAATTATTTAATGGTCTATTTTAAACATTATTGTTCTCTCATGTCTTCTGAAAAATTCCACATATCTCTGTCCTGCGATTGTTAATCCCCATGATCACTGTAAAATGCCACCGTCCATGCGTACACGAGAATTCAAAGCTTTTGTTGTAATTAAATTTACTATTGTGGCCGGGCCCCCTGGAACTGATGCCGCTAATTAACACCCTTTCGTTTGGTAAAATATATCAAGCCCGTGATAGAAAATTGGATCGGAGAAGGAAACAACTTTTTTTTTTTTAACACGGTTAAATAAAAAAATTTCTGAATCCCATAATACGTTCAAGTCTGGAAACTTAATTAAAATAATATGTTGACAACTTTTTAGGAGAAATGATGGGATTTAATTGACATCAGAATTCACATAAATGACTGCTATTATAACCCAACCCAACCTTTTAGGAATAATGATGACTACTTTGTTTGATATTTATAAAGGATTGAAGTTTTGTGTGTAAGAGAATAAGCAATGAAATAAAGAAAGAAAGAAAGGTTGACGAAGGATAAAAGAGAGAGCTAGCGGAGGAAGGGAACAAAAAATAATATGCTGTCCAGAGTGTGGAAGGTCCAAATTAATTTGGTGATTGAGACGCACTGTTTAAAGAAAGTTATGACATCACCAATGCCTTCCCACCCACATAACACAGCCTCTCTTTCTAGGGTTAAATGGGTTCACTCAGAGAGAGAGAGAGAGAGAGAGAGAGAGAGAGATGCAATCCTACAGCTAGAGGCTCATGCAAGTGTGCAACACAACACAACACAACATAAAGAAGAGGAATAGTACAGAGGCCTGGATTCTGAGGTTATTATGATGAGAGATGACTTGTGAGTGGTGACCATCTCCATCTAACTGCTTGGCTGTCCACTCTCATTAAAAGCCTTACATGAGTACGGCTATTTGACCTATTGGTCTTCCCCATTATATTACTTCTTGATTCTTTGTCAAGATCATTATTATATTTTTTGGGTCAAGAAAATGGAAATTGCTTGAACCGTAAATTTCGAGCAGATGTTTTTTATGCAAGGTGATGAAACGAGTTCTAAGAAGGCTATCATGTGAGGTGGACTGTGGACAGAGGGTTAGCTAAACAATCACCATCACGAGAAGGACTGAGAATGATGAAGCAAAAGGGCCCTATCTGTTGATCAGCCAATAAGTACAGGGAGAGGGAGGGGGAGAGAGAGACTGCTGTTTCTGCTCCTCCCCAACTCAGGCTCCTTCTTGAGAAAAAGAAAGAGACAACAGTTTCAGTTCAGTCATTACTGTTCCAAGAAATCCAAAGAATAATGTCATTTTCTCCGCTGCCTTAGACAGATCATATCATAACTACAAACCCATTCATACATCATAATGAAACATGTTCTAGTTTTTCTTCCCACCCTTGGTTCGAGTACCTGGCAGCTACTGTCGTATAAAGCCGTCCAAGAAGATAAATAAAACAGTAGGGTTTTCTTTTTGGGCAAAGTAAAGCTGCCAGATATTTCACCGCGTAAAAGAAAAGATGGTAGGCATTGATCCCAAAAAAAAAAAAAGCTGCCAGCCCATTACCATATTCCTAGGCCTAACATTCACCAACCTTTTTGGTGGGCTACTGTAATCTCTGATCGTAGAATCACTTTGAGGGTTAGTTCTTGACTTCATTTTTGAGACGTGCAAAATTTTAATACAAATAATCACAGGGGCGCGAGGATTTATTCACGGCCGTCTGTATACAGTAACTGTAAAGGGTAAAGCGCAACTTTCCGACATGGTTCTCTTAGGTTTTCATCTGATGTGTTTTTTTCCCCCTTTATTTTTCTATCATTTTTTGGGACATAATATTTTCCTTTAGATAGTATTTCACCTTGCACTGCAGTACGCAAACGATTAAATAATGCATGTAATAAAGCAATATTGCCTCGTGTTATCAAAACAATGATAATATCATAATGTACTATTCTCTTTTCCTTTGGTACAAGGGGGAAAATAACAGGATAGATGATCACCACTGGTTCTATGCGAATCAACTGTAAGGGCAGCGACAAAACATCTATCAATCAATACATTTTTTGGCCTGAACCTTCTATCAATACATTAACTGCCTTTCTCAACCGAAAAAATGTTTTCAAAAAAAAAAAAAACTTGCAAACCATAGATTACAGCAAGGTCAAAATTTTGTAGGAACACCAGCAATGATACTTTAGTGAAGACCGCACCAAGTTAGAGCTTATGCATCAAGTCAAAACTCCCAGTACCCATCTTTACTGGCAACCCAAGACAGACTCTCGAAGATGGCGTCTCCAAGCAGTCAACCTCCCCATGATAGGCTGCTTCAACTATGAATCTGGCTGCTGTCTCGAAAGACATCTTGCTTAAAGGAGATACGGACTCAGATATGCTCCCAATTCTGCTCATAGGACGATAGCCACCCGCATGCGTCATATAATCGGCAATAAGGGTTAAGTGCCGAATATTTACAGATATACCATAAGATTTGAAAACATTTGTTATTTCCCTGATGATGGTCTCTCTGGCAGCTTCCACCCCATACGTCTCTAGCATCGCATGGACGTTGTTTGAATATATGAACCTAACATCAAGTTGGTCTTGCAATTCCCAGAATGTTACGAAATCTACACCGGTCGTCTGAAGTGCTGGTATTTTTTCCTTTACTGAGGATGGAATATCTTCCCTTTTCCTGTGATCTTTACCATAGTAGATTACTTGATTCTCCTTGCACGTAATAGCTCTACATTGGTCAACCTTACCAAAGTTTTGGATGCAAACCTTCTTCGCTGTTTTGCTAGCAATCTGCATATAATTAGATAAAGTGAATTCAATGAAGTTACATCCGACGTTCGAGAAAAAATGACACTACGTTGACCTGAAGAGCTCAGAGTTTATACATAAAATGGCCAAACAGAAAATGAAACTCTCTCATTGGCCAATGTATTTGTTTCCAAGTTGCATTTCACTTTAATTGTTTATACTACTGTTATTTAGTCAGAGGAAAGGATAGCACACTCTTTTAGAGCATCCCCATCTTAACAAGACCAGTAACAATAAGTGAACAGTCAACTACCGGCCCTATTTAGTCGCAAATTGGCATGTGCACGCCACTCAGAGAACCAAAATTGAAGACATTACACGCGCGTGCGCGCACAATTTTGCACTTCAGAAACACAGAATTAAAACACCAAAAAAGAACAATGGGCGTAATCCTTATGATGAAGGATATCAAAAAATAAAAAAGGTTCGAGGCATGACAACAATTCATTCTGTTCGAGGAGGTTCTAATTATTAACCCATATTTTTTCTTCCTAATTTTTCATGCATTTAATAAATTTTCAATTTCAATTTTGACGTTTTAGGAAGTTTGGCCGATAGAAAACAACTTGTTTCAAACCGAAATCTGATGATTATAATAACTTCCTAGATATTGTACCATACGGCAATCAGAATAGAATAAACCATCATATTGACAGTAATATGACCACGAGTTGTATCAGAGAAAGAAAAGTCAGCCATGAAATTAATACAAATATCAACAGAAAATGAGGTGCATTCAACATTACCTGAGCCAACAAAATATGAGGTTCCTTGGTAAATCTAAAATGGACCTCGAAATGCATCCCTTTTGCTTTGACAAAGACTGCCCTGTCGGTTTCTTTTTTTAGTATATTTTTAGATTTCATTTTAGGCTTTTCATCAATAGACTTGCCGTTCTTGGATTCAAGTACTCGAGTGACATCATTCTCATTGACTTCAATATCACTTTCATCATGAATATCATCCTCTCCAATTGTTTCCTCCAACTGCTCTCCTTCATGTGTTTCTTCACCAGCACCATCTTCATAATCAATTTCATCCCTACCTTGTCGTTTTCTTTTCTGTGCATCAGTACCAAGATCCTCACCCTCTTCAGCATCCTCCCCACCATCGTCGTCGTCATCGTCACCACCACCATCACCATCATTGTGATCTTTTTTGTCTTTAGAACCATTGGTAGAATCATCTTCCTCCAAACTTTTTGAAGAATCTGACGTGAAGTTTTTTATGCCACTTATCTTAGAGAGCAGTAGCAAGTGATTTTCAATAGCATCCTCCAACTCTCTAACAAAGACAACTTCTAGAGTTTCCTCCCAGTCCTCAAGCAATATATCAGCGTACTTTGGGTAGTGTTTAGGCTTGTAAAGCTTCATCTCCAACTTATATATACTGCAAATATCACCACCATCAACAGCTAATGGTACAACAGACACTTTCATACTCTCTATTATGTCTGCTACTGTTATTTTCTTTAGGTTATCAGCAAGGCGAATGGCATGGTCCCTATGAACATCAAATGGGTCAAATATCAACGAAAAGAAATATGTTCAAAATGGAAAGAAATGAATGAGTTTTAGAAGCAGAGTAAACAGAACAATGTCAATAACTCACATGGATTTACCCTGTCTCAAGGGGCATGTCATGACTGGGGTCTTGATATCACGTGAGGCAGTCATCAAGATCTCTTGCAGTCTCGGAATTCCAAGAGTCACATTCATTTCACCTCGACCAGCAAGGTGGAATGTATTTAAACTGGAAAAGGGAATAAAAGAAAAGGAATGCCATGTTATGAAAGCACAGTTAATCAGCCAAGGAAGGTTTGATCACACCCTTACAATGTAATCAACAATATAAATAACAAAACATCATGCTATATCCACAGGCGCCTTTATAATTTGCATGATCCAATATGAGAAATTATGGGCAGAGAATGAGGTGAAATACAAATTATACATGTTTGAATCTTTGCAACATTATTAGAACTGGATTAATCATTGAACTGGTTGAAGTACTATTTCACCATTCACAGGTCAGACCATCGTCTAATTGTGGCTGAATTAGTTGTAACTAATATAATATATTTTAATAATTAATAATATATTAAAATATTATAAAAAAGTTCATTGAGAATATACTGCACATGATGCTCAAAGGTGGCACATTGACACGGCCAGAGTCTGGAGCATTACTTGTCGTCTCCATTTATCATCGTCCTCACAGATGGAGTATTTATAGATTATGGATTATTATTATGTTATTCTAAAATCACGTGCTATTTTAAGCTTTCTTTTATATTGTTGAAGGTCAACTCCATTCAGTTAAGATGAAAAAATATTGAAGCTCAAAAATGGTAGAGATTGGTTTGATCATGGTGGGAAGTGGAAGAGGGTGGACGCTGACAACGGAGAGATGGGCTTGATCACAATGAGATTTGTTCACAGGAAGCCAATGCATGTGCGAATTTATTGGCGAGATTCTATCATAATCTGGTAGGTAGTTCTGTACTTTAGATCAGTTTCCATCACGGTGCCTTCAAGAAGTTGAACATGCCAGAGCTGGTGTACTTTTTACCAGCGTTTATACAGCCATAATCAGGATCCTTTGACTGTTCTATATTTACATGTTTATATTATCATCAACCCCTACCTGGTTCTCATAATTGATGATTATTTTTTCTATATTCATCAACTCTTCCCTTCAAACAGGGAGAATTCCTTCTTGCATACTCTATCAGGAAACCAAAAGCCCTTCTAAACCCAAACCACGGCCATAAAGTCCCTCCAAACTTTTATTTCCAAATCTCAACAGGCATGCATGATAGATTCTGCTTCACCAACAAATAAGCTATTTCTAGTCCAAGCAAAGGCCGTTGTATCAGCTCAAAGTATCATTCTTATCTGACTGCAGCAGCTATATATGATTTCCACTGATAGCAACTAGTATTAACAACAGCAAAATAACTACTAATGCAATGACGAGTAAAAGTAATTTTCGGATGTATTTCATCTTCATGGCACCATAAGTACCTGAAACATGAGAAGAAAATGGAGATACAAAGAACTTACGTCATCTGTGTTGACGGTTCTCCCACAGATTGAGAAGCCAACACACCAACTGGTTCTCCTGGCTGTGCAAGACTTGAGACATACTTGTGCTCCATCAACTTCAAGAACTCTGCTCGATTAATTGAACCAAAAATTCTATTCTTAGAAGAGATGCCACAAATGAAGTTTTCTGCTTTTTCTTTAAGAGCATTGGGCAACTTGTTAATATAAGGACTGGATCTGTCTATCTCACGGTGACATTTGCTGTAAATCGTTTCCTTATTCTGAAATTAATAAGCAGAGTAAATAACAAGACCCAGACTCTAGTTGTAATTTATGATTCCAAAATCAATAAAACAAAGTTCTTACAGTTAACCATGATTCAAATTTGGTGAGAAAGCTAGTTTGATGGACATCCACCCCATCTTCTCCATAATGAAACTGAATAATCGACCCATCAGCATCGCGGACAGAATGATCATAACAGACTTTTAGGCATTCGAGGTTTTTTATCAGGCATCTTTGCAGGTATCCACTCCTTGATGTTTTGACTGCTGTGTCAACTAATCTGCAAGGCAAAGACGGCAATAGGTGGGAAGAACTATTCATATGACAGGCAACAATACATTATGCCTTCCACGTAGAAGTACAGAACGAACAGTCACACATGAAATTCAGAGACAGACTCTTATTTGTTTCTCTTCTATTTAATTTTGTTTTGCTAAAGCATTTCTTCCTACTATGTATTCAGAGCTTTATTTGATTAAAAAAAGTACAAAAATTATTATTCTGTTATAATGTTTGACATCAGCAAGATATACATGTACAAGTAAATACTTAATTTTCTAACAACTATAACTATGATTAACATCACAGCCTTATCTATGACAAGAATGAGGAAGTTTGCTTACCCTTCACGACCAGCCATGCAATGGAAGTAATATTCTTGTGGACGTAGACCTGTAAGAAACCGATCAATAATAAACCCTCCTGCTCTAGAGGAGCAATCCCACGGAGGAAAACATGGTAAGGTCTTTCCAGAAACCATGCGAGGGACTCGTCTTCCTTCCAACTCTTGTTGACCTAAATGAGAAGATATTTGCTGGAAATTAACCTGTAAAAAACAGGGCAATTGAATTAAAATTGCTAAAAAAAATGAACAGAACACACTCATTATTTGAACCAATGGGAAAGACACAAGGGCCTAACACAAGGTCAAGTTTATGAAAACCAGACATGAAAATACAGTTGAATGTAAAAACTAGAAACCAGATTTTAATCAGTTCTTAGGACAAAAAGCTGTCGAACACTGTAGAGAAATAGCCCAACCTTGCATGCTGGTTAACAACCCACATAACTTCTATAGAAATCATTAAGCACCTTCTACAGTAAGTATCAGATAATAAAGGCTTTAGTATAGTTTTTGAGTTAAACTTCCCCAGAGCACCAAAGCCATTTGTTTAAAAGAACTATATTGCAAAGTTAGCCCTGCTTAAAGATATACTCTGGCCTGAAATCTTCATGGCGGCAAAGCTTTTCTACCATTGAGCATCATTCCAAAAGGAACGCTTTACAAACCAGTGAGACTTGCCCATTATCCATATATAATATAAAATCTATAACAAGCTGTACTTTTCATGAGCCATAAATAGTGTGGCTCATATTTCAAACTTAGTGCAACACAGGAATCCACACTAGTTAGCATTAAGTTTACCTATGCCATGCACGCATTGCCCTTTGGCCTCATAAAACTATGCTTATCCTCCAGATTCTAGCTCCAGCATAAAATTAATTTATGACTAACAATAACCAATCTTGTACAAATTCTCTATCTAACTAACAGAGAGCACGCATTTAACTAAATTTATTATTTTGATAAAAAAAATTACAGTTTGGTCCCTATCAGTCCACTCAATTTTCAATTTGATCATTTTAGTTTAAATAATTTTAGTTTAGCCCTTTTTGTTACTCCCTCCAATTCACAATATAAATCATTTTCTAAAAGCTTTGTTTGGTCCAAAACATAGGGCATTGGGTGGGTGCTATATGTATATTTTTCCAATTGCACCCTTACTTTATAGAGCAATTAATGAGAGTGTTTTGAATAAGTCAAATATTATATTTATTGAACTCAAGGGTACGATTGGAAAGATATGAAAATTTTTAGAAAATCAAGATTTCAACCAACTTGTTTTGAGAAATATAAATTAGTCAACAATGACTTGTATTGTGGTCTGGAGGGAGTATATATATATATTACAATTGTTGCCATATATTGAGTCATTTTATTTCATTATCCATACTTTTACCACTTTTGTTATTGTAAGTCATAAATGTTCAAAGTATTAAAATAATAAATGATTAATTATATCAACATGATTTAACAAATTCTCAATTTTAATAGGGTCAATATTAAATTTGTAAAATGTAAGGAGAGAGTTACAAATTGTTACAACAAGCCTTATCCCACTAAGTGGGGTCAGCTACTCAAATTGCATAACTTCATTGTGCTCTTTCATCAACCAAGCCTTTGAAATATTGCTAACCAAGAGGTCTCGTTCAATAATTTCTACAAGTGTTCTCTTTGGTCTTTCTCTACCCCTTTTTACAGGGCTCAACACTATCTGTTTCACTATTCTTATAGATTCCTCCCATAGACTTCTCTGTACATGTCTAAACCATCTTAAATGATTTTCTACTATCCTCCCCTCAATAAATGCCATACCTACTTTTTCTCTTACATGCTTATTCTTCTTCTCAAATTGTTACACTAAGTAAAAATTTAATGAAATCATGAGGACCAAAAAATGATTTTTTTTCCTTTTTGATAATTGCTAATTAAGTTTTAATTCAGAGCCCCAACTACTTTGTCTTCAAAAGGATCTCTCCTCTCTCATCCCAACAAGCATGATATAATAAGTTTCATTATGGTCTACATGCACTATGCATGATACTCTCTGGTAATACATGGGGCCATCAAATTGACATGAGAAGTTAGAACAGTGAACTTACCATGCTACCTTTAGCTCCAGATGTAGTCATAAGAGAAATACAATTCTTTCCGGAAGGTTTCAATATTCCTTCAGAAAGAAGCACCTTCAACACCCCAGAGCTTGTTTTGGAGTTAAGACTGCTTATCATCTTCCTATCCAAGTATGTTAAGGCTGCTTCTCCAATTTCACGTATTTTTTTCTCAATATTTAATTGAAGTGTGAAAGAGTCTGAAGAGCCAGATATGTACAAAAGTCACAACTTTACAAGACAAGAAAAAATTGACAGTAACCCAGGAAAAGATAACCATGAACTTGCATTTGGCAGCAAGCTTAATAAGTTAATGCAATGCTAAATAAGTATCCAAAATTTATTGGTTAAGCGAAACCTTGTTACCAGATTATTTTTAAAATGACATGATTCATAATGCAAATATTTTCAAGTGAAGGTACCCATTTCAGCACCATCCATGGCTTCAATGAATTCACGATGAACAGTTTCACCAATTTCCTCACAGCTTTCAAGTTGCTTCTTCCTTTCACCATCCTTTTCTTCAGTTACTAGAAGATCATCTACTCCACAAGTGAACCCATGCATCTAAATGATAGTAAAAAACCATGATCATGCTTGCTGGCTAAGCCCTTTTTTTTTTGGCAGGGGGGGAACTAAAACTTCAAATTAATTGGTAGCTAACCTGTAAAAAGGCTGTGAATAAACGACTTAATGACGAAAGCAGATTGCCAGCAATATCTGGGCCATAAAGTTCTTGCACTGTATGTACCATGCCGAAGTCACCAAATTGAGCCTTGTCAACTACACCACGGACTAAATCATTTTTATATATCAACAATTTATCCTCATCAGGCTCTTCATTCTTTCTTGATATACCTCCTCCTGTGCCTTTTTTCCTCTCCCCAGTTTGAGTCTTGAAAAAATCACGTGGGATTTTTGCACTTTTCTCAACTGTAAATGGGGTGTGACCTCTGGCAATATAATATATCAATGCACTGATAACCTAAGGCGACAACAGAAACTGATATTTAGATCAGATAGGCACATCATACCCAGGCAGGTAAATAGGACAACAAAGTCAAACCCCCAAACGATTCTACAGCTTAATACAGTACCCACAAGAGAGCAACTACTTGCCAGAATCTTTGAGTAGGATATATAACTTAAACTGGGATGCATTTTAACTAAGAGACTAACTGATACTAACCTGTTTTCCAGTCCATAGGGGCTCTGGCTTCCATATTGCTGGAGGAAGTAGTGAAATTTGAGTCATAGAATTTGACACATAAATTTTCTGACCAGGCTTCCCATTGAAAGAGCCTAGCCAAGCAGTGGATACACCAGAAATGTATAGAAGTTGATTGAACTCTTCATAACTTAAAAAAGTATCCTTCTTTGTAAGAAGTGCAGCACTGACAATATGATCCTGGCAAAATTATTCAAAATAAGGGGCTCTCAAAATCAGAAAAGAACTTCTCACTTCCGACACAATAAAGATTGCAGTTGTTATCACTGTTATTATTTGTATTGAGAGTATTAATATTATGTAGATACCTGAATCAAGGCTCTTATTGGATCACCACTGGTAGGTTTGACATATTGATTATTGGCATTTACAATGTTATAGGCTTCAGCACGGGAAATTTCATCTTGTGGAAAATGAACATTAATCTCATCACCATCAAAATCAGCATTGTAAGTACTGAAATTAAGAGGGTAAGAAAGACAGAATCAGGTCCAAGTTAGCAGCCATATTAATATTTAACACATGATATAAGTATATACCAACTGATCTTTATAAATTTATCATAATGACTTCACAGGGATTGTATGATTCAAAGCCAAACTTATTAATTCAATACAAAGTCACACCAAAGCTTAAATTATACAATTTCATATTACCTGCAGTTTGCATAATGCATTCGCACTGTTTTCTCCCCCTTTAAGACTCGAACTACATGTGCCATTATACTGGGTTTATGAAGTGTAGGCTGCAATAGAATATAATGTGAAACTCAAAAGTACAAATTTCACATATTCAAAACAAACAGATATTCATCCAACAAAATATATGTGGGTGTTGATGTGAGACTTTTAAAAACCAGATTAATTTCCACAAGTTGCCATTTTGCACAGAAGCATTTGAACAGCATTCACATGCATAAACACATAATACTTTGTTAAGGGAATAAAAGTCAACTACCATGTTATTCAAATATATCGAATTAGATAATGCAGTACCTGTCGGTTGACAAGCACAATGTCTCCATCCTTCAAATGACGATACACAACTTTGCCTTCAAATTCATGATCTTGTATCTTGCCATGTTGCATGATAACCCCTCTTGAAGATGACAGCTTCCTTGAGGTCATGGATAGAACTTTCCCATTTTGGGTGAGCTTGACAGTGGATGTTTTATCAGCATAGTGTGTGGCACCTGGGTGGGATTCTGGGCCATTACGTATAGCCTCTCTTAACTTGACTACATTCCAGGGTGTAACCCTCTGCAAGGTATTAGCATAAAATTTAGAGTGGAAGGGGTGGGGGCCATAAATAAAATAAGAGGCATGCATGACAAAAGTTGAGACAAAATTATGGAAACCAGTCCAATAAGAAACAAGAATATGTGTCTCTATTTCATAACTTACTTTAAAAAGTAGGTAAGTTTCTGCAACTTTTATCTATTTTCAAAATCTACAAATTTCCCTTTATATTGTAAAAGTCACGAAACTATAACCATATTAATACTGCTCCCTAACAAAACAGCATTATAAAGCCATCATCTCTCAGTCAAATGCAAAATAAAATTGGTCAAATATAGAAAGGACCTATATTTTAGTGGGTAAATTGTCTGACAAATCCCTTAAGTCAAACATCTTTTCAAATTAAATCATGTTTTCAGAGAAAAAATTAATATTAAAAGAACATCTTTTCAGAGAAAAAATTAATATACAAAGAATAAGGATAATAAATCCTCTCAGAATAAAGATGGAAAGGGTTAAATAGAGCAAAGCCAACTAAAATGGTTTCTGAGACCCTTCAAAATCACATCATGAAGCACCAAAAATTAAACAGAAATATCCCATTTCTACCAAAATCATCCAAAACGAGTCTCAGTGATTTTGAACCTTTGGATTCAATTGCATAGTGTTGTTGGTAGAATTATCCAGGTTGCTGAAGGAAACGAAGTACATTGCACAACTACAGAATATATCCTTATATCAGTTCTATATGTAGATATGCTGTAAATATGCAGATTGCTAAGCTCATTAGATGTCAGAAGTCGATAGAAATGGAGAAAAAAATTTATGTGTGTCCATCAAATAATCAGTAGTTTCAACTCTCACCTCAGGATAAGTTAATCTTAAGGCAAAATATGGAGGAATTCCAATTTCATTGACAGCTAAATAAGGATCTGGTGATATGACAGAGCGGCATGCAAAATTAACCCTCTTTCCCATCATTTTCTGGCGGAAGATGCCTTCCTTCTTCTCTAACAACTGACAAATTCCAGAAGCAACATCTTTTTGACCTAGACCAGCCAAGGAAATTTTAATGTAAGCATAAGCAAGCTATCAGAATTCTAAAACAGCCACATATTAATGTACAAGATGTATACACATAAATCCAAAGAACAGAAAACTTTGTTCATTAATAGTAACAGCAAACAAACAATTATCATTTCAAACAACAATAGCTACCATAGGTCTAAAAAAGATGCTGAGTCAAAAAGTTCAAAAGTGAACTTGAGAGGAGAAATTGGCCTCCATTGAAAGCATCTAAAATTGGAGGCCAACATGAGGTCACCGTATACTCAAAACACTTGTCTTTTTTCCTACAAGAAATTGGACTTCGTTGTCCCCATATCTCTCAATCTGCTTGGCTCTTTTTCCCTGTGATAGGGTTAAGCAAACAAGAAGCTATTGCCCTACCCAATGGAAGTGGGTTCCTTGTCTCCGTTGGACCCCTTTGCCCCTCCCTTGTCCTTCTCGTACTCCCTACCATGCTATTGCCAACTGCTCACCGAACCCCCACACCAGCCACAGTTCTCCACCTGCAATAGCAGCAGCAATTCCCCACCGGTGAAGGTGGCAGCGATTCCCCACCCAGTGATGCACAAGATGCAATAAGACAGGCAAGCATTAGACCTTGGGTACTTTTGCTCATTTGCTTTTAGAAGACCTGGCTAGCTTTGACCGCTGCCTTCCCTTCCTTCTCATCAGGCAAAAGTTCACCCTTTCTCCATAAACAGTGCCATCTTGCTCACCATTGGAGCTGGTGTTATTCAGTTGGTGATGAGCTCCGATGCCACTCTGTTTTGTACAGTTGGGATCCTATGAGTACTGAGTTCTTCATCTGGTTATTTGAAACTATCAGGGGGATTGTTCAAGGTTCACTGCTTTAGATCTCTTCATCAAAAATTAAGCTACATATTATTTGCAGGCTCAAGTGTTTATTTTGTAGGAGATTGGTGGTGGTCACAATAAAGGTGACGGTGGTGGTTCACTACTCTAAATCTCTTCATCACAAATTAAGCAATTTCTAATGACAGTAGTGGTCACAATAAAGGTGGTAGATGGTGGTTCTGAGATCTGGCGGACAATGGTAGTGTTGGTGCTTCAATTTTTTTTTTTTTAATGTCATGGATATTTTAGTCTTTCTAAAATAAAAATACAATATTAAATAAAACTTTTATCTCACTTCTATCTACATATTAAAAATACTTTTAAACCCCAGTTCCACTTCCGTTTCCAATTTCACTAAAAACACTTCCCCATACCAAAAAAGGCATAAAGAATTAAGGGTAAATAAGAAAATGTTAACTTTGAAAAAAGTGTACTGCAGAATATGCTAGGTCCACGAATATGTTTACTTTTTGAACAGGAATTAGCTTTAGGGTAGTTTTACATAAGCTGCATAAAACAGCAAATAAGGTAATGTTTTTCAAATAAAAGGAGCATCCAGTGCTAAAGCTTCAAACCCCAAGGGACGTCGGGATACTTCACCACATTGTTTTCATATCTGTTTGTATTTTATGCCTTGAAGCCATGAATTAATATGAATAGAACCCTTTAGCAGAGGCCTACAGACTCTTGCCTTTTAACTTTCCCTTTCAACTATATGCAATTTATGAACCTTGCTAAATCAACTAGGGCCATTTTCTGCTGATTGGCAATACTCGTTGCACTACTCAGACAGCTATTCTCCCCTTATCAGGTATAAGAGTATCGATTGGTTTCTCCATTCATTCATGTAGAGTAGACAACTGACTTCATGCCGCATAATGCCCTTCTTACAAATAATTGTGCGACATGCTGTAAAGATCCCTTTAGCTCATGTGCTATCCAATAGGGTCCTTATTAATCTCATTCATTTTTTGGAAAATGACTGAAAATTTTCTCTTTTGCTTGTGTAATTTCAGTTTTGGAAAATGTCAAATCACCCTGCATGATTTTCCTTTATTATCTTAAGATTTCATTATTTTACTCCTCAACAAGAGTATCATCATATCCAACTAAGCAATTATTATCACCAAACAACAACAACAACAAGCCTTTATCCCACTAGATGGGGTCGGCTACATAGATTGCAAGACACCATTGTGCTCTATCATTTATCAAGCTTTTAGAAATATTATTAATTAAGAGATCGCGTTCAACAACTTCCAAGAGTGTTCTCTTAGGCCTTCCTCTACCTCTCTTAATCAGACTCAAAGTTATATGTTCCACTCTTCTCACTGGTGCCTCCCTTGGTCTTCTTTGTACATGCCTAAACCATCTCAACCAATTTTCTACCATTTTTTCCTCAATAGGTGTCACCCTCACTTTTTCGCGTACGTGCTCATTTCAAATTTTATCTTTACGTGTATGTCCGCACATCCATCATAACATTCTCATCTCTGCTACTCCAACTTTATGCTCTTGCTGTCCCGTTATAGCCCAGCATTCACTACTATATAACATTGCCGGTCTGATAACAGTGCGATAAAACTTTCCTTTAAGTTTATTAGGCACCTTACGGTCTCAAATAACTCCTTTAGCTTTTCTCCAATTAAACCACCCAGCTTGAATTCTATGTGAAATATCTCCACTGATTTCGCCATCATTTTGAATAATGACTCCCAAATATCTAAACTTTTCCACTTGAGGTATAATTTGATCCCCCAATTTCACTTCCAAATTATTATCGAATAGTCCTTTACCAAATTTACAATATAAATATTCCGTTTTACTTCTACTCAGACGAAAACCTTTCAATTCCAATGTCCTCCTCCATAACTCAAGTTTACAATTAACCTCTTCTCTTGTCTCTACTATAAGAACTATATCATCCGCGAAGAGCATACATTTCGGAATTTCCCCTTGAATATGTTCCGTCAAAACATTTAAAATCAAGTTGAACAAATAAGGACTCAGAGATGATCCCTAATGTAGTCCAATCTTTATAGAAAAATCCTTTGTTTGACCACTAGGTGTTCTTACACTAGTTTTTACCCCCTCATACATATCTTGTATGGCTTTAATATAAGCAATCCGTACTCCCTTTTTTTTCAACGCTTTCCAAAGCACTTCTCTTGGTATACGGTCATAAGCTTTTTCCAAATCAATAAAAACCATGTGTAGATCTTTATCTTTACAACGATACTTTTCCATTAATCCTTAGTAGATAAATCGCTTCTGTAGTTGATCTACCTGGCATAAAACCAAACTGATTCTCAGAAATACTTGTCTCCAATCTCAACCTGTGCTCAATTACTTTCTCCCACAATTTCATTATGTGGCTCATGAGTTTAATCCCTCTATAGTTAGTACAATTCTGAATATCTCCTTTATTTTTATAAATAGAAATTAATGTACTTCTCCTCCACTCATCAGGCATTTTCTCAGACCGTAAAATCACATTAAATAACTTAGTTAACCATCTCACCCCTTCTTCACCTAAACATTTCCACGCTTCGATAGATATACAATCAGTCCGTTGGCTCTACCATTTGCCATTTTCTTAAGAGCTTCCTTTACCTCCTTATCATGTATTATTCGATAGAATGACAAATTTTGTTATCCTTCACCAGTTACTAAATCCTCCAAGTTACTAGATGAACCATCTCCATCATTGAAAAGTTTAGAAAAGTAAGTCTCCCATCTATTTTTAATTTCATCATCTGTAACTAAAATTCTTCCCTCTTCATCCTTAATACACCTTACCCGTTCTAGATCTCTTAATTTTCTTTCCCTACTCTTGGCAATCTTATAAATATTCCGCTCTCCTTCCTTCGTCTCAAGGCTCTTATAAAATTCTTCAAAAGCTTTAGAACGAGCTTCACCCACAGCTCTCTTAGTTTCCTTCTTAGCCATACGGTACCTCTCCCAATTTTCCTCATTGTTACATAAATGTATGGCTTTAAAATAGTTCTTCTTATACTTGATTTTGTCCTGTACACTATTATTCCACCACAAAGACTCCTTATCTCTCGGATCAAAACCTTAATTTGATATTATTATCACCAAACTAAACAATAATTTGATATTAGTCACTTTTTGCTCAAAAGAAAGGCTTCATTAGCTGCTAACACTCCCTCATGCTAGAGCATAGATATTGATCATTCTCTACTTCCCACTAAATTTTTCATATCTGATTCTTGAAAAAACCTTGGTTAGTAGATCCGCAACTTGAGCACTATATCAAGTGCAGGCTAAGTCAACTGTCCTCAACTCAACCTTTTCTTTTATGAAATGTTAGTCGATTTCAACATGTTTAGTTCCATTACAAATTGCTTCTTACTCCTCCAGGTCACCAAGTTGCCATGTGTAGATGTTCAATAATCCATAGTAGATTTTTAATGATTTTATCAAACCACTAATCCAACCTGGTTGAAATCAATCCAAACTTCTACACTCTATATCCTTCCTTTATCCAAAGAAAAGTTCTCTACTATGGGTTGTTTTCATATGCCTGAATTCTATATACTGCTTCCACGTACTCCTTTGTGGTTTACCCATAATTCATAAACTAACTTACCTCACTCCTTGAAAGGCCAATATCTCCGTGAGTGTAAGATGGGTATATTAGCTTTATTACCAATTTGCAGCATTTACCTATATCCACTAGTGTACCCTCTCGTTAGTGTTCAACATTTTAAGTTGCCTCCATGTAAGTTTTAGTTGGCATGGCTCCTATGTTCTATTTCCTTTAGGAATCAATAGTGTGCATCCTCTAAGAATCAGTGACTACTATTCTAGACCTAACTGCCTCCATTCCCATAAAATATCTCAAATTGCCCAGATTTTTCACCTTAAATTCAATTGCTAAGGCATTTTTTAACTCCATATCATCTACTGTCATGGTTATATCATCTACATACATAATTAGGACCAATTCTTCTCATTGGCATGTTTTACAAACAGCTTCTCATCTGCTTATACTTTATACCCTAGAATATTCCATCCTTTAACAGCTTTAGTGAACCTCTCAAACCAAGCTTTGATATCATGCTAAAAGCAGAGGCTCTATTCCATGATGATGAATTCTCAGATGCAAGATGTATTTAATAAGCTAGAAAGCTAAGATAATCTTCACTAATCTACCTGAAAAGATCACCCTGATTGGTCAAAACAAATCTATATTAAAAGCTAATAAATACTAATCAAAATAACAACAAAATAAAGCAACACATTATAATAACTAAATTACTAAACACATCTATGGGCCCAATTATGGGCTTTATTTGCTGCTAACACTGTTTGATAGATAACATTAGAAGCCAGCCCAACGACTCTCAGATCCACAGATTACAAGTTCATAAACATGAACAATCCCAAACTAGAACAAAAATCTCACCAGACATAGTTCTGTTGTCAAATAGCAGATTTACAGATTGCTGAAGATCCATCCACCGCCTGATAATTATTGGGTGATCTAAGTTGTTGAGATAGGCATTTCCTAAGGAAATGTTGGACTGTAGGACCTTAGTCAACAAAACAGTTTGAGGATGCTCCATCACCTAAAATAGACATTTAACAAGTAACTAATGATATTTACAAGCAAAGAATAATTAATGAAATAAAAATCACTACCCTAATCCCTCTCAATTTTGGCAAGAATACAACTACCATAATTTCATAAATGTCACTTTTGAAATAGAAACTTGTAATGCAAGAACAATTTAGACAATCAGCATAATTCAGTAGGTCAAGTTACTTTTGCCCCCAGCCATAAAGTTATTGTTGAAGGTTTTCAAGGATCCATCAATTCAAAGCTTGGGTAGTTTAGTGAAGATTCATGAAGAGTTTCATTAAAATCTACCACAACTCACATGAAATCCTTTGGACTTTGAAGCCAGAACAAAGCACAAGACCACCTTATTTTCTGCTACCACTTAATTTCAATCAACTCAATGGAGGGTAACAAGGATTAGAACTCCACATCACTTGGTAACAGAAACTATAATACAATGTTAAAAGTATTCTACAATCATTTATAATTGTACTAGCTTCCTTCAATACCAACAATACCAAGTTGCAAAAGGAAAAGTTAAAGATAAAATTGCTGACCATGGCACTACAAAGACCTAAGCCCCATGGGACAGAAACTCGAAGAGAGAATAGAAAGGTATAGATAAACTGCAGAGTAAAGTAAACTTCCTTCTCAATGTAATTCTAGTCAAGTGTGGTACATATGTTTAGCACTGAGCCAGGCACGCGTGCATATGGGCTACTGGTCATTGATCAGACATAATACATTTTCAGTATGAGTAAAACACATACGCTTACACCATGGCTCTCTTTTTATTCCAAGTTCCACCAAAAGCAACCTTCATTATTTTAAGGAATGAAGAAGTAAAATTGATGCAAGGAAAAGAGGACAAGTACAACAGTCAACTTGGAACTAATAGCATTACAAAATTGTTAGTTATTGTCATGTGACACCAAATGCTACGATGAATATAAATACCAATAATCCATGACGGCTTTTACAGATGCCAGCAATTATATTCTGTAAAAGAAGAAACTCAGAAGGAAGAAAAAAATCACTTGACAAATTAACATATACTACACTTGCTCATAAACATGATTTAATATGGATACCAAATGACCAAATGTATTCCATTCAAATTGTTTTACATTGGTCTGATATGAAACAGATCAACAAATTTTTTTCACCCATTTTTCCTTGTAATACTTACAGACTCGCCTCCTTTGGTTGGGGGTCGGAATTTGGTTGGTGGAACAAGAATAGTCTCTAGAAAGAACATCAAATGACCTGCTTTCTTTCCAAATCCCAGATCTTGAATGTCACTAATACGAGAACAGAATTGAGGCTCGTTTTTCCACAAAAGTTCCAATATACCTTTAACCTGTCGTCAAGCAAGGCAACTCAGACAGATTCTATAGTAGCAGTGCATATTAACTATGTCACTAACAACAGACTTCATATTCCAAATAAAACCGATGTTATTAATGTTAGTCCTGTACAAAATTAAATCATGTATACAAGAAACTGACCTCTGATGGTAACAAAGGCCCAGAAAATTTCTTATTCTTAGCAAACGCATGAGCCAATTCCTCACGTTTTTTCTGATACCCTTTTGAAGCACTATTAATAGTCCCTGTAGAAGTAGTTGGAGGCATGTCTTCATCTGAATTATCACCATTTTCTGAAGGAATAACATCACTGATAATTTCATCAGCATATTGCCTAATGACATTTCCTCTAGCTTTTTCACTTGAGAGACCATTCTAGAGCCAAATAGCATAAACACCAAGAGGAAGAGAGGAAATGAAGAAAAAATTAGTAATGATGGTCAGTAATGGTCTCAAGCCAACATGACATTATGCACTGTGAAAGGATGCATAAATAATTCACATTGAGAAGTACAATGCCAGCAGTAGAGTTTATGGTATCCAATTCCAAGCCTTGTCAACATCACCCTTAATTTTTTAAAAAAAGAAAAACACAGTGAAACAAATATACAGTTTCTTTTCATATTTCAAAACTTAAAAAAGCATTAAATGAAAATATAAATTTGGAAGGGCAATAACAGTGCCTTACATAAGACCAATATATCTGCCCAACCAAAAGATGCTTATGTCCATAATTTTACAGCACAGCAAGCTTGATGGATCATCAAAATCTTAAACAGTAGTGTGGTGAATTTAAATAATGTTGTGGCAACTATCAATTACATCAGTGCACACAAATAACATTAGACTCAGGAAATATCATAATGATCCCCAAAATAAGTCAAAGCCTAGTCCAAATATATTGATGACGTCTAAAAGGGGAAAAGCACATAAGAACCACGTAGCCAAATCAAACAAGGGGATGCAAGAGTATAAAAGGGGGGAAAAAGTAAAACAAGCGATAACTACATGCCAACTAAAAAAATATAATATGCTGTAACAATTTGAGGCACTTGAAACTCTGAAAATAACAAGAGAACAACTGGTAGAAACTAAATATCAAACTCCTAAAAGCAACAACCAAAACATAAAAGAAAAGACATGTAAACTCTGCACAGACTGAACCTAACATTGATAGGTAAAAAAACTATAGGTTAGAGCTTCGTGGTAACTAACTTTTGAATGCAAGCTTCAGCAGTGAGAAGTCAAGAGACTCACCACATTAAACCACCCAAAGGTTGGTTTACTAATTTTCGGATTAGAAAACCCACAATTATTACACTTCTTGTTACCCCGTCTCAGAAAATTGTTTAGAACAGACATTGCTTCACTAAATTGATGTGAGTTCCACTTCACTTGCAGGTGCTCAGCACTATGACACTGTCTCCGGTCATCATCACACATACATGTGGATTCACTTGGGTCAGGTGAATCCAATTTTTTGGCCCCAACAATATCCCCTTTCACAATGAGCTCCAATTGGGATGAAATTTTGTCCACCTTGAATTAATATAAGACTGTGAATAATGGCCGAAAAATGCATAGACATCTAAACTTATTAAAGAAAAAAAATGCAGAAACTACTCAAACAGTTATGATAATTTTCTAATAGACCCGCATTAATGCAAGTTTACCTCATGTCTGCTGGCCCGAAAGCAATGGCAAGAGAAACAAGTTCTTTGCAGAATACTGCTAAGTGCATTGAACAGCAAAGGGTTATAGACTGGGGAAACAAGCTCAATACGACCAAAATGACCTGGACAATGTTTTGAAGGCTGACCACATGATTCACAACTACACCAAACAAAAGAGATGTATCAACCACACAACTTGAGTTGATGATTTCTAAATGTAAATAAGGGACACCTGGGATTAGTAAAACATGAAATTTCATTTCATATGAATAATGCTGCCCATTACCTATATTGATATGCTCCTCTGGTCCTATATATAACGTACTTTTTAGAAGCATTTGATGGTCTTTTGTATAAGACACTTTAGTTTATTAATGAAGCATTAAATATTGTTTCCAACTTTGCCCGATCTTTCTCTCTCCCCCTAATTGTTTGTACTCTGCAATACAATCATAATACTCTTATGTTTCCCCTTCATAATTTTGTGTGGGAACCAAATTTTGATATTGAAAATTCTCGTGGGAAGCAAATTTTGATATAAAAAAATTTGAGAAAAGGAAATTAATGGGATGTGAGGTAGTTCCCTACATAGTGGGATAAAGCTTGTCGTTAAGAGAGGCAATTATATCTTAATTCTAAAATGTTGGGATATTTTTTAATAAATTCAAGACTATTAAGTAATCTTAATCAGCTTTCTTGATCCATGTGCATCGATTAAAAATGATTTATAGATAAGACCAGGAGGAGTCTGATATGGCAGAAGGAGATGAAGAAAGAGAAAACAGAATAGAAAACATAGGAGAACTAGAAAGAAGAGACAAAGACGAGAGATAGATAGATAGAAGAGAGGATGGACACTAAACAATAATTTTCATTTGCAATCACAAGCATAGCTCGAGGTTACAATTAGGGTCCCTTATATAGGTTCTCAAATCCTTTATTCTCTGCAGCAACTAACTAACCAACCAACTAAATATTCTTTATTTCTTTATTTATTCTTTTCATATCAGAGTCCCTTTCTTTTTTTTTAAATATCTCATTAAGAGATCTGAAATACAAATCCAAGGGGCAAGAAATCAAATTAAAAACCAGAAATCTAGGAAAACCAAACTGAAACAAAAATCAAAATTCAGTGGTTTAAAAGTGCTTTGAAACCTTCAATTCCATAAATAAAGACATATCTGTCTAACAATAATTCTGGAGATTAAATACATGGCAATGCTTATATAAAATGTAACTTTTTTAAAATAGAAAAATTAAGCTTTGCGTAAAAATAAAGATTTCCCGTACAGCTCTAAAAATATGATCATCATCTACATACAGAAGACAGAAGATCACCTTCAAAGTCACAAACTTTCACTAGTCAAAAGCCAATTCCCACACTCAAATATATCAAATATCATATTAGAAATTAAAAAAACTTTTGATGCGGTCAAACATTGTTGAAACATACAGAGTCCTGTCATCCGATGGGCCTAATGCAGGATCATACAGTCCACCGCGCACGGGCCGTTCTACACCATCAAGCAATATGGGATTTGTTATCTTCACAAAGCTAGTCTTCTGTATTTCTTCAGTGGTCAGGAAACTGAATGCAACTGCCTCAACAGAATCCGTTGCACACTGAAAATTATGAGTTCAGATTTCAGAAAACTGTGCTAGATCAAATGACTGAGAGAGAAGAAACAACATAAACAGAATTTTTGGCAATATTTTAGATGGATTGGAAGTGACAGAAAGGAAGCAACAACATTAGGGGGTGGTGATCAAAAGTATCAAATCCTCTAAGATGGATCTCGTCTGCATTCATTCAAGAAGAAATACAGAATTCAAATTATAACTTATTGTTGTAGTAATAGTAGGAGAAGTAATAATAATAGTACTAATAATACTGCTACAATTGTGTACATACACACATGCATATATATGCACATGCACGCACGCACGCACGCACACATCTTAAATCTTCAATAGCTTTAATTCCTTATGGTTTGTATGAACAGGGGTGGCATTGCATAACAGCACTGTTATTCTCGTAATTAAATTGGACGGAGTCGTAGAATTACACCTACAAATAACTTCATGATTAGATGCATCAAAATTACCCATATTTCATGCTTAACTGATTACACTTCTCTCTCAATGGGGGAAAAACCAACCGACGGTGATTCTTTATGCCTATCCCAGCATTAAAATTTAAAACCTTTATGGAATTCAGCCATGTCAGCATCGAAATGGAGAATGAGAATGATAACCAAACACGTCTGGGTGATTGTTCAACCATAAATAACACGTACTCGTGATAACAGCAAAATACAAAATATTCAGTGAACATTTGTGTTATAAAGATTGCAATTAACCGCATAACATATGACCAAAGGGAGTTATACTCATTGCTCAACTCTGCTTGAGAAGCCACCAGCTCACATTGCATTGACATACCACCATTCGCTAAAAACTACAAACGCAGTTAACTTATGTTTCTTCTATAAAGTCACTTCAGCACAACCAAATTGAAAAAAATGATACCTCGGGTATCTTAGCCATGTTGGGCTTTGCAGTGAAAAGAGTGGGGCCGTTGCAGCTACAGCAGAAGCTGAATTGTAAAAACTAAAGAGGACGAAGGATTGAAAGCGGCGGAGCTAATGTTACTGCCGATGTTTAGGGTTTTGCTTGGTTCTCGTCTTCCAATTTGCTCTGTGAGAAAGTGAAGAAGAAAGAAAATAAGCGAGGGAGGCGACGCTGGCGACGAGCCGGCTATGCCCGTCTATTCTCTTGCTCCCCAAGTTTTTTCAATTTGTTTGCGAGCATGTCCTTCCGATTGAAGAACCCTTGTTCGGGATATGCAGTCCGGCCCAGACCAGTCCTTGCGGCCCAGTTTTCATCAGCCTTGAAGAGCAATGCTGATATTTGTAGTTTTGTTGGGCGGGGGGGAAAATGAAACGTGGCTTGGTTATATTAATTAATTATTAATAAAGCAATGAGTACTTGCTCAAGTGATTATAAACTTGGACAACTTAATTTGGGGTCTCATGTTTGAATCCAATAAAAAAAATTATAAAAATTTAAAATAAAATTTGATAAAACTATAGGGATCAATTATTGTATTTTTCCTCCAATATTTATAATACATTCTTAAAGGGGAGTTTTACTGAACTATTATAAAACCAAAAATATTATATGATAGTGAATATTAAGCTTTAAAGAAATAGCAAAAATATAAAGTTGGAATAGAAGAGTTGAGAATGTTGAGGTGAAAATACACAAAAAGATAAAATCTGAAATGAGCATGTACGATAAAAAATGAGAGTGGTATTTATTAAGGGAAAAATGATTGAAAACATCATTTGAGATAATTTAAACATGTACAGAAAAAGCTATGGAAGGCACTAGTGAGGAGAACGGAACGGATAATTTTAAGTCACATAAAAAGGGTAGAGAAAGACAAGATAAAAAACACTTATAAAATTGATTGAATGAGACATTTTAATTAATAATATTCTTAAATATTTAGTTGTTGATATAATACAATAGCGTCATATAATCCACATAACTGACCCTAACTAATAGGATGAGACTTATTGTATTATTTTTTTGAGATTAAAAACTTGACAACTCTATTAGAAAATTATCACACAATGGGTAATTCAACATGAAACTAATAATGAGAAATTAATATATTTGATCTCAAACTTTATTTATCTATTAAATTGATTATGTATTGATGATTCAGTATGTGATCTTTTAGTATTATTTTTGTTCTTAAATTTCATTTTATTTCCATATAGCCATACAATTTAATCTCAAGAAACTTTTGACTATAATTTATTTAGACAAAAATTAATCATTTAATCCCTATAATTTTAGCCCAATTGTAAGTCATTCATTAAAAATTGACTCATTGTAACTCATTTTCTCTTAATTTTAACTTAACTGTAACTCAATTCTTAAATTTTTTTTTTTTGCAATTTAATTTCTATGATTTTAACCACTTAAATATTGGGCTCTCATATTTTAAAAAATAAAATTATAATGATTAAAAATATTTTAAACATTTAATATTTAAAATTATAATATTTTAAACTTTAATATTTATAATATTAGAAATAAATTTATAAAAATTAAAATTATGTTAAAATTTGTTACTAATATTTTAAATTATTAAACCGTTTTAATTTTTATAAATATTATAAATATAAATATTAAATATTTAAAATATTTTTAATCCGTATACTTTTATTTTTTTAAATATAAGGATTAATATTTAAGTGGTTGAAATTATGGAGATTAAATTATAAGAGAAAATGTTTAGAGATTAAATCACAACTAAGTTAAAACAATAAAGATTGAATTACAATAAATTAAAATTTAAAAATTAAATTACAACTGAATTAAAATTATAAAAACTAAATAATTAATTTTTTCATTTATTTATAATAATTCTCTTTTTATTGACAAAATCCACTTAGTAGTTACTTCGACAATATATCATCAGGGATAGAAGGGAAACCGTAAACAATAACTAGGGTAATAAAAACAAAAAATACAACTAGACTTGCTTTTGCCACGTGGCCGCACTAGATTTTTTTCCTTTTTTTAAACAAATGGACAGAAGCAATACACCGCCGAGCATCGTACGAAATACAAAAGACGAGCAGAAGAAAATGCACAGATGATTGGTGTTACAATGGAATAATCGTGGAAACAAAAATTGGACATCAAGTAAGGTTGTGCTTATCACTTTTTTTTTTTTTGGTAAAACACTTTTTCTACTCTCAACATTCTTCTGCAGCCATTCTCGACCGTCTGTACAAATTAAATCCCATTAATTAATTAGAAAACTAATGAATCGATAAGCATACAAACTACACGGAAGAATTTCTTCAGGGACCCATTTGGTTGTGGTTTAGTTTGGCCCAAGCCCCTTTCCCCCCCGGAAAAAGAATTACTACATGCATTGCAACAGAGTGAATTTTCAAAGCTTTCAACAGAAGTCCCCAAAACCTACGAACACTAAATTAAATCCCCCAAATTGTGGCCGTAGACAAGGCCCTTTCGTAAGGAAGATTTGGAGAAGCGTGTAAAATTTAGTGTGGTTTGTCATGTCCTGACTCTTCTTTTCCTCCCCTGTTTCTAGGCTTTGCTGGGGTTACCTTGGCATGTGTTGAACGTTCTGATTGAGAAAACAGAATCAATATATGCATCAGGACAGTAATGACTGTCAAACCCAGAGCTAGAAATGCAACGCCCTTCCAGGATGATAGAAATGATGACCATCGGAGGAACTTCACAGCCCCAGCAATAACCAGACAAGCCCAAGAGGCCACAACCTGCTCCCAAGTCCCAAAATAAATGTGATCGTAAATTATGAAAATTAAGCACGGTGAATGTAAGATAAGGACATTTAAGTAATAGCTTCATGAGCTAGACGTCTTTAGAGAGTCCTACCAGAAGAGACTTTACTGGTCTGCCAGTATTTTGCAGCTCTTGATCAGGAAAGGTATCCTCAGCTATATGTCTGTCTAGCAATGCATCCTGGTTCGCCCAAGGAAGAACAAGTAAAATGAATGAGACAGTAAAGGACTCACGCCCCATGCATGAATGCAGAGAAGCATGCAACAAAACAAGAGGAACAAGTTCACAAATTGAGATGAGTCATTTGATGTGCACAAAATTTTTTGGAGTCCAATTTCAACATGCACCTTAGCCGCAAATATATCTCGACACCACTGGGAGACAGCCTCCTCTGTTTCAGGCAATTCCTTCATCAAATGACGTTTGATATGCACATGCACCTGACAGGTGAAAATTGGGAACCTTGATTGGCTTAACAAGAAATATTCAAAGCGACCTTAATAGTCAATCACACTTGATCATAATAAGCTTGGTGGAAGAGAAAAGGAGAGGGATTTAGACTCTAAAACCCAGCTTTTATGGCTTTACCACTGAAGGTTGCCCCTTGAAGAGCCTTAGCATTGTAGGAGCTGGTGAACTTTTGGGAATAGCCACAGTCACATCATAAATGGCAGGAACAAATGAGCGCATATGACTTACTGCGGAAACAAAACCCTGCAAGCAAAATAATAGAATAAATAATTATGTGCAAGCCACAGACGAGAGTGATGAAGCCCTAGTACACTAGCACCCCAAAATTACAGTTAGTCAGATTGAATATATCACTTGTTTAGATTTAGAACAAAGAAGTAAGCAAAATCAAGTCAATATCTCAATTCAACTAGAGGGAACGCAATATTCATGGATCCAAAAACATGTCAATTTACATATAATGACAACTTGACAAGTAAAATTAAGGAAGTATGATTCATAGAATTGTGCTATGTCAAAACGTAGAAGAAGACAGAACCCACCAACCCAGATAAACCAGAAAACTAGTAGCTTTTCACGCTCTTCTATCTACATTCTCTTCCAATTTCGTCTTGTCATTATTTATTACAGGGCAAAAAGACAGTTTAACAAATTACACCATGTACACAAAGAGGCAAACAGGCCCCTTGAATAAATTATCTTCTAGTGAAGAAAAGAATTTAAATACTACTACCATAGAAGTTTAGAATTTTAACTTTTATAACACAGATTTGAAAATTTGCGATTCAACAAATTCACCTAGTTGACTAAATAAGCATCTTCCACAAAAATGAATCCAAGTTGGTTAAATCTCTAGGTCACATCCGCATGGATTAATGTAACAAACTTGTCTTCAGATATATCTGTACGTAACGCTTTTCAAAGTCCTCAAATCAATTCACAAGTCCATGAAAAATGTTATATGAGCCTCGTAGTACCTGCCTATGTACCATGACAATCTGCCTGAATATTATACAAATATAGATGTTACTCGATTCTTGCTCACAAATCCATGAAAAATGTTATATGAGCCTAGTCGCACATACCTAAGTAACATGACAATTCACCTGAATTTTGTAAGAATATAGATGTTACTCGATTCTTGCAAACTGGTTCCCAATCGAAGAAAATAAAATCAGACCCCGGGGTTGGGATGGTGGGGGACAAGAGAAGATAATGGGGTTTGAAATTCACCTTTGTTCGAGGAATCAAAACATTTCTAGGAACAGGCAATCCTGTTGACCTTGCATATTCCTGAGCAGCTAATAGTTTTGCCTGTGTGAAACGAGTTCCTTCAACAAAGAGAGCCAACCAAAAGGGAAGAGGGAAATCCCTAAGTCGTTCAAGACCTGACTGCACATACAGTATTGCAGGATTCAATTGAGATTCACAAATGTAATTTAGGAAGGGAAAAAAAAAAGGCGCACACACAAAAAAGAAAGAACTTTTACAGCAATTTTAATATCTTGGTGCGTAGGCATGATTTATGAGTAAGTCTACATTAAAAAGTATAATTAAAAATATTTTAGTAACACGTACCTTTAATGTGCTTTCATCCTTGGCCCAACTTCTCTCCAGAAAAAGATACTCAGAGAACCACATTGACCAGCCAATGACCTATACGTAGAAATTAGCATTAATATCAAAATTGAAGGTATAAATGAGATATCATAGGCAGAAACAGTTAATGCTTTATATTTTGAACCATGAATGGTCTATAGTTCGAAACAATTACAACTAATGAGAAACCTTTTTTTTTTTTTTGGTTTCTTCCAGCCTAATAAATGCATTCACTATGTTTACAGTAACTAAAAAGGCAAATAAAAGAATGATTATACAATTGCCATTTTGGAGACATGCACATAAGTTGAATGTGTAAGAGAATTCATGGTGTTAAAGTCATCAGATATGCAAGGTCTAAATAGCATTTTGTGAGTGTGTTGGGGGGTGGGCAGGGGGGAATAAATCCTTCAAACACATATAGCACATAACGCAAATCTCAATAAGATGCAATCCAGAATTTTTAAAACTCATCTAGTCGACTAGTCTTGCCAAAACAGTCAAACAAATTTATTGGGCTATCCAGCAAATCTCATCTCACAGTGGTTCCATGGTAACCCTGACTATATTCTCCCAATACGTGCCCCACAAGATCAACCACAGTCCATACATCCTTCAGCATGATGGTTAGTCAACATGGCATACTCATGAACATTTTAATCATTTGACCTGACCACAAACCTAAAGATAGTAGGCATTCTAGCATATTAATAAGTCATCATCAAGATGAAGGATATAGAGGGTGTTTGGATAACACGTTGGGGTCCAAAACATAAAAGGACTTTGTGAGCGTTTCGTTTCCAATTTGTCAAAAGTACTTTTGCCAAACTGAATTTTACTAGGCTGATGTTCAGATAAAAGTAAGTGATTATAACGAGATTCATATTTGAATACTTTTTTTAAGAAGTTATGATAGTAAACAGAAAAAATGTTTGAAAATTTACGCATTTAAAAGTACTTTTGATTCTGACTTAAGACATCCAAAAACTTTTCAATTTACCAACTTGACTTCTTAAAAAAGGTATTCAAGCATAAATCCAGCTACGATAACTTAGTTTTATCCAAACTTCAGTTTGCAAATATAGTTCTGACAAAAGAAACCCCGCACGCGCACACACACAGTGAGGATCCAAATTCTCTACCAGCCGTTTCAAAGTTCATTAAAGCTAAACCTCTAGGACCAAGGGAGTATAGGGGAAGAAAGGCAACAAAATCAAAACTTTCATTCCATCATCTATAAAAGGCTAACCTAACCCTAAAGATTGCACATGGAGTCCAAGAGATAACTACTACTAACATCAAAGGATAATTATGATACTAAACAGAAGGATAATATAAGCCTTAAAAAAGCTAATTAAAGCCTGACAAAAAGATAATCAAATTCAAAACGAAGCCAACTAACCCAAAAGCTTCAGTCCGTGATTTCTCTTTGATAAATTTAATATAATCTCTAAAAGATCGTTCGATAAACCTAACCAGCCAGCAGACCATACCACTAATAGCTGATTCTTGTAAAAACACCAATTCTATATTGCTTCCTTTCATACTTTGATATCAGTTTTGTCTTACGCCTATAGTTAAATGGCTAAATCATGACCAGTAAATGATAAGAACCTTCCATCTTGTCATTTGAAAAACATTTGCCAGCAAACATACCGGAAGACGTTTTGAAGACTTCTTCATCACAGCCAGAGTGCTGCCAAGGCAACCTGAACGCTGTTAAATAATGATATTCAAAAATCAATCACCAATTGAAGAACAAAAATCAAACTGTATTGGTCAAAAGCTACTCATCTCTGCACAATAAATGCATTCACAGATGAGCTAACTTTCTAGCATTGTGTGTGTGCGCGCGTGTGTGTGAAAACGATCACACTAGATAAGGCATTCACCTCAGCTAAAACCCATCCAACAAGCCAATCAATATCACTTCTGTGGTTGGATATGACAAGCGCATGTTCTTTACCTGGAAAATCCACAACAGAATCATATTCCTTAGATGAAAACTATTTTTTGGCACAGAAGTGTTTCCTTTTTCATTACATGACAAATTCTTGCGTGCACACAACACAAGAAAAACGAGTACAGGCACCTCTGGGGATGTGGGGTCATGCATGGGTCAGAAAGAGACTTACCCATTAAACGAAATGTTTCACGATCTGTAAATAGCTGGATCTGGAGACATGCCAAACAAATCATAAAATTGCAGCTCAGATATCATGTCATTTACATTCAAAAATCCTTTTCTTTATTAAAATCAGGTTTTCATACCTGCCACAAGCTTCGGAATGGTTAGATTGTCCCTTAAATTTCAAAAATCAAGAATAAAAAGAATATCCATTATCCACACAATTCAGCTTCCATTTTAAGGAAACTAACTTCCACGGAGAAGGCAGTGCTGATCAGGTATAAATGTGATTGGCTCATTAAATACTTATAACAATCCCGATGTCACGTCTGAAATATGGACTAACACAAAATGCAAGCAAAAGAACAGCAAGAATCTAAATGGTGAACTGAAAGTTAAAAATTAAAATTGTCAGAATCAGAGAGTTCGCAGAACTGGTTAAATACCTTAACTCCAGCCCACCAATCAATCAGCCATACAAGTTCCAGCCACAAAAATTCTGCTACTACCCTATTGATCCGTCTATACAAATTCTTTGACAGAGGCCGTACAAGTACATAGCATATTGCCTGAGGCAAAGGAAATCAATAGGTCAAATTGATTATCCACCGAAAGGAACTCAAAATTTTTCTTACATCTTTTTCACTTTTTGATTAACATTTCGTATCAAATTTTCTAAAGATATTTAAGCTTTTATCCAAGTGAGAGAAAACATTAAAAAAAAAAAAATCTTATCTTGCGCATTTAGTTTACGTTCACCGTGAACAGAGTGATGAAATTGTTATCCAAGACTTCCAGCACACCATTTGAGATTTCTTCCCATCTATGAAATGAGTTTTACGAACTTTCAAAGAGTTCTCGTAAGCTCTAAGTAGATGGGAATCAAGTGAGTGAATATAAGACCTCCCTTTAGGAGCCATTGTGTATGCTGATGCGGTCATGCCAATTGATGCAATGATTCCATTGTATTGCCCTATCCCTTCATGCTAGGCATCGCCAGACATTCACTTGACAATGGCTCAATAAGCCCGGATAAAGGGGTCAACCCCGAATATATGGTACTTCAACGGCTAGATTGAACTCAAAATTTATCATCCATGTTCAATTCTGAATTTAAGGGGGGCGTAGTTAGATAGATAGCATCCTTTCGCACATTGGTGACAAAGGAGAAGTTGCAGAGCATGAGACACTTTTTTCTTTAGTGTTCTCCAGCATTCAATAAACTCTGGATTTTGGCGGGGGCACAGGAATGTTTGTTGCGTATAACAACGAAGGAGATGAGAAGGGTATAGGAACAAAAAGGGAGAGGAGGTCTGGTGCTAAACGAAGTAAAACAATAGACTAGATTTACATGAGAGGTCGTTGGCTGCTCCCGCAGAACAACCCTCGATAGTTCAGATAAAAGCATTTTTCCCCTTCGAGAAGTCACTAAAAAGCACAAATACTCGAATAGCAAAACCATCAAGCTAGGTCCATACTCCAGTGATACAACCAAAAGAGAGAACATCATGATCGGTCAAAAAAAAAAAAACCATGAATAAAGGCAAGTTGACAACGTAGAAATTTACCCGAACAATATAAAGCAGATGAAAAACTCGGAAAACAGTTAACAGATTAAAAAACTTAAAAATAAAACATATTAATAGGAATTACTAAACAGATTAGGGAAACCAAGAGGGTAACCTGAATGAGATTAACAAGAAGGCCAGAGGCGAAGAAGAGCAGACCCAATGGCACGATGACAGCTGCTGCCGCAACAGCCATGGCCACACAGACACGCACCCTCCGCTTTCCGATAGAAGGAAGAAGAGATTCAAGGGGGAAGAAAAAAATGGGAAACGGAAGGAGCACAGAGAACGATAGAGAAATAAATAGCGGAGTAATGAGATATGGATTAAGGTGAGAATTGTCTAGGGTCGAGAGTTGCGTGCCTAGTTGACATGGATAATTGATCTATGTCTCGCTCTCTCGCTGAGGGGGCATGAAATTGTGAATTCCAGCTTCCAAGTTCTAACCTTCCACAGGCACAGCCAGTGTTTACCGATTCAGGGAAATTGAGACGGTGCGCTTTTACTTTTAAGTTTTAACGATTGGGCTCTCCATGTTTCCTTCATCAAGAAGAGAAATAACTGTTTGCTTTTTAACAACGCCCCCAACGAAAATTATCGGTTTCTTTTCAACCCCCAATTTATTTCACTCTCGAGTAAATCTTTCTGAAAATAAATTGCCTGACTGTGTTTCTTAATTAAGATAATATACCTTTGTCCTTAAATTTTCTCCCAATTTATCAAGCTAGTCCTTAACTTTAATTCAATGTAATTTATACCCAGTTTGATACGTTGAAATAAATTTTGATAAAAATAAAAATAGATATGAGAATGAAAATAAATATGAAAGTAAGGTTTAAAAACATGTTTGGTATGTCTATGAACACATGATATAATTATCATTTAAAAGATTAAAATACCCTCCTCAAACCACACTCAATCTTCGCAACAAAAAAAAAAAAAACATAACCATCATCTAGTTTCAGTCTGCCAAAAGAAAGCAAATGAAATTTGTTTTTCTGAAATCAAACCCATTGATCATCTTGTGCAAGATTACAATTGCAATCCAGCATTTGAAAAACAAAACAAAACAAAACCACCATCTTATTCCGTCATGCTTTGCTCTCTGATGATGATGCCTATCAATGTCTGTAACTTGAGCAAAGCTCCTGCTCTAGCCCTCTTTCATTGTGTTGTTCATCACTTCGATGCTATTGATTTGTCTCCCAAGGCAGGTCTAGATTTTGGTCGATGATGATGGTTTAGGAAATGGAATTGATAGTGAGGGGCAAGAAGATAAAAAAGTCATCAGCAAGGAGTATGGAGAAGGTAGTCGACGAGAGGGGAGGAGGAGGTCGCTTGTGAGAAGTGGGGAGAAGGTCACGGACCTGAGGGGGGAGAAATTCGAACTTTGAGGAGGACAATAAGCAACATTGTCATTGAACATGAGGTGGGGGTAAAAATGAGATGGAAAACATGAACTTTGAAATTCTTAAGCTTTATCATGGAAGCCAATTCCACATGTTTTGGTGGAAATGGAATTATAAAAATTTTCAATTCCATCATATTAAATAAACACTTTTCTCAATTCTGATTCCAATTTTATTTTCATACCTCTCATTTTCATCATATCAAAAAGACTCTTAATCTTTGTAATTTATTAAGATAAGGCATTACACGAATTAAGTTGTGTGGAGTTGAAAAATTATAAGAATATAATTGTTTTGAGTTAATAAATCAAAAAAGGACTAAGTTATTATGAACTAAAGTTTAAGAATTAAATTGATATTTGAAGTAAAGTTAGGGACTAGAAATTATATTTTTTCTTTGTAATATTATTTATATTTTAATCGTGTCAATATTATATATGGTTATTTCATATTTAATTTCTAATATATATGATTAAATAATTAATTCAATTGGCATGAATGGAAAATTAAGAAATACTCAGCGGTCAAAACATACAATTTGACCGGAAGGAACTTTTAGACTAGAGATATGGACCTATGTGTTCAGTGAAATAGATTACAGCATAGAGAATTATCAACTATGGTATGTTTCAATTCAATTTAAATTTAACCTCAAATAACTTAAAAAAAAAAATCGCCAGTCACTCAAATAATCAGTATAAATGCATGTAAATACAGACACCCGAATTATGTATTGTAAAGTTAAGTGGCAAGATGTGATTTTATTTAAAAAGATTGTAATTGTAATTAGTCAAAATTTTGGGACTTGGAAGCATGAGATTGCTTTTCGGCGTCTAGGCTCGGAAAGGATCAACGATCAAGTTATCCAGGAGATTCATATCCGCTCGTTGTTGGGTCCACTTGAGATTTTAGCTCAGCTTCAGGGCCCGTCATTCCATTGGCCAATGTCATTTTGACGTCATCGTTTCATTGACAGAGTAAAGGTCCGTGTGTTAATAAAATGACTTCGTAACGTTATGCCATGACAAATTCTGCAAGATAATCTTGCAAATGCAAGCTATTGGAAGTTGGAACGCTGTTGAACAATGATATTAAAAAATCAATCACCAGTTGAAGTACAAAAATCAAACTGCTTTGCTCAAAAGCTACTGATCTCTCTGCAATAATGCATTCGCAGATGAGCAAATTTTCTAGCATCGTACACATGAAAAAGATCACAATAAGGCATTCGCCTCGGCTAAGACCCATCTAACAAGCTAGTCAATATCACTTCTGTGATGGGAGAGGCAAGCGCATGTTCTTTACCTGGGAAATCCACAACAGCATCATATTCTTTAGACGCAAACAACGTTTTTTGGCACAGAAGTATTTCCTTTTTCATTGCAAAACTTGCACCCACAGCACAATAAAAACGAGTAAAGGCACCACTAGGGATGGGGGGTCATGCATGGATCAGCGAGAGACTTACCCATAAAAAATAGTAATTTTTTTGTCTTTTTTTTTATAATTTTTGGAACATTGTGTTATTTATTTTACTTGATAATGCTACCATCCAATTCATTTATAATGAGCAATTTATAAATGTAACAAATATTTCTTAAGTTTTGTAGCTTTTTTTAATTAATTATGGGTATCTTTTTGTTAAAGGCAATCCTATTTAAAGTAAAGCTGGGCACTAAATCTTTCCTATTAAATATTAAAACCTTAGTTTGTTAGATTGTAAGAATCAGCTTCTTCTGCTAGGCTTAACACCCCTTAGTAAATTTTGTAGTTTTTATTTATAAAAAAAGATAATAAAACTTTTAAACCCTTAAATCTGCTTCAATTATTGATTTTTGTTCCCAAAGTTTAGTTTTCATTGATATGGTTCCTTATGCTTTCTTAAATCATCAAGCAAGCTATATGAGTTTTATAACACAAATTGATTATTAAGGTAATCTAATGTGTGAAATATATTAATAACTTATGACGTATATTTCTTCTTGGAATAAATTATTTCTCAAATTAGCTTAATTTTTATCAATATAATTCTTTACATCTTATTTTGTTCTTTTGTTTTTTAAAAATTTTGAACCTATTTTTTCTTACCTAAATACTTATACTCATTTCTCCTAATCTAAATGGTTGTCATTAATATTTTATTATACATGTTAACAAATTTTAATGATATAATTTTCTTTTTAAACAATAAAAATTAAATCAATAATCAAGATAAATTTAAGAAGTTAAATTGATAACCAAACAATGGAACCACGTTAGTGACACCGTCCATTTCCCTCTAGGCTTTCTCTCGTAGATCCACCACGAGCACTTTCTCTCCATCATTTGACTATTTTGTTCTGTTAATCTTGCCAATAACTAATTGATGAGAAATGTTTTGTGTATACCACCCAATTTTTTAAAAACTGCACCGGATGGTGAATTAAAAAAATTAATAAATTATAATTATCATGATTTAATTGGTTAAACTGATTGTTGAATCGGTCATGTTTAATTTAATTTTTTACATAATATACATATAAAAAATATAAAATCAATCTATATTTAAATAAAAATATTTATTCATAGAAAAAAATTATAAAATATTTATAATTAATTTCTTAGCTTACTTAAAAAAATAATATTTTAATAAATTTTATTTCATCTCGCCATTTTGCAGGAATAGCATAGGTATCTCATAAAAAAAAATCAAAATAATATCAATTTAAAACATTCTTTCTCAAACCTCTTTATGTTGGCCAGTTAAAAATAATTTTTATTCCCTTTTTTTTTCTATATTCCCGTCTCTTCCACAGTCCCATTCTTTATTGGTTAATATTAAATAAATATGACACGAGAAAAGAGAATGGTAATGAATTGACAGACATTAATGTTTCTTTACTCCGACAGATAAAAACCTACCCGGGCTACCCCCATTCAGTCTCTTTTTCTGCTTTGTTCGTCGTCGTCTTCCTCCATTCGCTTGCAACAGTCGGATTTGCTTAGAATCTAACAATCTAGTAGACCTGGTGGTTTTGTATCATGGAAAATACGCTGAGAATGTTTTATTTTGTTGGTTTTTTTCTTTGAATCTCTACTATTTTTCTATTTTCATCTTCTTTCTCCGTCTCTTCCCCGTGTCTTCGCCCCCAGAGTGTTCAGATGACCCGCCCAGGTCGCTCAAAAGCTGTTCTGAGCTGATGGTTCAATCTGGTTCTCTAAGAACCTCCGGTCCGACACAGTTTGAAATAGCTCAACTGCCAGAGCGGATTAATGGTCCAAATCGAGCCGCCTTCATGAACGGTCAACGGTTCGATCAGTCGGACCACCTGAGTCGGTCGGATTTTCAAAACACTCATGCCACCTTATTTAGTCATCCTATTCTGTAATGATTACTAGTGTGAGGTAGGACGACAATGATTCCTATGACCGTTGAAAGAGACTAGATTATATCATGCCTCGCAAATAGAAAGTGACTGATACGGCACACATCTCTCAAATTTTAAATTATTTTTTTAATTTTTACAAATATAATTAAATTTATATCCAAATTTCAATATCCTTAATAATATTTATTATAATAAAAATTTTAATATTTTTATATAAATTTGACAAAAGCTTCCAAACAAAAAAAATATTACTATATGCATTTAATGGTTTGGAATTATATTCTTCAACAATAAATAATCAATAAAAAAAATAAATAAAATTAGAATTTTGTCTATAATTAATGTGAAATACTTAAAATATAATTTTAAAACAAAACACATTATTTAATTTTTACATTAAAAGAAAATACATTTTTAAAAATAAATATTCACCCAACACAATTATAAGTCTCTTAATGATTAGCAGGAGGTTCAATGTTAAATGAATCTAAGACTAAAATATTTTTTAGTAAATAGCATCCCCAATAATATAATAAAATTTAAAAGAGTAAAAACAATATATTGAAATGATTATATAAAATAATTAAAAAGATAATAATTTAATATAATAAACATAATAAATATGTAAATTATAATCATAACCATAAATTGAGAGTGGATTGAAATTATTTTATTTTATCATGCTTGAAGAAAACAACTTACCCATATGTAAATTAAAATAGTGCACTTACTAAATGAAGGCAATGAAACTTCAGATACCCAAGTTAATAAAAATTTAGAATTTTAAGAACTTGATAGAATAGGTAAAAAACGTGAACACACAATCCATGAGGATAAAATAACCAAACACTACTTATGCCATGAAAACAAATGTAGACACATAGTTCATGAGAATAAATAATCAGATGTGGTTGAAGCTACAAAACAAACATGAACACGTAATCCACAAGGATAAACTAACTAGACACTATCAAAATTACAAAACAGATGCATGGATGAGACCTACAAATAATAGATGTGAGAATAGAGCTCATGAAAATCAAACTAGTTAACCATTGACAAAGGCGCGCTAAGGGCTAACGAAACTGCTGTTAATAACAGTATTCTATTTAGAGTCCTCTCAAAAATCATGTTTCAAACATGTGAGGAAAAAAATCATTATTGAGATAAAATTTTCATTCTCAAGACCAAATTCATATGAATTGTTTCAAATCTCAAAACTTGTCAGAATTATACTTTATAGCTAATGTATAAGCTTATATTAATTAAGTAACCAAAAATTTTCAAAGCTAGAATGATTTAATAACAAAGTACTCAATATTTATGATAATCGTAAAAAAATAATGTATATAAAAATGTAATATTTTTAATAAAAGACTACTTTTATTGGTAAATTAACATGGGCGCTAGTCAATCATCTGAAGGGTTTCAAATGTAACTTGCCTTTAAGTTAATCTTCTAGTGGTAATGCTTGGCTTTAAAATTCCTATTGTCTAAGTAACACAATTGTTATCTTCTTTTATAAACTTTATTATTAAAGACTTTACTCCAAAATTTCAAAGAAATATCACAATAAACCTCAACTTTCATTTTTCCTCAGATATTGCATCAACATTTTATAAACATTTCAAAGATATATATATATGTATGTATGTATGTATGTATGTATGTATATAAATGGAAAATTAGTTCTGATATTACCAATTAAAATACTCTTCTCTAACATCTCTATCTTAAACTTTAACTTCCTTTATGGAGAATAATTAGCTTCCATAACAATTTAGTCATTAATAATACAATCATCATATTCATCTTTCATCATTCAACAAAACCAACAAACCCTTTCTTTCAAGCACATTATTGAACATTTTACAGGCATGAACTCTTTAATTAATAAATCTAGTTTATCTTATTCAAATCTTATTCCAATCATTTTTCGTAAATGCCAATATTAACATTTAAATTAATCAAACTTATGCTTCGTCATAAATCAACTTAATACATGAATAAAATCATCTCCCAACTCTACATTACCTATGGTAGATTAAAAAAAATTCATAATCTTAACCAACAATTTTCTCAACAACCATATAACCCCAACAAGAATATTTTCATAATCAAATTTATTTGCAACCTTTAAGTTAAACTCAACTAAATAGCACTCGAATCAATTATGCTTTTCATCATGATTAATGGAATTTTAAAAAACTTATAATCGAACAAAACTCTCCTTATGAGTATTTTGTCAAACACCTTACATGATTTTGCAAGTTTTAATACTAAGTTCTTCTCTTCAAATTCCATCCTAAATTTCTTCCAAACAATTCTACAATACAAATACTCAAATAAATCTAGTTTTGTTAGACCTCTACCATCCACACATTCACACAACCATAAAAATAGAGAAAGGATAAATTTTATAACAATTAGTTCTCACCCCTACAAACATATTCAGCAATAAGAGGCATATTTAGAATCCTTAACCATTAAAATTCCCACACACAAAATTAACAAGGAGAAGTTCAAAACTTTAGACATACATTAGCAACGGTAAAGAGGGAAAGAGAACAAAACTGATTGAAGCAAAGGAAGGAGGAATTCATACACCAATAACAACACCTTCAATTATGCACGGATAGAGGAAGAACAAGATTGAAGCTTTCAATCACCCACAGCCTCTGGCGACAACAATGGAAGAGTAGGGGTTGAGAGAAAAGAGGTGTTACTATGAGTAAGAATATGGCTGATGAGTAGATAAGATGAGCAATGGCGAGCGAACTTCCTATGCCACATGACAACATTGAGAATAGAGGAAGAATATGGAGGGAAGGATTCAAAATGAAGGTTTGAAGCTTCTTGAGTCTTTCAAAATATGCTCTACTCATAAAATGAATTAGGAAGTAAAGAGGGAGAAAAGAAAATCAAATCTAAAGAGGGCATTTCAATCATTTTAAAAAGAAAGTAGCAAAAATAAAATCCTCTTTTTGCTTTATGAGCGTTCGAACTTGAGATTTGATAATTATCTAGTTGGTCCAACTCCACTAAACTACTGTCCTCTCTTATTTAATATAGTCCAAAATTAATAAAAATACCATCAAAATATCTTACCATAAATTTTATTTTTTTTTATTATTTGTTATTGATATACTTTATTTATTTATTTATTTAAAATGAAATTTTCAAGTTATTATATATGAAGTGGGGGGAAGAACCCAAAGAGGGTTATGTACAATAAAGCAATTTTAACTGCTTGTAAATTGCCCATGAGAACTCACCTTGCTAATTTTATTATCTTTTCCTTCTTTTCTTTTTCCACACAACTCATGTGTATATTGGATGTAGAGGAGATGTGGTTGTTGGCTTCAATAGTAGTGGTGGCAGCTAGATTCTAGATTTGGATACAACCACATAACTACCAACCTTAAAATCTTTAATGAACATAAGAGGTGTAAGGAGAAGCACAACCCTCTAAGAATCCATATGAAAGACAACGATGATGATAAAGAGGGTGGAGTTTTGGTTAGAGGCAATGAAAACGCATGAGGAGTAGTGACAGGGTAACAGTAGGGGATTACTTAGAAGACGGTAATGGGCTAAAAAGGGATGCCACATGAAAGGTCAAATAAGGGTCAAAATTTACACATTAGGTGCCAATTGAAAAGATAATGAGCCCTATGCCATGACATATTAGCATAAAACAAGAGAATAAATGGTTGATTAAGATAGGAGGATTTTTACTCCTCTAAACAACAAAATTGCCTTATTTTTTTGTATAAGGTGTTCAACGCTCTTCGAAAGCAATTATAAGAATAAAATTGAAAGTTAACCCTTAAGTCAATGCAGTATTCCTATTTGAAATAAGGAAAAAAAATTACTAAACCAATCAAATCTATATACATTGTAAATCATAATGTCAAAGCATCGTAGACTTAAGAGTACTTTAAACACTGTGTTTTTGCCTTTTTGTGAGAAACAAAATAGTTTTATGGGTTCCATGGTAAAAATAGTAGATATTAGACCTACCCTTAAAAAAAAAGTGGATGCAAGGCCTGTATGAATTCTCATTTATAAATATAAAAAATCACAAAGATTTTTACATTTTGAGATATCATGAAAGATCCAAAGTAAAAATAAATAAAATTAATTTACTCAAAGTAATAAATTCTAAATACAATAATTTTTTTCTTCCAATTCTATATATGAGATTATAAATTGTGGAATAAAATATAAAGCTAACTAGCAAACAATAAAATATACTATTTTATTATCTAGATTTAAACTTTAATTATATGGGGATAGCATACATACTAGAGTGATAAATTATTCTTTGTATTTTAAATTCATGTAATATTTTTTCTTACTAAACCACAATTAACTCCAAAATCAAGATAATTGAGGGATTAAATCCTTAAAGGACTACCAAGTTTGTAAAATTATAAAAGTGAAAACAATTTCTAATTTATTTACCATGGGATCCCAAAAACTCAACACTTAAAATCTTTATCAAACACTTATTAGGCTCAAATCAAAGTTTTAAAACAATGTAAAACTTGAAAATCAATTTAGACCCAAAATATTGAGATTTAAAACTCAAACTCGTGTTTTATGCAGAAAATGTGACATGTGTTGTGGCTAAAGGTCCATGAGCCGTGGTGTATTGCACAAATGTGATAGATATCAGTTGTTAATTTAATAGTATAAGGAGCAAGCTTCAAACACGTCCTAAAACTCTGTCTGATGTCCGGTTAAGATGGTTTTAGTGTCTACACGGAGCTTTTTCCTAAGTCTAGCTAATGACACAAGTTTCACACTGAAATTGATTTTCTATAAAAAGTTAAATATCAAAACCCATTTTATCACTTTTTAACAAAAAAAATCCCACAAACAATGGTGTCCAAACTCAATCACAAATGCTAAAAGCTTATACCGACCCTTCGAACACATTCAAGAGACTCTATCAAACCCATGCAATGCACTATACACAACCAAAAATACATAAATTTTAAAATCACCACTTAACCTTGAATTTTATAAAATACAAGGGGGAGGAAAACTTTGCACAAAATCATCATTTTCATTTCAAACCATGCAAAATATACGTGTTTCTACTTATACAAGTATTTTGGCCCTATTCACGGGTTTACAAGCAAAACTCACTAATTCAAGACACAAAATACACAAGTTATATGCTATAATAATACAAGTAGTACAAAATATCATGTGAAACCTAGTTGGTAACTATATCAACATTTATACATATAAAACAACAACAAAAGACATACAAAAGGATTGCTCTATAAAACTTATGCCTCTGTATGTTTTCCCTGACTCAAATATGGTGAGTTAGACTCTAAAAATATTAAAAATTGAGGGGTGAGTATAACCACTTAGTAACCAAGTTTACCTAATCTATACAGTTGTATATCAATTGTAAATAGATACAAAGATGCAAAAACACACCATCACAATACATATGATAAACTTGGCCACGGTTCACAATACTAATAACTATGTGACTAGGCCCAAAACACATATAACCATATTAATTTACAATACACAACATAGGGTCACAATAATACTAACCATGTACCTTTAACGCATGCTGGACCACAATACTAACAATTATGTGGCTGGATTTATACACCTGATTATATGCCAACTTTATATCTTCTTGTTACTTCTGACACAAAATCGGTGGCTATCATATGGCCATATCCTTCACAGACTAACCCAACCTTATACTTGTAAGGAGCTACTAGGTCAGGGTCAACTTACTTACTTACGTAATTTGGTTTTTCCTAACACTAATAACTATGGGTGTTATACCTCTAATCTAGCCTCCTTACAAATCGGTAGAGACTAGTTAGATTTGAGTCCCTCATAGAACAAATGGGACAATCTCTAATCAACTATGGGATATGGCTATCTCCTAGTTCTAATGGTCGGTGCCGAGGCAAGTTCTCGATTTCAACGGTCATTGTCAATGCCATGTGAATTTACCAAATACTCCTCTCCTTAGGTAAACTCTCGCCAACGATTATATTATGCATGCGCCACATATAAATGCAAAAGTAACCCAATTCACAACCAATATAAATTTATATCGATCTCTCACTCCTAATGAACCATAACTAATACACCACATGTGAAGCATTTTCAAAATATTACATTTATTACTTTCACTTCAATATGCCACCAACCAAATCATCATTCATAATAAAAGGCATACAAGAGATTTCCCTTTCTACAATAATTTCACAAGTTAAACACATTGTCAAATTGCATCATTAATTTAAACCATTAACCATATTACACAAAACAATTAATATTCAACTATAAAAATTAAGTTTTCCTAATTATTTTAAACTTTCGAGAGGTCAAAGGTTTACCCTTCTAAATATCAACTTCTAAAGCTTCTCACAAGTTTGAATAGTACTTAATGATTCACACTATAATCATAACATAAGGATATCATTATTATCCTAATTTTCAGAGTTACCAACATTAATTTTCACTTTCTCTATTCTATCAATCCCATAATTTTACTACCCATTCATATCCAATAGGTTTACTAGGTTCCATTAACTCTCATTACCACCATTGAGTCATTAAGCCACCATTAGTATGCCATAAACATCACTAATAACCTTAGTTATAGTGAATTTTGGATATTAATGGCTTCTATGAACCAACCACTTTAAAAATTATTAATATAGGGTTTAAATATCACAAACCACTCTCATTATATCTATTTTAACTAATAGTTCAGATTTATAGCTACTATAAATTGAAAAATAACCCCCTAACATAAACCCTAACTCAAACCTTTATAAATGTCGGACAGAAGGGAAGAGAAAGGCGTGAACTACTCACCTTGAGTGTTTGGGAGCCTCAAAATGTCACTAATGGGATCTAATATCATGCCTTAATAGAACCTCAGATATGCCTTTGTGTTTTCACCTCCCTCTTCTCTATTCTTTGCATGCAGACACGAACTAGTTTTATCTAATTTTTGGCCATGCGTTGTGACGCATGTAGCCTCCCGCCGCGTAGTACAGCACATAGAGGCCCATTAAATTTAAATTTGCCTCGGTGCGTCGTGGCAGATTGACCACACGCTGTGGCATTTGGCACAAAGGGTTTCTTTTTACTTCTTTTATCTCCTTTCTTGCTCGGGCAGCCTGACTTTACTCCGGACCCACTTCTAAGAATGAAATCAAAGCCATATATACTAATTAGGCTCCTCTGACTACACACCTTATTAATTCACTAATCACACTTATTGGGTTAATTAACCATGATTAAATCTCCCCGATGTTATAATTCACATAATAAAAAATTTTTAAGTTATTTGTGTAAAAATTAAAAAGTTTGTTGTTACTAGAAAAATAAAAAAATTTGTTGTGTATATTTTTTATATAGATGAGTATGTTATTTATGTTTTTCCTATCCACAAGGATACAAGATTATTAAAAAAGCAAGTTCTTATTTATAAAATATTTTTTTTATTTTTGAATAAATAATTATAAAATAAAATATGCTTAAATTTAAATCTAGGTTAAAATATACTTTTAATTTTTTAACTTTACACAGTATTTTATTTTAGTCTTTTAATTTTATAAAGTGTATTTTTAATTCTTTAACTTTAACACCATTTTTTTCATCACACAAAAAGTTTACATTAAACTTTAAGGTATTGACGAAACATTATTAAAAGTTAACATATTAAGTTTATTTTTTAAATAACAATGAATGGCGTAAAAAATAATTATACGAAATTGATAGTATCATGGTCAAAGAACTGAAAAGATATTTTATAAAATTAAAAAATTAAATTAAAATCTTATACAGAGTTAAATGATCAAAAGTATATTTTGGCCTTAAATTTATATTAGGATAATACAATCTAGATTAAAAAATTACTGTATACATATTATTAGCATGGGATAACAAATTACAAAATAGTTTGTCCAAGAATATAACAAGTTTAGTTAATATTACTCATGCGCACAAGTTAGAACAATATTTTATTCTATTATTTATATCCAAAAGTAGATTATAATATAAAAAATTATAAAAAACATTTATGTAATTATGTACTTCAAGTTAATGATACAATGTTAGTAAAATTATCTTCTACTGCATACCCAATCTTTTCTCAGTCGTTGCATTGCATGTAAATGCACTCATGTATGATTGACAAATATATTATAATATGGATTATATTCTTTGTTTAATTTACAACCACTACAACTATAATTTATAAATGATATTATGATATATATTGTAGTGTTGATTATAATGCATGTTTAATTTTTTTTAAGGTGAACATGGGACAATGCAAATTTGAAAAAGAATTTGCTAAATTATATTTCAAATTGCATGAGGTGACAAATTTTTAAAAATATTAATATTTTTTAACATGCACAATGGTAGGTCGGCAGCATATTATAAAATAAAAATTGTTCTTTAAATTTTGATTTGCATGAGACCATATTTTCTAAAATAAAATAAGTTATTATTTCTATTTTTAACATGTACAAACATAAAATTTTTTAAAATAAAATATTTTTTATATTTTAATTTACACAAATTAATAAATCACAGAGTAAAGTATATTGACATCCCTTTTATTTTGTTAAAATTACAGAGATATATTATTTATTTTCAAAACCTACACTTTAGTTTTATTTTAAACACAATTAGAAATATTTTGTTAAAGATTCTAAAAAAGTTAATTTATTATTTGTAATCACGTTGAAAAATTTTAAAATTGTTAGTTTGCTCTTATAATCTATTTGTCTACCCTTTTGCTGCATAATTTATGGAACTTTAAACAATTTTTACCAAAAAACTTTAAACAATTATGTGTGACAATATTTAAATAAGTAATTTAAAATTATTTTATTAATATCATAAAACTAAAATAAAATTAACCATAAATTATATAGATTCATCTATTTCTTATTATATTAAATTTATATTTCATCAATTTTTTTTTTGTTTTGCACGTACATGTTTGAGACAATATTCTAGCAAACTTATGTAGTTAATTTTTTTAAAAGATACTAAAGAAATAAGTTTTCATAACTAATAAATTTAAATCATGAATAAAAATTTAATATAATATATTAATAATGGTATTTTTATCCGGCATATATGACCTAAGTATCAACTAATTAATAGTTGGGTGAATAAAAATAAAAAATTTAAAATTGAAAAAAATGTTTGAACTCTGTGACTCAACTAGTCAAGATTTTAATAGAGATTTGTGTAAATTTTAAAAATAAAAAATATTTATAATTAAGATAAAACAATGGAATAAGAAATGTATTTTATCTTAGGAAAAATTAATTTGTCAAATATTATAGTTTCATATAGTTTTTAATTAGATCCTTATGATTTGTTTTCTTTTAACAGAGTCCTTGGAATTATCTTGGTCCTTCTCTTTCCAAAAAAAAAAAAAAAATCGTTAACACGCCTCTGCCGCAGCCACCTTAAACTACTCCGCCTTTTCCCATGAGTATCCTGCATATATAGCCACCTTCAAATAAAAAATTTCAAAACCCTATTCAATCCCATGGCCTCTATTGTGCTTATTAAGATCTGCACTATTTGGTAGTTGCTTTAAATCCTCAGTCCCTATGTTATATTAATTAAGCAAAGTTGGTGAAACAAGGAATGGATATCAATGAATTTCCCTCGTATATTTTCTCCAAGCGCATTGTTTAGTGTAGAAGAATTAATTTGTTCACAAAATATCTCAATTGCATTTAGTTTCATACTACATCTACCTCTATTTGAGGTCCTAAAAACAGAGTTGAACAAGGCATCCATTTAGTATAATGTGATTTTCTTGTTATGCTACTGTACCTCTTGCTTCATAATAAATAGACTCCTCCATATCTTTCACGCTTTTAGCATTTGAATAATTTATTCCTTTTGCAAATACCTGCTTCGCCTTTTCCTCCCTCGTCATCTCCTCCGCCAATCTTGACAACCTCCCTGTTTCTATTCTAGAATCCCTTGTTTTCACTTTTTGTTTTTTTTTTGAGAGACAAACATAAAGTAAGAACACTTGCCTAGCTTGGGGTCCATGCCTCGACTATAACAACTATGCCTCGAGTTCCATTGGAGGAAGAGCCTTGCCATGCTTCGTATATATCACAAAACCAATGTGACTGACTGTGAGTGAAAAAGCCAAAGAAGGAAGAAGCAAGAAAGATATATACCACAAAAGGAGAGAATGGAAGAAAGAGGGGGTAAAGAGCAGTGTTAGGGGGCATTTGACATATCTAAATCATTGCCTCCTTCACAAGGGGTAGTCTCACTCTCCAACCAGGCAAACAAAGTTAAAAGTATTACTTGAACGAAGACTCACCTTCTCCCTCGCACTCATCTCACTCCCTAACAAAATTCTATTCAATGATAGTTTAACGTTTGGGAATGGGAGGGACCAAGGCATCCAACGGAGATAACATGGAGTATTCAATTAAAAGGAAAAAAAAAATTCTAAGGACCTATGTAAAAGTTAGACGAAACTACAAGGGCTAGCAGTTAGTTTGCCCCTTATTTTAAGTACACTAAAATAATTTTATAGCTAGGCCAACAAAAATTACTTCCACGACAATCACAATTCACATCAGTGTTTCCCTTCCCCACCTCCACACTTCGCAATGAGCCTCTCGTTCCTCGCTCTCGATCCCTTAACTGTCTCCACCTCTCGCAGGGTCAGCGAAATCCACCGCAGGCCTCCTACTCCTCGCCGGAGCATCGTCCTTTGCTCTGCGAAGCCCTTGGTGTCCGTTTCTTCCAACCCCAGCTCGTCTGATTCCTCTACCACCATTGATAGGCTGAGTCGAATCGGGTCCCTCAGTGAGGTGTCCGGTGTTTTGGGTTGCCAGTGGGGCGATGAAGGTAAAGGTAAGCTCGTGGATATCCTAGCCCACCACTTCGATGTCGTTGCCCGTTGTCAGGTAATTAACACACTGTTGTGCCGTTGATTCCCCCCCCCCCCCTCAAAAACAAACCATTTCATCGGATGAAACTTGAGTGGTGTTGTCCAAGCGTTTTTTTTTTTTTGGGTCTGCCTGTCTGCGAACAACGGCGTCAAATACCCAACTAAGAATATCTATTCATCCAGTCCATGTTAAGTAGTCTCAAGGAGCTGTAGCTCCATATCCAAGCTCAGACCGTGGCTTGCTATCTAATCTGCGCAACGATTATTTTCTCCAAAGCTGTATTGCACTTCCACTCTTCGGAATCTCTTTAATCTGGCTCATCAGTCTGACACCTCGAGTGACTCGATAGTCGATTCATTCTGCTGCTGATAGGTTCAATTAGGACGGACCGTGGAGTCATTCTCAACCTCTACTTTTTTTTTTTTAATACCTTGCTCCTAACAGAGCAGTTCACTATAGCAATCCCACAACTCTGCCGCAATCACCTTGAATGACCGGATACTGTGACAGAATTTATCATCGGACATAGCCCTGGACAACTCTTTGAGCTACCATACAGTTATTTGAGACACGAGTTGGAGACTTCGTAAGTTTGAATGAAAATTCTAACATGTTAGATTTGCAAAGCAAGGTTTTACTTTTTTTTTTTTTGAAGGGAAAGCATACTTATTTGTCTCTAAATTTTTGGTCAATTTGGGTCTAGGTCCTATTAAGGAATCAGTCACCGAAGTGATGATCAGCCTGAAATAAGGTGTCGTTGATGTGTCAAGGATGTATTGTTGATATGGCAATGATGTTTGGTTACAGTAGGTACCTTGACCAAAGATGTCCACAACTATGGGGACTGATTTTTTAAATGAAAAATCTATAGGGACCTTGAACAAATTTATCCATAACTATGAAAACTAATTTCTTAATAAAAAATTAATAGGGACCTTAAAAAAAATTGACCAAAACTTTATGGACCAGAAACTATGTTTTCCAAAAATAAAAGACAAAGAAAAGACGATCTCTCAAACTTGGAGCTTGTTGCTTGCCACATTATAGCAACTTAATCTGTGATCATGACATCTGTGATCATGACACATACCTTTCCTTGAAATTGACTTGTATAGGATAATTTCTTGTGTTCCTTGCCCTCTTCAACCATCATTTAGTTACCAAAATCTTCCTAATCATGATTAAAAGGAAAATAATTATAATTCTAAAAAAAAGAAAATTATTGAATGTGAGTTTCAAGAATTCCCTTTATTCATGACTTTGTTGGTACTTAAGATAAATACCAAACAGTTTTAAACTTCTTTGAAGGCCTTGGTTTAGTGCTAGCAAGGGCCATGATCTATGGCTGTGTTTATTACTCCTATAATCTCTAAGTGTATAATGAGATTTGATGCTCATATTATAATTAATACATACATATTGTCATTGTGGTGCTTGATCCTCCTCATTACCACATAGGACAAAGTCACTCTTAGAGGTTGAGGTTGCTCCACTTGAATTATCATCAGCATCATTAGAACATTGATTTTATTGCTAGGATTAAAAAAAAAAAACCATGTTGTTATCATCATAATGAATCTTACTATTATTGTGTTTTGAAATCTTTAGTTGATCTTTGTGCGATAGCTTTTGTTTGCGCACTTTCATGTTGCTTCGAAACAAAAAGTGCACAAGTAGATGCTACCACATATGGAATAACCAAAAATTTCAGAACGTCATGTTCGCAAGATTTATCATGGTAATAATAGTATGGTTTCTTTTAATTGTAATGGTAAAGCCAGTGCTATAAGGATGGTGATAATAGTCTGAATAAAGCAAGCTCAACCTTTGCAAATGTTTTGGTCTTTCATAATAATAGAGTAGAAGATCGAATATGTCTATATTATTATGATATGTGTTTCAAGTTTCATTACATACTTAGACATCACAAAAGTAGTAAGCACAATCATAGATTATTGTCTTTATCAGCACCAAATCAGGGCTTTTGAATAAGTTATAGATTGGTGTTAGTCCTGACAGAGCAATGTTGTCACGGATGAAAGGAGTTAAAGAAACTCATTTGCAGTGGTTTTCTGTTTTGTTTTTTAGTATAAATATTTCCTTTATATCATGATTGGGAGGGTTTTTAGTATCCAAATAAAATAATATCCAAAGATGACAAGCGAAAAGAGAATTTATTCCATACACGAGGAGTGTGATCATAAATGGAGGAAGTTGCTGCATTGTAGTAAGCATCCTGTTAATGGAGGGGGAATTTTGACTAATATAAATATTTGTGTTTTCTACAGTTGTGTGAGATTAACTTCCTTTGTACTTGTAAAAGTTTACTTTGTCAATCTACCCTATTACATTGGTGATTCAAAGTTACCAAGTCACTAATTTATCCTTGATCTAGGTGAATCATTGTATGGATAAATTCCTTTAAGTTTGTGGCTGGATAGGTTGTTTAACTAGCAAGTCATATTCCCTATAATGTTGACTCGTTATTTGCATTAACTAGTCCAATTATCGTTCAAACCTATGTCATGAAGATCAGGCCACCCTCATAATTTGTATCATTAAGAGACTTTAAATTTAAATTAGTAGTACAACGAGCATATTTATTAACTTGGTTATTAAGTGGTGGGCACATGACTGACTTGGTGGGGTATTCTTACTACCTTCTTTTAACCACCTTCATACCCTCTCATTTATTTTTAAGAATTCAATTGCAAGTTATTTTCCTTCAATGATTTGTGATCCTTATATGTCACCAGGGTGGAGCTAATGCTGGGCATACCATTTATAATGCTGATGGAAAAAAATTTGCTCTTCATCTTGTTCCTTCTGGTATACTTAATGAGGATACGTTGTGTGTTATTGGGAATGGGGTTGTAGTGCATCTGCCACAGTTTTTTAAAGAAATTGACAGCTTAGAATCCAATGGGGTCTCTTGCAAGGGAAGGATACTGATATCTGATCGCGCTCACTTGTTGTTTGATTTTCACCAAGTAGTTGATGGACTAAGAGAGGCTGAGCTTGCTAAATCTTTTATTGGAACTACCAAAAGAGGCATTGGACCCTGCTATTCTAGCAAGGTTATCCGAAATGGCATTAGAGTAAGTGATTTGAAGTATATGGATACTTTTCCTCAGAAGCTCGATCTTTTGTTATCAGATGCGGCATTGAGATTCAAAGATTTTAATTATAGTCAGGACATGCTCAGGGAAGAAGTTGAAAGGTACAAGAGATATGCTGAGAGATTGGAACCTTTCATTGCTGATACTGTACATTTCATGAATGAAGCTGTAGCACAAAAGAAGAAGATTCTTGTTGAAGGAGGCCAAGCAACAATGTTGGACATTGATTTTGGAACTTATCCCTTTGTAACTTCATCCAGTCCATCCGCAGGTGGGATTTGTACTGGTTTAGGCATTGCTCCAAGAGTTATTGGTGATCTAATTGGTGTGGTACGTGATTATTTGGATTTTTTTTAATTTTTATTTTCTTTCATTGTAGTAGTTGTTGATGATCTTGTCTTACTTAATATCAATCAATCAATCAATCAATGAGAAACTTGTGCATATCAGTTTTGTTTTTGTGTCTTATTGCTAAAGCTTCTTTTAGCTGAAGAATTTTTGGGTGTTTTCTTTTTCTATTTCCAGTTTAAGAATTCTTAACAAGATTTAGCCAAATAGTAATCATCCAGTCCTGTTTATGGGGCATAGAGAGAGAGGGGGAGTATTTGTTTTGGTTTTATTTATAGAGTACTTCAATGGATATTGTGTCCATCTTTACCTTGTTGCCCTTATTAAATGTTGGGAGGGTTATTAAATGCTAGAACATTTTATTTTTGAAGCGTGTATAGTTAATAAAGGTATAGTTGGAAACTTGTTAAATTTTTAGACAAAATTAATGAGGTTTAAGATTTTTCTTGGTATGTTAAAAATGCTGGAAGTAACTTCTAAATAGGATTAGAGGGCAGAGGGGGGCATTATCAAAGTTCATATGAACAGAGCTTTATTAGGATGAACACAATAATTTCTTTACATTATTTTACTTTGCAGGTTAAATCATACACTACAAGGGTTGGTGCTGGTCCTTTTCCCACTGAAATCTTGGGTCAGGAGGGTGATCTCCTTAGGTTTGCTGGGCAGGAGTTTGGCACAACTACTGGTCGTCCCAGACGCTGTGGTTGGCTTGATATAGTTGCATTAAGATATTGCTGTCAGATCAATGGGTTTTCATCACTCAATCTCACCAAGCTGGATGTTTTGTCAGATTTTTCTGAATTTAAATTGGGCGTGTCTTATAAACACATAGATGGTACACCAATCAAATCATTCCCTTCAGATCTCCGTCTTCAAGATCAGTTGAAGGTAAGCTTTCATCAATGATAATGAACCCAGTTGCATGAGAATTCTGTATTTTCAAAGTGATTTTATATGGATTTTATATGTTGCAGGTGGAGTATGAGGTACTTCCGGGATGGAATTGTGATATTTCTTCCTTAAGAAACTATTCTGAACTTCCAAGAGCTGCACGCCATTACGTGGAAAGAGTAGAAGAACTTGTTGGTGTGCCAATTCACTACATTGGTGTTGGACCTGGGCGTGATGCTCTAATTTATAAATAAGTTGGTCATAATTTCTCGCCAATTTCCTATGTGTCTTTCACGTGCCTATAACCCACAAGAACAGGACAAAGCTTTTGGTAGTAGACTTGCAGCTATTTATTTCAGCTAACTATGGAAGATTTCTAGCATGAAGTGAGGATCATCTGCTTCATGTATTTATCATGTTGTCCATCAGCAATAATACTTGGACTTGTCTTTTAGAATTTTCAGGTTTGGGTAACAATATGTTGTAGATGGAGTATGAAGTACCTCCAGGATGGAAGTGGGATGTTTTTTCGACCAGAAACTAGTGTTCTGATATTCCAAAAGCTGCACGCCATTATGTGGAAAGGATTGAAGAATTTGCTGCTGTACCCATTCATTACCTTGATGTTGGGCCTTTACGTGGTGCCTTCATTTTTAAATAAGTTGAAAATACTTACTCCCCTGATTTCTCGTATGACTTCCATGTTCCCGTAGCCAAGATCAGAAATAATGCTTCTGATTGTAGTATTTCAATTATTTTTATCACTCACTTAATTCTCAAGGGTGGAATATTTTTGTCTCTCTGAATTCTGGAGTGTAACATCATTCAAATACAAACAGACTGCATTCCATATCAAGGCTGTTAATTATTAACTAGTACTCTTCGTTTATATATGATGAGAAGAAAAAGGCCGGGGGGGGGGGGGGCGCTCTAATTGTAGAGCAGTTTGTTGGCGAAGCGTTTTTGGACGTTTCTATGATTGTTCCTGACATTCTGGGCTTCCCAGGCACTAGGAATAGACGATCGTGTCTCCCTGGAACAAATCATCTCAATTAAAGGTAACTCTCTGTATTATTAAAGTATTTACAGCTTAAGTAATCAGGTGAAAAAAACCTTCTACTTCTAGTCTTCGCCATTCTTATCGTGTGCCGTCTGATAACTTTGGCCATGTGATTCTTGAAGTTAGAACCAATTTTTGAATTGAGCGAATTAATGAGACGTGTTCTTGTTCGCTGAAAACTATCTTTCATTCTGCCAAACTATGGTGATGTAGGTTCGTTTGACAGTCATATTGGGAGGAATAAGGGACTGTGACTTTCGGAGACTTTTTATCTTGTCTATATGCAGTCAATAACATCATCTGCCATACCTTGAACGAAACTAATAAATGTCTCAATGTGTTGCGGTTGGAAACTACTTTCGTTGCACGTCTCTCAAAGGACGCTAGAAAGTTAAGAACTGTTCTCTGCTTTCATGATAGATAGATTCATTCATTGGTTTAATGTAATTTTTTAGCACTGGCAATTAATGAGGATAACCTTTGGGGGAGAAAGGACTTGTTGGCTGAACTATAGCAATCTCTTTTAATCATTGCTTCATATAATTATGCTACTGGTGTTTTTCTTGTCTGCATCTTTTAGCAAGCAATCAGGCTTTTATCACTAACCATTTGATGAAATGATGGGCAGGTTATGCCAAAAGTCATGTAACTTTGACTCTACGACTCCTCAAAAGTGGAGGTACACAAATTTTAGAACTCTAAAATTTTGTTTTCTCACAAAAAATTCATAATAAAGAGACAAATTACGTTAGCACTAGCTGAACGATAAACTTGTCCCTCCACTTTCTGTTACCATCACTATTAAAAGAAGCTCCTCTCTGCATCTTTCTTGCAGTTTTATACTAAGCTACCACCATCTACTACGTGCAAACGACTTTGGAAGAATGCCCCCTCCCATTTCTAGGGTGATAGTTATGTAAAAAAGAACGTTAGAAGTGAACTATGGTGTCCGAAAATTAGTATGACTTTGATATTAATCGGGAAAAAAAAAACTATGGTGTCCGAAGATTAGTGTTTAGCCCCACATTTGTGCCCATCAAGACTTGATATTTCAAACAATACTTGGACACTTATGTTACCATATTCATGCTCCCATCTTGTAAGTTGTACTGTATTCACATCAATGTCCATGCTTTTTTATCTTTCGACAAACTGGAATTCTGTGAATGAATATTGGTAGTAGAACCAGAAACAACTCATTTATAGATTAACTTGACTACTGAATGCTAGCTACTGATATTTCACTATATTTCAACTCCACTAGACAGTAGGAAAAGTAGTTCTATTTCTTGGGGAAAAAAAAGACTGCCGATTCTCTTAGAAGTTCCAAATGGAAGTGGTAAAAGTAAGCTCGTCGCTACTGTCATATGCTTGAAATTGGGTTGCCTCTGATCCATGATTATCTGCAATTCCGTGCATCTCGATTAATTCCTCCCAGTTGACACTCTTGTCAGAGCACTCCCCAAAATTATCGCTGAAATCATTTGATAAAGCTTCAGACTTGGTGGAGCTTCCTGACTGTTTTTCATCCTTCAGTACTCCCATCTGTTGGAGAAACTCATGGAGGTCAATTTGAGGTTTGTCCTGAATATCACTGATCATAATTTCTGACGATGTTTTAGCATCTTTCTCGTTTGGAAGGTTGTCTGCATTATGTTTGCTTCCTATAATCTGGAGTTCAGCCTTTGGATCACAGCATGAACTAGAGGGAGCCTGACTGAGAACCCCATTCTGCTTGAGTTGTTGTAGCCTCTGGTGGATTACATGAACACTAGGTTGAGCATTAACATTAAGCAATCCACAAGAAGGGAACATTGAAATGAAATTCTTGGAAGGAAACCATTTGAACTTTTGAGATTTGATGGTGGAGCTGGAGGTGGGTTGAAGGTGGGGAAGATTAAGGTAAGCATCGGGACCATAGAGTCTCCTTGCAGCTTCATCATAAGCTATGGCAGCTTCTTCAGCTGTGGCAAAAGAACCAAGCCACAGCCTGGTTCTCTTCTTTGGCTCTCTAATCTCAGCAACCCATTTCCCCCATGTTCTCTGACGAACGCCTCGATACTCGCACATGGCATTCTGAGGGCCACCTTTCCCTCTGCTTGGCCCTTTCTTCCATGGCTTCAAGGGAGACTTTCTGCAAGAATCCATCGCTGATTCTGAGGAAAGCCGAATGAGGACAGGTTATGGGGTATCTGTTATTACTTGAGATACTTAGAACTGACTAAGAAGAGTAAGAAAGGCGCGGATTTGTAGGGAGCGGGAGAGGAGTTCATTATAAATGTTGTCACGTTAAGAGAAGTAACAAAGCTCATGTGACCGTTAGTGAGCCTTGACTCAGAATGTTTCAAATATTCAATTAATAAATAATAGGGTTTATTTTGGTCTGAAAAGGTCTTCGTTTGCATGAAACTACAAGCTAACGGCACGTGTTTGATGGCTGCAAGAATGGATATACATAGTCTGATCATAACCTTAAATGATAAAGTCAACAATATCATAACCTTTTCCTCTCAAGTATGTTCTTCTTCTTCTTGTTTTTTTTTACCTCAACGAAACGAATTATGGCTAGTCTGTGACAATCGGTAGCTCCCTTGGAAGGAAAATTTGGATGAGCTGCTTATCTGATGTTAGAAGTAAAACTCAAATTATGCTGTAGGTGTGAGTTTAAGGGTTACTAAGGAGCCATAAATGATGAGGTGGTAAGTAGAATACTTGAAATGGTATTTGCAAGCGATGGAGCGAGTGCATTGAATGAGGTGTGGGAATATCAGCCTTGGATTCTATAAATAAGATAGGAGTTGAAATAGTAGTGGAAAAAGAAGAATGATGATAAAGAAGAAAGGGCACCTCAACATTTTGTGATTTCACGAGCCATATTTCACATGTTTTCTTTGTCATTCTGAGCCTCATTCACGGGACCATCTTCACCTATATCCCATGCTTCCCCTCTCTATGTTTTGACATTTTGAATTACTTTGTTTTACCGTGAAGCCTGGATATGCCATGTTTCATGATGCTCATTGCGGTGATGGTGTTATCAGTTATCAGTTTATCACTATAGAATCAGAATGACAAGCCTCTGTAAAAATATAATGACAAAGTAACAAATGCGTTAAAGATAGACTTATTTTTAATAAAATACAGGCAAAACACGCGTTTGATGATAAAAATAGATGTTCGGCTAAGTGAAATTCTGAAGATATGGACCGTATCATACCTTTTATTGGCGCATTTTATAGTACCAACCACTGTCTTATGCACTGAGAATAAAGTCCAATCTTATCAACAATAATTAACCTTGTTCGTAAAAATTTAATTTATAACTTATAAAATTATGGGTTCAAATTTCGCTGCTAATAAAAATATTTTATTGATGAGTGATCTGTAAATATTTTTTAATACAAAAATATGCCCTAACTGTAGTAAATCTTTAAATCAACTCACCTAAACTTTTTTTCTCCTGTAAAAAAACTCCAATTTTTGTGTTTCATACCTTCTAGTTTCCCAATAGCTCTATAAACATGCGTTACGATTTGTCGACCGAATCTCCTAATGCTAACATTCTCAGTAAATACTTCCACCAAAAAAAAAAAAAAAGAACAAAGACAATTTAACGTGACGTGGCTGGACTATAGTGTTATAACGTGTAAGGTTGTCGTGCTGGACTGTAGACGTCAATGTTTAATTAGTTCGCTGGGCGTGTTGAGTCGGCAACATGCCACCAATAGAATTTGTACTCTAACTGCTAAGACGTCATGTTAATTGCTACCAGTTTTCCATCCTTCTTTTGGAAAGATCCACGCTTAAAAAATGTGATAATATGTAAAATTAATTTTTCCTTAAAAAAATTGCACCTAAATCTCGGAAGAAAATTTATCAACAACTTGCAAATTCTCCATATGTATCAAGTTATAAATGTATAAAAATTAAGATTAGTAAGTATTTTATAAATTTTATAAGAGCTTTTGTTAATAATTTTTTTTTTTTGTGAGACTAAACGTAATCTTTCCTTTTTCCTTTCCACATCCATTTTATGATTTTTAAATTCATCATGCATCTCTTTCTTTGTAACTATTAAGAAATCTAGATTTTCATCCTTAATGTTCGAAAAATAAAATACGAAATCAATCATATGAATGCATTTCTAACTAAAATTGTGTATTTTTTAAGAGTACATAAAATTAAAGTAAAATATGTACACATGAACAAATTTTTTTGACGATTTTTCTTAATAAATTTAAGATTAACTATATCTTTACAAAAGCTTTCTCTTTAATACTAGAAGATTATAAATCAGAGTTATCAACAGACGCTGATATGACAAAATTCCGTGTCCCCCGCTACATATGAAGTCCCACCAAAAACCGGACGAATCCTCAGGAATGATAAGAAGGTTATTGAGCGATCGATTGGGATTTGGCACTCATGCAGTCGATCAAGTCAAAATAAATGGAAAACATCAGAATTACAACAGGACATCCAGGAGATTTCTCTTTGAATCCCCCAAGATTTCCATCGAAGAATATCCTAATGATCTCGAAGAAACAACACTCAACTCTGAAGACGCGCAAGAACACAATTTAAACTCTAAAACTGATATTCCCACAAAATGGATAGACAAGAGCAGTCAGAATAGCTAAAGGATCACCTATTACAATTAATTAATCACATACGAAGCTTATTCATCATAATTACAAATTTCAGAACACAAAATCTCCAGATTTCTTGAAGATTCAAAAATCTACCTGGTCGGGCGGACGAGGGAATTGAAGATGCGTGAGAGAGCGAATCTCACGCGAGGATATGCTCTAAGGGTGTAGAGGGTGGTCTGTCGCAAGAAGTCTTCGATGGTCTGGACAAAGAGATTGAAGCTCCGGATCGGAGGGACGTAGAGGGTGAGAGGCACGGCGGAAAAGGCAACAGCGAACAGAATTTGCAGCATTTCTGAACAGCGAGGCGATCACCACGGAGATGAAGAGAGAAACGTCGCGAGAAATCAGCGCAAAATGTGTGGAATATTGTGTGGTGGGCGATTCATAGATGGGAATCTAGGAAGGAGGCTATTTATTTTCACATGAGAAGAATTAGAGGGTGAAAGGAGAAAATGGAAAATTTGAAAGAATGGAGCTAGGGTTGACTTGAATGGTAGATTAAGGGGAGACAATACTGCGTCAGTATATTTTATAAAATTAAAATTTTAAATATATTTTTTTTAAATAAATCAAGATAAATTGTGAAAAAATGGTTAACATCTGAGAGAATAAGAGGGCACAAGAATTAGGAGGGACAGGTGGCGGGGCGAGCAAGAAGCGAAGAGGGTCGAGCTTTTCCAGCAGCTAAGCCAATGCGGTGAGTCATGAATAGGCGGCAGGCGAGTGGGCGTGAAGAGGAAAGCTGGAAATGAGAGATTTCTGTCAGACATTCAGTCCACAACATTTATTAATTATTATTTTTTTATAAATATTAAAAATATACTCTATTTGAATCACAACATAAAACATTGATAATTAATTTATACTTATTCAAAAATGTTATCTAAAACTTAAATTTCTCAAAACATTTTACATTTTTTTAATTATATTCTCATTAAATATTTTATATAAATATTTTAATAATAATAATTAAATAAACTTTAAACTCTCATGGATGTACATGACACTGCACCTTACTTTTTTTTTCCCCTTCTTTTTTAGGTTTTCTTCCGTTCTGTCCCCTCACTCAAGGCCACTGGGCTCGTTATGCATTCTTTACATATAAACTAGATTTTGACCAGTGCAATGTATCAAGATATTTTTTCTATTATTTATAAGTATTGTAAAAAAATTTTGAGATTTTTTTTAAAAATATTTGTAAGATTCTTTAATGGCTGAGCATAAAATAAAAAATAAAATTTTAAAATAATTTATTTTTGTATACTCTTACTTTATGCTAATTTAAATTTAAATAAAAATTTATTCTATTTTAAAATTTGTTTTACTCAAATATATGAAAGATGTAAATAATAATTTATTTTTATTTTAAAATATGTTGTGCCCATAATGGATTTAAGAATGCAACACCTACATTTATGCTTTTCCTTCAATTGATGTGAGGAGAAACTTTGAAATAAGTTAAAGAATACATTTTTTTGTTAAATTCTACTTCATAATTAATTGAAAAAGAAAATTTATTCTCCAAAAAATATTATTAATTTTGTATTTGTCCTGTCTAAATTTCTAAGCATATAGTGCAAAATAAAATTAGCTTATTTTCTTTAAGAATGTGTTGGTCAATGCATCACGAGAAAAATAAAACATGTATCATAAATAACATAATGAATCACACAATATAATTTATATCATAATAATATTTATAAATCATAATTATATCCAAAAGTAAAAATAAATATGAATAATGAATTCAAATTAAGCAAGTATAATAACCAATGTCATAGTATTATTTATTAATCATGTATATGTCTATAATGATAAAAGCAGTATTTAAGAAAAGTTTATGATCAGGAGGTATGCAATGAAAAATAAATTCATTAACATCCTATGTTTAAATTTGAAATACATGATTACAATAGTTTTAGTAGATTTTTAAGTTATGGTAGAGGTGTATATAATAATAATAAATTAGTTACCTCATACATATCAAGAATATTCACAATAATTTTTTTTATTTCTGTATACTATTTTATAATTTGTTACTCCTACCCATATAAAAAATATAATAAATAATTTGTTATATATCCTATGATGTGTTATCCTCACATAAATTAGAATTTAAATAACAATATATTTTGCTTTATATTTTGTTATTTTGAAATAACATTATATTTTATAAGTTAAATTTTGAAATTTATGCATTATTGCATATAAATTAAAATTTAAATAACTCTTTATATTTTAATTTTTTTTCTTAAATACATATTAAAAATATAAATAACATACATATTAAAGTTTTGCCCATACATGTTAACTTTAATATTATTAGGAGTAAAATTAAAAAATTATTGTGATATTATCTTTTATATATATATATATATATATAATACAATCAACTCATGATAGACCTTTTACCTATCATTTTTACTATAAGCCACACAATCGTTCAACATGCAATTTGTTTAAAAAAGAAAAGCCACTATTTATCCCATATGAGTTTATTTTATTTTATAATTTATTATCTTGTATATTTTTAAAATAAAATTAAAAAGTATATTATACAGAATTTGTTATTTCACGTGAGTTAAGACTTAAAATAATAAACATTATCCGTCAAATTATACACACATTTTTTTGTAATTTATATAAATTAAGTTTGTAATTTCATTGTAATAAAACATTCTATTTTATGATTTATTATTTAAATTTATATTTTATAATACAATTAATTATCTTATACGCAGAGTTCTTACCCTTATCAAAAATATTAGGTATTATATTATTTTTTATTATGAATCTTATATTGACAAATATTTTTTGTTATGAGTCCCGTGCCTTTTTTGTTTTTTGTTTTTTTTTTGGTGAATCCCACATGAGATTTTAGTTTACAAGAATTATAATTTTTTTAAATATATATGGTTATTGTTCATTCAACTGTAGATGAATAGTACCATATGTCAGTGGCAGAGTGAGGATCTTAATACAAGAAAAAATATTTTTGTCTTTTTAAAATCAATTAAATTTCTTTCTTTTTTTGTTGTCTTTGTTTTTTAATTCAACTTTCAATTATAGATTTGTAAGTATAGTGAATTAGATAAATGCATTCAATAAGTTTATTCTTGATCCTCGAATCTTCATTCTCTGTTGTCTTTTTTCTTAACTAGTATTCTTAAGATGAGGATGGTACGGATCTAGTTTAGTAAAATTAATTTTTCTTCTTCTATTTTTTAGAGGATTAATAAATAATTTTGACATTTAATTATGGTGAAATTATGGTTAATATTCATTAGGCTAAGTTAAAAAAATAAATTTTAGATTTGGGCTAAATGTAACATTAAAATGAGTTTAAAATTTAAAATATTAAAATAAGAGGGTGCAAAGTCTGAAAAAGAGAGGGAGCACATTGTAAAATATGAGAACATATACCTTATTTATGCTATTTTTCTCAAGTGAAATTATAAATATTAAAACATATATTTTATTAATTGTAAAAATGTAAAATATTAAAACATATATGCTATTTTTCATATATTTTTCCCATATATGCCTCCCTCAACAGCACGTGACTCTACCATTGCCTTATGCACTTTACATACATATAGATTATTTTTACTTAAATTCCTTACAAAACAAAATTTATTTAAATTCACTATTACTTATAATATGCATGTATTTTAAATATGAAGAAATATAATAATTTTTCTGTCTTAATTTATGAGGTACTTTTAAATTTTAGATAAAATTAGATATATCAATAAAACTCGTTAAATATGCTTTATAACTTTATTCTTTAAAAAAATTATAAACTTATAAAAATATCTTTATTTAATTCTACATTTGTGTAAGAATATTAATGAAAGAAAATATAATGATAGGAGTAATATTGAAAAAAAATTATGAACGAAATCTCATTATTATCAAAATGTTTTATATTTTTTTTGAACACAAGGCCACGGGAAACTCATGCGGGAGGATGGAACAAATCAAAACATATCAGATTCCAGGTGAGATTTGCATCCCGACGACGGATGATTAAAAATGATGAGATCTAAACTATCTTGAGAGGTCTAGTGAGCGAGAAAGTCAGCGCAGCTGTTCGCTTCCCTAAACATGTGGTAGAAGGTAATGATTCAGTCTCTCATGACAAGATCTTTGATTTTATTGATAGTTCTAGAGAGAGGATGATTGTCAGAAAGATTATGCTGAATGAGTGAGAAGACTTCCATAGAGTTAGAATGTATATTGATATTAGAAACTCGCATATTCCAACAAAGCTGGAGTCTTTTGAGAATGGTTAAAAGTTTAGCCGTGGTAGCCAAGGTATTTAGAGAAGCCCTTGATCCAGTTACCTTTGTCATCACGCATGATTCCGCCACAGGATGGCGCTCCATTAGAATCGACAGCTCCATCAACATCAAGGCAGATCCAACCTATGTCCGGAAGTCTCCAACGTGTTTCAAATCTTTTCCTCTCACGAGTAAAAATGTTAACTTTTGATTGGAGCCATATGTCATTAACAACTTGCTGGGTATTAGAGAAGACAATGTCAATATCCTGAATAGTATCCTTAGAAAAAATCCTTTTACAGCGTGCCTTCCAGATGTTCTAACAAACTTGAGCGAATAGCTTCTGCCAAGGGATCCTTCTTGTATTTAGGTTGTCCGCCTTGACTTTCACATTCCAAGATATTCAGTCCTGCACAGAAAGGGAGAAGAAAGTATTAAGTTTTGAAGGTTTCACAAGTTTAATCTAAATACTACGTGCTTCAATGCAATCTCTCAAAATGTGAATAGAAGAGTCCGGAGAGTTACAACTAAAGGTGCAGATGCGTTGAGAATGGGCATTCCCTTCGATATAATTGGAGTTGACTAGAAGTCTATCCCAAGTAGCTTTCCAGAGAAAGTACTTAATTTTTTCATATATAGGCCACTTCTAAATCTTAGACTAAATGCTGTCATTAGTTTGATCCTTTTGAGAGACCACGACTTTGTAAGCAGATTTGATAGAGAAATTCCCATCTAAAGAAGGTCTCTAAATGAGTACATCATCATTGCTACTAGGATTAGGTGGTTGGAACAGCGCAATTTGTCTTATCACCTCAGGATGGAGATGACAGTTAAAAAGGTTAAAATTCCATCCTCCTATGGGGTTACGAAGATCAGAAACTCTTACATGGAGAATGTGCTCAGTACTAGAAAAAGCGTACTTAACAAGAGGTTCTGGAAGAGGGGACCACTTACTATACCAAAATGGAATTTAGTCACCCTTACTAACTTTCCAACCAACGTGCGCCATGAATTGATCCTAAACTTTACATATGCTATTCCAAGTAAATGAAGAGGAGCTAGGTTCATAGACTATAGGAATAGTGGGTTTAAGACATTTATATTTGTCACGGAGGATCCTGATCCGAAGGTGATTAGGTTGAGTAATGAGACCCCAGTAAAGTTTCATGATAAAAGCAATATTTTGAGCTTTAAGCTTTTTGATGTCGAGACCTCCATAAGATTTCTCCGTGGTAACACAATCCCAAGAAAGAAGATAGGGTTTCTTATGCCCGTCAGAAGAGTCCCAAAGAAAATTTCTAAAGTTTCTCTCAAGTTCAGTAAGGACATTATTGGGTAACAGCATGGTCTGCATAAAGTAGCTAGAAATGGCTGAAAGGACAGAATTAATAAGGACGACCTTACCAGCGATGTCTAGAGCGTGCTTTGTCAAGTAAAGGGGCAAAGGTAAGCTTGGATGCCCTTTTGTGGATAAGAGGGATACCAAGGTATTTACCAAGGTTTCCCGTGAGGGGAATGCCCAATTCAAAACTGATCTGAGTAGCACTATTAATATTGACATTTCTAGAATAATAGAGCTTCGACTTCTCTATGTTAACTTTTTGACCCAAAGCATCACAAAAGTTAGAAAGGCATTGGTTGATAATCATGGCTTGGTTAATGGAAGCCTCTGCAAAGAGGAACAAATTATCAGCAAAAAATAAATGAGAAATAGAAGGCCTATTAGTAGTGAGTCTAATTGGCTTCCACTTATTTTTATCAATGGAACTAATAATATAGTGACTAAGATGTTCAATGCAAAGTATAAATAAATAAAGAGAAAAAAGATCTCCCTGTCTAATGCCACGAGAGGGAGCAAATTCATTTGTGGGTTCGCCATTCCAAAGAACTCTCATATGTGTAGTAGAAATGGCGGCTCTGATTAATTTCCTAAGATGATTGTTTAGCCCAATGGAATGGAGAGTGTCATCGATGAAATCCCATGAAAGTCTATCAAAGGCTTTTTCAAGATCAACTTTAAGAGCCATGAAACCTTTGTTCTTGGTTTTGTTCCTCATGGAGTGAATAATTTCTTAAGCAATAATAATATTGTCACTGCTTTGCCAACCATGGATGAAACTGCACTGGGAATCTCCAATAAGATTGTTCATATATAAACGCAATAGATTGAAGAGGATCTTGGTGACAATTTTGTAGCTAACATTACAAAGAGATATGGGCCGGAAGTCCTTCAAGCAAGTCAGATTTTCAATTTTAAGAATGAGCATAATGAAAGTATCATTTAACTCGCTGATGGTGTTTGGATTAAGGAAGACCTTCTTAACAAGTTTGAAAATGCTGGATTTAGGGTCATTCCAGTAGGTGTGAATGAAATCAGCATTAATACCATCAAGGCCCGGGGCCTTAAAGGCTCCAATATCAAAAGCAGCAGTCTTGATCTCTTCTGCTGTCACCTCCTTATGAAGGGATTGAAATAGAAAGGTAGAGAGAGGTGGGAAGCTCTTGTTTGTAGTGAGTTTGGGTCTTTCATGAGTGTCTTCCTTGAAAAGATTTTCAAAATAAGACGCAGCCATGTTCTTTAGGATATTATGATTTTGAATCTAAGTGTCGTCATCAACTTTAAGCGATAAGATCTAGTTTCTTTTCCTTCTAATGATAGATGTAGCATGAAAGTATTTAGTGTTTCGATCTCCCCACTTTAACCATTTACATCTAGATTTTTGGAACCAAATCAACTCCTCATGCAAGGTGACCTTGCTAAATTCTTCCCATAAAGATTTTTCAAGTTTCCTGAGAAAGTAATTATCATTGTGAATCCTCTGGTGGTTAATTCCTTCTAGTCTATGGAGGATCCTTCTTTTCCTAGAGGGAATGCTACCAATATAATTTTTATTCCTCAGGGTAGCAGAGTTGGCAAATTTAATTTTCCCTTCATTCCAATCGTTGTTTTGCCATGATTTCTTGATAATGGGGTGAAATAATTCTTCAAGCATCCAAGCTGCATGACATCTAAAAGGTTTTTGGTGTTGACCAAGATGTTCTCCATTATGCAATTGAATTCTAATAGGTCTGTGATCCGAGCCATATTTCAAGAGATGATAGGAATTGGCTTGGTTAAATTTAAGTCTTCATTCCAAATTGCAAAAAGCCCAATCCAATCTTTCTTTAATAGTTCCTTTCCCCCAAGTAAATCTGTCACTAGTAAAATTTAGATCAAGGAGATTGGAAGAATTGATACATTCTCTAAATTATTTTATGGATCTCCAATTATATCCAATGCCGCCACATTTGTCTTCACAAGAGAGGTAGGCATTAAAGTCACCTACAATAAGCCAAGGATCAGAGATATTTTGAGCAAGGGACTTAATGGAATCCCAAAGAATGGTATGATTATAAGGGTTAGGATCACCATAAACACAGGATAAAAGATAGGAGTGATTGTTGGAAATAAAATTAACCTTACAATGAAGAATCTGGACATTTGAATAGAGGTAGTCAATATATATAGTGTCATTATTCCATAAAATCCAGATACCACCAGCATAGTCGGTAGCTTCAACATGGATCCAATTAGAGAAGCCTAATTTTTTAACAATCTTATTAGCTTTAGAACCACTGGCTTTAGTTTCAACTAAAATAAGAATTTGAGTATTACAAGTTTTAGTAATTTCTCTTATGCGTCCAGGAAAAGTTTTCCCATAGGTACCTCTATAATTCCAGCAAAAAATATTCATAAATGAAGAAAAGGAGTGAATAAACCTGAAAAATGGATAAGGCTTTCATTAGAGAAATTAGTCCTCATTCCCATCCTCATTGAATTCATCATCTTCAAGATCATTATTGATGCAAGAATTATCAAATTCTTCATCTAGTAGATCATCATCAATGATATCATCCTCATTACCATCAAAAGAGAGATCATCATCATCAACATTATCATGAGAGGACCTGTTTTGAATTTGCATAAAAGTATCAATGATCAGTTGAGTTTCAGGAACAATACTGATAGAGATATCAAGATCAGGTGGTTTGCTCAGCTCCGAATTAACACTTGAATTTGAGGGGGAATTGTGATTTTCAATCGAGTTATTAAGTATTATGCCTTACGATCGGACTTTAGGATTCAGATAGAAAGAACCTTCAGCTGGTCGATCATTCCCAATGGGCTTCTTATCATCTGCTTTATTGGACCTTTTTGAAGAGCTTAATTCCCTTTTGTTTCCTTTGATTATTGTATGAGTGCGTTTTGAGGAGCCCAAAGCCGTTTGAAGCCCATTAAATGGATCTTTATCTAGTGTAATAGATTTTGGGCCATTCCAGTTGAATTTGGGCCCAACGTGAGAAGCTTTTTTCCCTTTTCTCGCATGTTCTCGTCATCTCTAGAAGATCCAGTCGCGTCCTTCACTTCAGTTCAGTTTCTCTTGTTTCCTGCCAAATCCTTCCTTCTCCATACCTTTCTGACAATCGTAGCTGTGGGTTTCGTAGGTGGACCGTTGGAGGCAGTTGGGTTGCTTGTTTTGTCGTCATCCCTGTGCTCTAGGTCGGCTAGAATATAGAATATCAAATCTAGATCTATTCTGGAGATTAGATCCTTAATTTCGGTGAATTTGCTTGTTGCTCATTTGTTGCTTCGTATTTTGTGCATGGGCAGGACGTCAGAATTTCATCCACTCATCGCAAAATTCTTCCGATGGGTAAGCTTCTGATGTCCCTTCTGGATATTGAATTTGCTTTTCTCGGTTTTCCTAGTTTAAAGGATGGCTGGTGGGATTTCATATGGTTTCATGATTAGAGATATCTGTATCAATCTTGCTCTTCTCCTTCTCTTCATTTTGTTTCTGGGGCTGTGTGGACAAGTGTTCTTGTTATGGCCGTAGCAACCACAGCTAAAACAAATAAGGTTTAAGCTTTCATATTCAACATTGTAAAGCTCATCTCTGTTAAGAATCCTAGGCATAAGTTTTTTCTAGAGATCAATTTCAACGCTTATTCGAACAAATTTTCCCCTTTCGATTTTACCAGGCTCATTTTGCATATCTGCTTCAAAGAGTGCGTTCACATCAACCTTAAGGTTTTTGCCTATACAGTTGCCTATTCTGGATAGAATTTCCTTGTCATAGCATTGGATGGGAATGTTGTTTAATCTTACCCAAAGAGCTATCTTGCCAAGAGTGTTTGTGTTAGGATTGAAGCTTGGTGACCAGCGTTGTACAAGGATACAATGGTCGAAGATTGTCCAAGGACCTCCATTAAGAATGTTGTGGTAAACTGATTGGTCCTTAGTTCTAATGATGTAATAACCATTAACCAAATCAATTAGTTCAAAGTCTCTAATCTGGCACATTTTTGCTAATCTAGGCTTAAATGATTTAGGAATAAGTTGAATACCTAGTGTTTTGATGACCAAAGCATCCATCTAGGGTGTACATATTTTCTTCCATTCCTCATCTGAAATCTGGACGCTAGGATAGTGATCCATTAATTTTTTGGTGTCATCTGAAGGAGACCACTTTTAATCCAGTTCCTTAGCTAAAGTGTCATTAATATACTTAGTGTTACCCCTTTCGTTAATCCCATAGCACCTATTATAGCCTACCAATGAGTCTTTGTAAGAAATAGGGGCTTTGAGAGTTTTAATACCTTGAATCAAGTTTTCATTGTTCAGATTGGCTACTCTGTTGCTCTCAGATTGTATGTCCATAGGATAAACGTCATTTTGCTTGTTTACTGTACCTTTGTCTATCATCTCTTCATCCACCTTTGAGGCATTTCGGTTGATCAAATCAATCTCTTCTTTAGATGCAAGTGGATCCATGCAAGCATCTTGAGAAGTTGAGGCAGAGAAGATGAAGTTTGGTTTAAGGCCAGGCTTAGAATTCATTGAGAGAATTTTCCTGTGTCGCGAGACTTTAAACTATAGAGTTTATGTTTTATATTTTTAAATGCTAAATCTCTCCTAAAATATCTTATAATTTACTGCAAGAAATTAACTTGAGATGATTATGTTTAAAAAAAAAAACTCAAGAAATATGATAGTTGTGAAGAGTCAATCAAATTTTACCAAATCAAATTATGGTGTGTTTGGATTAATGAAAACTTGCATTTGAAAACTAAATCTCTTATTTGGATAGACACAAATTTATGATTTGATCATTTCAAATTATAATTTCTTTATAATTTTAAATTTTCTTTACATTCTAATTATTTAAAATTCTAATAAGTTCAAACATTATTCTTTTTATGTTTTTACTATAACTCTCATATCATTTCTCATCTCTTATTAATTAAAAAATAAAAATAAATTTGATATTTTTTATTTTTTATTTTCATTTTGAACCTTAATTTATGTTTCTTCTTCATTTAAAATTTTTTAAACTACTTGAACAAATATTTTAAATACATGAGTTTCAAATTTGAGTATAAAATTCAAATTCGTAAATCCAAATTCTACCTTAAATTAAGAGTTAAGTTGTAATTCTATTTTTAAACTATTCTTAGAGAAATAATATTACCCTTAAATTAATTAAATCAAAATAATGTTACCCCCGTAGTTTAAACATTGGTTACTATAGCTGATGGGATGTACTTTTTACGAGTTAAGTTCAATTTTGTCTTTAAACTATTCTCAAAAAAATAATGTTGCTATTGCCTTTTAAAAATTATAAATGCCCATTAATTGTAGCTAATAAAACTCACTTTTCATTATCTTTCTCTAGTAATATTTAAAAATTAGATTGAATCGAACAGTTGGAGTATCAACTAGAGTTATTAACAACTCGATTTGGACAAAAAAATTGTTTAATAATTGAATTAGATTGGACAAGAATTATATTATTATTAAATCAAAAATCAAAATTGAATTGAAAACCAGAGCAATTTTTTAAAAATCGAACGAATTTAAAGATAATATTAAAAAAAGGCTAAAAAATTAAAAAAAATCAAAAAATTAAATCCTGATAAAAGCCAACTTCGTTTTTTAACAACTTACATGTATAAAATATGATTTGAGACCTTTTTTTTTCTATAAAGATGTTGATAGTTATAAGTACAAATACAGATACTTTTAAATCTATTCATATCCAATTAAATCAAGATTCACTTATATTTGACAAGTTATAAAATTATAATTATAATTCATAATATTATTAATTTACATCATTGTTATCTCATTTCATTAACATACTATAAATTTTTCTTATATTTATTTTATACACACATTTATTATTTTTATTTAATATTATTTTAATTTTAATTTTATTTAATTTTATAATTTTTAAATGGCAAAAATAATATTGCTCCTTTAAAAATAATTTAAAAAAAATTATACCCTAATTCATGAAAAATAAATTTTACCAGCTACAATAATAAACTTTTAAATAATAAAATAACATTATTTCAATTTAATTAGTTTATGAATAACATTGTTCTTTCGAGTATAATTTAAAGATAAAATTATACCTTAACCCTTAAATTAATAATACTCTTTGCTAGTTTATCAAAATATAATAACTATTCTTTAACTTACATAAATGCGCGCATTAGTTATTTTAGTTTGAATTAAATTGCATATGATCAACATGATAATTTCATATATAAACTCCAATGGTTACATCGATGAAATCTACCCATGTATTTATCAGTATGGTTTAATATTTTCACTACAACTAAGATTTTTCAATGGTGTAAAATTTTTGAAGCAGTTATTTTTTAAAATTATAGATAGTCATTATCTGTTATGGTTTATGTTCACTTTTATCGTGTCCATTTATTTGTGAATATGAGAGTTTTGACTGACTTGACTTTGATTTTTTTTAATATAAAACATAATAAGATCAATGTAAAAAAATCCATTCTACTTTGTACACAAATTCGATTTATAAATATTATCAATCAATATCAATATAAAACATGAAACATAGTAAGCAATAAATAGTTTGAGCATAATATTTGCCTATTTAATATGATTTACACCAATAAACAAAAAAGACTGAGGAAAGACGTGTAAATAACAATGAATGTACAACCATGGTCGTCACAATATCAAACTATCAATTTCATCTATTGAAAAGAATAATAATAATAATAACGGATAAGAAGTCAGAACATTAAAAAAAAAAAAAATAGCCACAGGCATAACCTACCAATTCCCTGCATTAATGTGCCTTGAAAAAGAATCCCTTCATTAAGATTGACAACGTGTTTTTTTTTTTTTTTTTGGGCCATCAAAGATTAACAAGTTAACACAACCCAACATTGACTTGAGAAAGCAAAATCTCTGCGTTATATACGATCAAAGCACAGACACCCATCTAAATTTTAAGCATAACATCTCAAGACCATGCATTCTCGACTCTCAAATTGTCTACAAAGACTAGCTCTTTTAAAAGATTCTCATTAACATGTACATAGGTAGATTATGTCACCATAGGATAGGGTCAGGGATATGGCAACTGGTACCTGTGTTTTGTTGCAAATCTAGGTAGAAGATATGCATGCCAACAACTTTCTGCATAGCTGTCTTATCTCAGGTGAAGGTTCTGATAACGACATCGTTGAGAGTACAGACCTTGCTTCTAATAGTCCCGCTGATATGCTTTCCAAAATTACATCTTCACTGGCCATAAGAGATGCCATTAGTTTCGCACCTGCCATCCTTTCCTGCTGAAAATTCATAATGCATTAGTTTGTAGGGTACAAGGTAATTGAAGGAATAGATAATACACATAAGAAAAGAAAAAACAAGTGAAATCCGGGGGAAAGCGCAGAAAAAATGGACAAATGAAGATCATAAAAATATTTTGCTAGTGCAAATAACAACAAAATCAATAATAAATGCTCAGGAAAATATTACTTGCGCTGCAAATTTTCTCTCTTGCCGCATAACTCACAGACACAATGCACCACCAACGTATCCGATAGATGAAGTGCAATAACAGCATCAGGTGAATAAACAACATCAGACTAGTAATAATACCTTTTCTGACTCGTTTTTGAGCACTCTCAGTGAAACTTTGAAAAGCTCAGATGCATAAGGAAGAACAGCCGATCTTAGATGATAGACTGCAGAAAATAGGACCTGGATGCACGATGCTCTAATCTCTGACTTCATTTTAGACTGTTCAGAACATACCAATTTCGTGAAATAATCAGAACTGAAGGAAAAATTTCAATAACTATAACTCCATAGTCCTCACACCTATCATCTCATAATAATACTAAATATGTAGAACTACCTCAACAGAAAGGAGAGATGGAAGAACATGTGCCGCAAATTGATTGGCGCAAGATTTTGAGATTTTCTGACAAGCACTGATAAGGACATTGGCCATGCACAAACGAAAAGGAAGAGGAACAGCAGACGCAAATGCAGAGCTGCTACCATCCATCTCGGAAGCTGAATTAAGATCCTCCTTGTCATGGATGAGATGACTGATCACGTAAGTGATAACAGAAACCCCTGATGCAGAACCTAGATATTTGAGCAGAAGTCACATTCTTGATTCCACTACTGGCAAAACTTCTTCACATATAACCAAAATAAATTCATATCAATACTTCCCTCATTGCTAAAAGCCATAATCTTTACCTGAGTCATACTTTGTAATTGATTCCTCAGCTTGTAGTTCAGCACATAACAACAGTGCTAGACAATCAATGCATCCATGTTGTGCTTTTGAAACTGGAAGGTATATTATGGCCATAAAAAATAGTTTGAAACGAAGGGAAACTGTACAAGAATAATTTAGAAACTACATGGTTTCTGACCTGAATCAGCATCAAGACTTGGCCACAACAACACTATTTCAATCATCTTTCTAACAGTAAAAATAGCAGGATGAGAAAAAGACTCCCAGCCTCTGATCTATAAACCCAAAGAAACCAAGTAATTTGGAATAGATTTCGCCACACTTAACTCAATCAAAGCAACACATGATAGTACAGTATTTACAATAGTAATTAGTTACCACAAGCGATGTGCAGGTTGAAAGTAAACAAGCCTTTATCTTCAGTATATTCTTAGTATCAACAGCCTGCTTTAACTTGGAGCAAAGTACAGGGAATAATACCTAGAAAATCAAATTACTTTTACAAGTTAGTATTTTTTCAAGAATTGTAAAGAAATAAGATAAGCAACACAACTGCTAAAGTAAAACGTTAAACCCGAAACCTCAAATTTAGAAATATACCCATACCCTCCAACGCCCCTGCATCAGCACTGACTCAACACCAAAGGTCAAAGATTGAATACATATTGGGTAATATATTTCAGGGCACCCAAGATGCACCCAAACTGCCATACCCCAATAAGGCATGCCCAAAGTTAGACTCAAATGCAAACAAAAGATTAACAAATTGCAGCTTTCTTTTCCTTTTCCCCCCCTAGAGGGAGGGGAGAGGAGATCTCCCTAGCATAATATACTAATGCATTCCCAAAACTTGAATCTTACAATTTATTCTATGAAAAAAGTAATTACTTGGGGGTGAATGCGCCCACAAAGCTCAGCAGCAAGCTTCCGAACATCTTCAAACTCAAAGTCACAAAATGCCCTGAAACAAATAGATAAAAGGTCAAAACAAAAAGGGGAATATCAAGTTTATAAATGATTACTGGAGCAAGAAAAATGCTAAGCTCAAGAACGAACCTGCTTAAAAGGAGACCAGCAATACACTCATGACCAACCTCAACGATCCTGGTGCCTAAATTTACATCAAAAGTAAAAAATAAATCAAGTATTCAAACAACTTCACAA